>NC_090372.1:190661464-190966261 GCF_036365525.1 Heterodontus francisci | reverse complement strand
TAGAACCCACCAGAAAAGCCCGATCTTGTCTGAATTGGAAGCCACCATTTCTGCTCGAGCACCTGTCGGCTGTGATTTTTTTTTTTTGAAGTCTGTCTGATTTGGAAGAAGTCACTGGGAAATTTCTGATCCCTGAAATTACCAGTCAAGGACCTCCAAAATCTTTTACCATGAACACTGGTGTCCGTGTATGGATACATTGCTGATCCCTAGAGGTGACATTTTGTAAAGAATTTTCTGCACCATGTGACCCCATAAGCAGGGAGTATGATCCGGAGGATCAGAACAGAACCCCATGACATCTCTTGAGGGGTGGGGGGCAATCTGTACAAAGTGTGCGCTTTCAGGCAGCCTGTCGGTAGTCGTTGTAAAACATGAATCACAGTAGCAAGGAGGTGACTGGAAGAAAGTGATCGTATGTGGATATTGTTATTGTAACATTTAGAAATATGAGACAATTTGGTAATGTGCTTCACACCAAGTATTTTATATGATTTAACTTCTTAAAAAAAAAACCCATTGTTGCAGTTGCATTGTTGCAGGAGATATCCCTTGAAATCTATTTAGAGCTGTGGAATTCTTTAAATTTCAAATTTATGTTTATGGAATAAAGATTATGGAATGATTGTTGTATCATGGACTTTTTTTCTAAATTCCGTGTTCCTGTCTGCTAATTCATAATCTTGTTGGAGCAATTTTTGAATTTCGCTGCTTGTAACTTTAGCCGGTAAACCAGAGTAATATTGAATAATACTAAGTCAATCTGATGAGTTTTGTTTCTGCATCTAAACTGACAGTTGAGAATACCCATTAGTGAATTCTGAAAGAGTACGGCTAGAGAAGTAAACTTGGCTATACATTGTTAGGGGGTTTAAAAGAAAAAGAAATGCAACTTTGATTACATATTGTAAAAATAAGTTGACAGCACAATTTATCTTGCTTCTCCCTTCTTGTCAGGACACGACCAAGAGTTAACTCATTGCTGTACTCACCCTACTCAGCGCCTTGTGGTAACATCATCACGTGACACCACCTTTCGTCTCTGGATTTTCGAGACCCTTCGATCCATTCGGTGAATGTCTTTCAGGGTCACACAGAGTGAGTATCTTGAAATTTTTAACCTTTGAAGGAATACTATTGTATTTCTCCTGCAAGCCTGAACGCAGTGTGAGATGTTTGTATTTGTTTTGTTTATCAGATTACCGTGCAAAAGTATGTCTTGAGATAGCTTGAACACATCTTTCGGAGCTGAGTAAATTACATGAAAGTTTTTTTTTTGCAAATTGTAACTTTTACCATGTAGTCATGGAATATGTTAATAAGTAACCTGCTAATCTGACAATATTCCATGACCTTCTCAACAACCATTTTCTAACCTTGCTCAGAATCCAAAATAATCTTGACCTTTGAAGACCTCGGTGCTTGGGGGCGTCATTCATCAACATCAACACTGATACTGCTATTTGATTATCGAAGTGCATGCATTATTTTGGGATAGGTACTATTAGGACATAGCCTTGACTGTGAGACCTTTTTGATTTTGTTTCATTTTGATGATTAATATTTGTGTCCATTTGTATAATTGGTGGCATTTGTTTTCCTTTGAGGGAGAGGTGTTAAAATCTGCAGTTGTGTCTCACGTTATTTCTAATACACTCCAAAATTCTTAAGGACAGTAAAAGTAAGGAAATTCTCATGTTTACAACTGTTACTCACTGGTTACAGCTGCTAAATGTCTCAATAGCATGGAAAAATTCATTCAAGGCATTTTATAAGTATATTTAAGGGCAAAAGGATAACCAGGGAAAGAGTAGGGCCCATTAGGGACCAGAGTGGCAGTCTGTGCGTGGAGCCGGAGGACATAGGTGAGGTTTTAAATGATTACTTTTCATCTGTGTTCACTCTGGAGAAGGACGATGTAGGTGTAGAGATCAGGGAGGGGGTTTGTGATATACTTGAACAAAATAGCGTTGAAAGGGAGGAAGTATTTGCTGTTTTAGCGGGCTTAAAAGTGGATAAATCCCCAGGCCCAGATGAGATGTATCCCAGGCTGTTATGTGAGGCAAGGGAGGAGATTGCAGGGGCTCTGACACAAATTTTCAAATCCGCTCTGGCCACAGGAGAGGTACCGGAGGACAGCTAATGTGGTACCATTATTCAAGAAGGGTGGCAGGGATAAACCAGGTAATTACAGGCCAGTGAGTCTAACCTCAGTGGTTGGGAAAATATTGGAAAAAATTCTGAGGGACAGGATTAATCTCCACTTGGAGAGGCAGCATGGTTTTGTCAGGGGAAGATCGTGTCTAACAAACTTGATTGAATTTTTCGAGGCGGTGACTAGATGTGTAGTTGAGGGTAAAGCAGTTAATATAGTCTACGTGGACTTCAGTAGGGCTTTTGATAATGGGAGATTGGTGAAGAAGTTAAGAGCCCATGGGATCCATGGCAATTTGACAAATTGGATCCAGAATTGGCTTAGTGGAAGGAGGCAGAGGGTGATGGTCGAGGGTTGTTTCTGCAAGTGGAAGCCTGTGACCAGTGGTGTACTGCAGGGATCGGTGCTGGGACCCTTGCTGTTTGTAGTGTACATTAATGATTAAGACGTGAATATAGGAGGTATGATCAGTAAATTTGCAGGTGACACGAAAATTGGTGGTGTCGTAAATAGTGAGGAGAAAAACCTTAGATTACAGGACGATATAGATGGGCTGGTAAGATGGGTGGAGCAGTGGTAAATAGAATTTAATCCTGAGAAGTGTGAGGTGATGCATTTGGGAGGACTAACAAGGCAAGGGAATATACAATGGATGGTAGGACCCTAGAAAATACAGAGGGTCAGAGGACCTTGGTGTACTTGTCCATAGATCACTGAAGGCAGCAGCACAGGTATATAAGGTGCGTAGGAAGACATATGGGATACTTGCTTTCATTAGCCGAGGCATAGAATATAAGAGCCAGGAGGTTATGATGGAGCTGTATAAAATGCTAGTTAGGCCACAGTTGGAGTACTGTGTACAGTTCTGGTTACCACACTATAGGAAGGATGTGATTGCACAGGAGAGGGTGCAGAGGATATTCACCAGGATGTTGCCTGGGCTGGAGCATTTCAGCTATGAAGAGAGGACTGGATAGACTAGAGTTGTTTTCCTTGGAGCAGAGAAGGCTGAGGGGGGACCTGATTGAGGTATACAAAATTATGAGGGGCATGATAGGATAGATAGGAAGAAACTTTTTCCCTTAGCAGAGGGGTCAATAACTGGGGGGCATAGATTTAAGGTAAGGGGCAGGAGGTTTAGAGGGGATTTGAGGAAAATTTTTCACCCAGAGGGTGGTTGGAATCTGGAACACACTAGAAACATAGAAAAATAGGAGCAGGAGATGGCCATTCGGCCCTTTGAGTCTGCACCACCATTCAATACGATCATGGCTGATCATCCAAACTCACTACCCTGTTTCTGCTTTCTCCCCGTATCCTTTGATACCTTTAGCCCTAAGAACTATATCTAACTTTTTCTTGAATATATTTAATGATTTGGCTTCAACTGCTTTTTGTGGTAGAGAATTCCACAGGTTCACCACTCTCTGGGTGAAAAAATCCCTCCTCATCTCAGTCCGAAATGGCTTACCCCTTATCCTTAGACTGTGACCCCTGGTCGCAGGCTTCCCCGCCTTCGGGAACATCCTGCATCTAGTCTGTCCAGGCCTGTTAGAATTCTCTTAAACTCTAGCGAATACAAGCCTAATTCTCCCAATCTCTCCTCATACGTCAGTCCTGCCATCCCAGGAATCAGTCTGGTGAACCTTCGCTGCACTCTCTCCATAGCAAGAACATCCTTCCTCAGATAAGGAGACCAAAACTGCACATAATACTGAAGAGGTGTAGGGGTGATAGAGGCAGGAACCCTCAACAGTTAATAAGTATTCAGATGTACACTTGAAACGCCATTGCATACAAGGCTACGGGCCTATTCTGGAAAATTGTATTTAGAATAGATAGGTGCTTGTTGGCCGGTACAGACACGATGGGCCAAAGGGCCTGTTTCTGTGCTGTATAACTCTATGACTCTAAATTCCATATATATGCAACATATGCTGGTTATGTTGGGCGGCGCAGTGGTTAGCACCGCAGTCTCATAGCTCCAGTGACCTGGGTTCGGTTCTGGGTACTGCCTGTGTGGAGTTTGCAAGTTCTCCCTGTGACCACGTGGGTTTCCGCCGGCTGCTCCGGTTTCCTCCCACAACCAAAGACTTGCAGGTTGATAGGTAAATTGGCCATTGTAAATTTCCCCTTGTGTAGGTAGGTGGTAGGAGAATTGAGGGAAGGTGGGGATGTGGTAGGGAATATGGGATTAATGTAGGATTAGTATAAATGGGTGGTTGATGGTTGGCACAGACTCTGTGGGCCGAAGGGCCTGTTTCAGTGCTGTATCTCTCTATGACTCTATGTTGTCTTGGACTACATGTTGTATATATTATCAGTTGATAGTCATAACTATATTTTTATTTCTGTCTGTTTCCTCCTTATATTTCATTATAGAAATTTTACTGAAAGCGATCTATTTTTCATTCCAGCACATTTATTTGAATGCTGAACTTTTATTTTGAATGGCACTAAGAGTTTCAAAAGCCAAAAAAGCCCTGCATTTTTCTGGCTATGTCTTTTCCTTTTGAACAATGCCTCTCTTAAAAGTGACTCATCTGTAGAAAGCTACTGCTCAGAATTCAGTAGTATGGTTGATAGGATTAAATTAATATAATTTTCGCTGAGTTACTTTTGGCAGCTTAGAAGAAATATCAGCATTTTATCATCTTGAAGATTTTAATAATGGCTGGTTGTATCCCTCAGGACTGATTTTGAACCAGAGTGGAAGATTGTGGAAAGGATGGCCTGGACCTCATTTAGTACTTCTAAATAAAAGTTGCTGTAATCCACCTTTTTTGAGGCAATGGGCATGAGCAAGACAGAAAGGGCCCCCACTCTATAGTCATTACATGCTATGGCATTAACATTGTAAGGTTCAAGATTAGGATTGAGAGTGATATAAGTAGAACAAAGACTGAGGTTATAGATTGGAAAAGAGCAAATTATGAGGAAATGAGGTTGGAGCTAAAGAAGTAAATTGGGAGAAAATTTTGAAAAGCAAAGAGACAGAGAAACAGTGGGAAATCTTTAATAGAGTTCAGGAGATAATGTATTCCCCTAAAAGCCATAACAAAGCAAGCTAATTGTATGGCACCATGGATGATTAACGAACTGAAGGGAAAATTGAATCGAAAGAAAAAGACATACAAGAACTAATGGATACTAACCTACATATGAACATACAAATTAGGAGCAGGAATAGGCCACTAGGCCCCTCGAGCCTGCTTCGCCATTCAGTAAGTTCATGGCTGAACTGATTGCTCCACATTTCCACCAATCCCTGATAACCTGTCACCCCCTTGCTTATCAAGAATCTATCTACCTCTGCCTTAAAAATATTCAAAGGCTCTGCTTCCACCCACTTTTTGAGGAAGAGAATTCCAAAGACTCACGGCCCTCTGAGAGAAAACATTTCTCCTCATCTCTGTCTTAAATGGGCGACCCCTTATTTTTAAACAGTGACCCCTAGTTCTTGATTCTTCCACAAGGGGAAACATCCATTCCACATCCACCCTGTCAAGACCGCTCAGGATCTTCTTTGTTTCAATCAAGTCGCCTCTTACTCTTCAAAATTCCAGTGGATACAAGACTAGCCTGTCCAATCTTTCCTCATAAGACAGCCCGCCCATTCCTGGTATTAGTCTAGTAAACCTTCTCTGTACTGCCTCCAACGCATTTGCATCCCTAAATAAGGAGACCAATACTGTACACAGTACTCCAGATGTGGTCTCACATGTGGCCCTGTATAGCTGAAGCATAACCTCCCTACTTTTGTATTCAATTCCCCTCGCGATGAACAATAACATTCTATTAGCTTTTCTAATTACGTGCTGTACCTGCATACTAACCTTTTGCGATTCATGCACTAGGACACCCAGATCCCTCTGCATTTCAGAGTTAAAGTCATAGAGAGATACAGCACTGAAACAGGCCCTTCGGCCCACCCAGTCTGTGCCAACCATCAACCACCCATTTATACTAATTCTACATTAATCCCATTTTCCCTACCACATACCCACCTTCTCTCAATTCTTCTACTACCTACCTACACTCGGGGCAATTTACAATGGCCAATTTGCCTATCAACCTGCAAGTCTTTGGTTGTGGGAGGAAACCGGAGAACCTGGCGGAAACCCACGGGGTCAAAGGGCGAACTTGCAAACTCCGCACAGGCAGTACCCAGAACCGAACCCAGGTCGCTGGAGCTGTGAGGCTGCAGTGCTAACCACAGTTCTGCAATCTCTCACCATTTAGATAATATGCTTTTTTATTCTTCCTGCCAAAGTGGACAATTTCACACTTTCCCACATGATACTCCATTTGCCAGGTTTTTCCCCACTCACTTAACCTATCCATATTCCTTTATAGTCCCCTTATGTCCTTTTCACAAGTTACTTTCCTACCTGTCTTTGTGTCATCAGTAAGTTTAGCAACTTTATCTTAGGTCACTTCATCCAATTCATTTATATAAATTGTAAAAAGTTGAGATTCCAGCAGAGATTCCTGTGGCACACCACTCGTTACATCTTGCCGACCAGAAAATGACTCATTTATGCCTACTCTCTGTTTCCTTTTAGCTAGCCAATCTTCTATCCATGTCAAAATGTTACCCCCTACACCATGAGCTTTTATTGTCTGCAATAACCTTTGATGTGGCACCTTATCAAATGCCTTCTGGAAATGTAAGTACAATACATCCACCAGTTTCCCTTTATCCACAGCACATGTAACTCCCTCAAAGAACTCTAGTAAATTGGTTAAACATGATTTTCCTTTAACAAAACCACGTTGTCTCTGCCTGATAACCTTGAATTTTTCTAAACGCTCTGCTATAATGTCTTTAATAATAGTTTCTAATATTTTCCCTAAGGCAGATGTTAAGCCAACTGGCCTGTAGTTTCCTGCTTTCTGTCTCCCTCTCTTTTTGAATAAATGAGTCACATTTGCTAGTTTCCAATCTATTGGAACCTTCCCCAAATCTTGGGAATTTTGGAGAATTAATACTAAATTAAAACGCACAGTGGCGCAGTGGTTAGCACCGCAGCCTCACAGATCCAGCGACCCGGGTTCAATTCTGGGTACTGCCTGTGTGGAGTTTGCAAGTTCTCCCTGTGTCTGCGTGGGTTTCCTCCGGGTGCTCCGGTTTCCTCCCACATGCCAAATGACTTGCTGGTTGATAGGTTAATTGGCCATTATAAATTGCCCCTAGTATAGGTAGTGGTAGGGAAATATAGAGACAGGTGGGGATGTGGTAGGAATGTGGAATTAGTGTAGGATTAGTATAAATGGGTGGTTGATGGTCGGCGCAGACTCGGTGGGCCGAAGGGCCTGTTTCAGTGCTGTATAACTAAACTAAACTATCTCATTAGCCACTTCTTTTAACAACCTTGGATGAAGTCCATCAGGACCTGGGGAGTTATCAGTCAGCAGCTCCAACAATTTGTTCAGTACCAGTTCCTTGGTGATTGTAATTTTCTTGACTTCCTCCCTCCCTTCCATTTCCTGACTTACAGCTAATACTGGGATGTTACTTGTATCCTCAATAGTGAAGACCAATGCAAAATACTTGTTGAATTCATCTGCCATCTCCTTATTATCCATTATTAATTTCCCCAGACTCACTTTCTATAGGACCAATGCTCACTTTGTTAACTCTTTTTAAAATATCTATAGAAACTCTTACTATATATCTTTATATTTCTAGCTAGCTTTCTCTTGTACTCTAATTTTACCACCTTTATCAGTCTTTTAGTCATTCTTTGCTGTTTGTTGTATTCTGTGTAAGCTTCTGACCTGCCACCCATCTTTGTGCAATTATATGCTTTTTCTTTAAGTTTGATATTATCTTTAACTCTTAAAGTTACTGACGGAAAGGAGGACAAAAGGGAACATAAGAAACTTAGGAGACAAGTTTAAATAAAACCACCAGGAAGGCAAAGACAAATTACAAAATCAAATTATCAAGGAATATAAAAAGAAATAATAAATTGTTCTATAGATGCATAAGTAACAAAAGGAAAATCAAAAGAGGAATAGCGCCACTAATGAATGAGCAAGATAAACTCAAGCAGAGAAACAGCAGAAATGTTGAATAATTACTTCACCTCAGTTTTTATTAAAGATAACAGACTAGTTACTTCACTAAAGATGAGCTTAAAAAAGGATATTAATACAGTTGGGTTAGAAAGGGAGAAAATAATTGGCAAAATTGAAAAGATGATAAAAGTCTAGGACCAGATGTATGCAGCCATGCATACTGAAGGAAACGCGAGAGACACTAGTTTATGTATCCAGTTCCATAAAAGAGGAATAGTGCCAGAGGACTAGTGAACAACTTGTGTTCCTATATACAAAAAGGGAGGTAGAAAAAAATCTGAGAACTGTAGACCAGTCAGCTTAATGTCAGTGATTTAAAAAGATATTAGAATAAGGATCATCTAGAGGCAAAAATGTAACAAAACATAGTCAGCACAGATTCCAAAAGGCTAAGTCATGGTTAACTAACCTGATAGAATTCTTTGAATAGAGTAGTACAGAATGATGCAGTAGATATCTCATCCTTGGATTTTCAAAGGCCTTCAATAAGGTACCACACGGTAAGCTCATGAAAAAGGTTAGGGCTTGTGGAGTCAGGGGGCAAATAGCGGAACAGATAGCAAATTGAACAATAGAAAGCAGAGAGTAGGGCTAAATGGTAGATATTCAGATTGGAGGAAGGTAAAAAGTGTTCACAGGGATCAGTGCTGGAACCACTGTTGTTCATAATTTACATTAATGATTTAGACTGAGGAACAGTTAACTCTATCAAAATTTGCACATGATACCAAACTGGGGGATGCTTAGCTAACATTGAGGAAAATGCAACATAATACAAGAGGACATTAGAAAACTTGCAGACTGGACAGTTCATGGGCAAATTAACTTTAACGTAGATGAATGTGAGACAATTCACTTTGATAGGAAAAATAGAAACATCACTTACACCTGAGAAAGTAAGAAACTGAATGAGTTAGAAGACCAAAGGGATTTAGGGATATAGGCGAGCAAATCAGTAAAAGTAACATTATTGGTCAGTAAAGCAATTAAACATGCTAACAAAGCACTGAGATTTATAACTAGGGTATAGATTTCAAAACTTGTGAACCAGATTAAACTTGTATAGGACTTTGGTCATGCTGTATTTCAGTACTGTGCACAGTTCTGGTTTCCCTACTATAAGATTTAGAGGTGATTTTATAGAGGTCTTTAGAATTATGAATGGGTTGGACAGGGTAGATGTGGAGAGAATGGCCTACTCCCAAAAAATGAGTGGATTGGGGTCATGTCTGAGTTAAAAATGCAGAAAATCTGAAACAGGAACTCGGCATGCCTCAAACCAGTCCACATCTGGTTTTAAATCCACTCGTGAGAAGTGGGTAGGTCATTTAAATATTATAATAAGGCTGCATGCCTTCATTTTAGCCATTCTATTTTTAACTCATTTTGGACGGGTTTCCCAAGCCCCAGGAAGTTCGGCTGGTGAAAGGAGGAAGGAAGGGCTGAATCAATAAGTACTATAGTAATATATTATTACTACAGTAATAAAAACAGAAAGTGCTGGAAAAACTCAGCAGGCCTGGCAACATCTGTGGAGAGAGAAGCAGAGTTAACGCTTCAGGTCAGTGACCCTTCAGAACTGGCAGATATAAGAAATGTAAAAGATTTTAAGCAAGTAAAGTGGGGGTAGGGCAAGAGCTAACAAAAGAGAAGGTATTGATAGGACAAGGTCACAGAATAGCTGACCAGTAGGTCATGGAACAAAGGCAAACAATATGTTAATGGTGTGCTGAAAGACAAAGCATTAGTACAGATAGGGTGTTAATGGACTTAACACTGAACAGCCACAAGCACAAACATGAAATCAAAAAACAGTAGGTAGGCACAGTAGAAACAAACTGAACAAACTAAAATAAAATGAACACAAAAAAAGACAAAAAAACATAACTAAAGATAAAAGTAAAATGGGGGGCCCGTCATGCTCTGAAATGATTGAACTCAGTGTTCAGTCCGGCAGGCTGTAGCGTGCCTAATCGCTAACTCACTTCCTTCAAGTAAAAGGTGTTGCTATGGGTTCCCGCATGTGCCCTAGTTATGCCTGTGTTTTTGTGGGATATGTCAAACATTCCTTGCTCCAGTCCTACTCGGGCCCCCTTCCCCAACTCTTTTTCCAGTACGTTGATGACTGTATTGGTTCCGTTTCCTGCTCCCGCCCCGAACTGGAAAACTTTTTATCAACTTAGCTTCTAATTTCCACCCTTCTCTCACCTTTACATGGTCCATCTCCGACACTTGCCTTCCCTTCCTCGACTTCTCTGTCTCCATCTCTGGGGATAGGCTGTCCACTAATATTCATTATAAGCCTACCGACTCCCACAGCTACCTCGACTACACTTCTTCGCACCCTGCCTCCTGTAAGGACTCCATTCCATTCTCCCAGTTTCTCCATCTCCGACGCATCTGCTCTGATGATGCTACCTTCCATGACAGTGCTTCTGATATGTCTTCCTTTTTCCTCAACTGAGGATTCCCCCCGTCTGTGGTTGACAGGGCCCTCAACCATGTCCGGTCCATTTCCCGCACTTCTACCCTCACCCCTTCCCCTCCCTTCCTTGAACCGCGACAGGGTTCTACTTGTCCTCACTTTCCACCCCATCAGCCTCCATATCCAAAGGATCATCCTCAGTCATTTGTGGCACCTCCAACATGATGCCACTACCAAAGGCATCTTCCCCTTCCTTCCCCTGTCAGCATTCCGAAGGGATCGTTCCCTCTGCGACACCATGGTCCACTCCTCCATTACCCCACCACCTCGTCCCCTTTCCACGGCACCTTCCCCTGCAAGCGCAGGAGGTGTAATACCTGCCCATCTATCTCCTCTATCCTCACTATCTATGGCCCCAAACACTCCCTTCAGGCGAAGCAGTGATTTACTTGCACTTCTTTCAATGTAGTATACTGTATTCGCTGCTCACAAAGTGGTCTTCTCTACATTGGGGAGGCCAAACACAGACTGGGTGACCGCCTTGCGGAACACCTCCGCTCAGTAAGAAATCATGACCCCGAGCTTCCGGTTGCTGGCCATTTCAACACACCCCCCCTGCTCTCATGCTCACATCTCTTTCCTGGGCTTGCTGCAGTGTTCCAGTGAACATCAGCGCAAGCTCGAGGAACAGCATCTCATTTACCGATTAGGCACGCTACAGCCTGCCGGACTGAACATTGAGTTCAATCATTTCAGAGCATGACGGGCCCCCCATTTTACTTTTATTTTTAGTTATGTTTTCTTTTCTTTTTTTGTATTTATTTTATTTTAGTTTGTTCAGTTTGTTTCTACTGTGCCTACCCACTGTTTTTTGTTTTCATTTTTGTGCTTGTGGCTGTTCAGTGTTAAGTCCATTAACACCCTATCTGTACTAATGCTTTGTCTTTCAGCACACCATTAACGTATTGTTTGCCTTTGTTCCATGACCTTCTGGTCAGCTATTCTGTGACCTTGTCCTATTAATACCTTCTCTTTTGTTATCTCTTGCCCCACCCCCACTTTACGTGCTTAAAATCTTTTACATTTCTTATATCTGCTAGTTCTGAAGGGTCACTGACCTGAAAGATTGACTCTGCTTCTCTCTCCACAGATGCTGCCAGACCTGCTGAGTTTTTCCAGCACTTTCTGTTTCTATTTCAGATTTCCAGCATTCGCAGTATTTTGCTTTTATTTTAGTACCCTTACAGTTGTGTTTGTGGGCCGGGAGGAACAGATTGCTTCTTTCAGACGGAACAAGCCACTCGGTAAAACCCATCCCTCCCACACTGCAATTGGTCTGCATGCTGGCCGCCATCGGAATGGATCCTTCCTCCCCCACCCCAGCCCCCGACCATCATTGGATCCATTCCCCCGAAAACAGTGTCTCTCACTCCCCCAGTACGCCTATCTGCTCTTGTCGGCTTCGGCATTGTGAAACTGGCCTCCAGTCTGTTAATCAGGCTGCCTATAGGCAGGAAACTGACAGAAAAAAATAATTTAAAGGAGCCCTTCAGTTAATAACTGTAGGGCTTTCGGGAAACTCGTTCTTCTGGGTCTTCCGACCTCTCAACAGAACCCCTGAATGGAACTCGTCTCCAGGTTAAAATCTAGGCCAATGTTTCCACTTGTGGGAGAATCAAAGATACAGGTTATTTATTAATCAATCCAATAGGGAAATAAGGAATTTTTCTTTTACTCAAAGTGGTTCAAAAGTGGAACTCTCTACCACAGGAACTGGTTAAGGCAAATAGTTCAGGTGTTTCAAGAGGAAGCTAGACAAGTATATGATGGCAAAGGGAATAGGAATATCTGCTGAATGGCTGCGATGAGGCAGATGGAATGGGAGATGGCTTGTGTGGAGTATAAACTCCAGCACAGACTAGGTTGGAATGGCTTGTTTCTGAGCTGTATTTTGTATGTAATTCGATGTGAGCTCTAAACAAGGAAAAGTCTCAGTTTGAATCCCTGCTGTCTGCTCTTAGCCTATCTCATCAAGGACGTGGTTCACCTAAAAGTCACTGAAAAGACACACTTGACAGTTACTGGAGTTGAGCTGTCTGAGGGGCAATGCCCCACCATTGCTGAGGAGAAGAGGGGCAAAGGGGAAACAAGTCCCTGGGAAACTGAAAGATTCATCAGTTAGGAACCTTTTACAACTTAATTTATTCATAATTTTTTAATGTTTTGATTGATGAATCGGATTTTCTTTTGTTATTCTTCCGGAAGGCAATGGTGGGGCACTTTTCTTAGAAAGTGCTTGAGATAATTGCAATAACTTGCTCAGATGAAAGATAGACTTAGTTACTTCGTGTGTGGCATGCAATCCTTTGAAGTGTCTTTTCAGGTAGAGTTTTGTTGTATAATTCAAAGTCTTTTTTTCATGGCAATTTGGAGATAATATAAATACTGATATGTATTTTGGTTCCGCATTGCAAAAGCTGTTCTATATGGATAAAAGCAAAACACTGTTGATGCTGGAAATATGAAATAAAACAGAACTTGCTGGAAATACTCGACAGCATCTGTGGAGAGAGAAACAGAGTTAACATTCCATGTCATTCTGATGAAAGGTCGCAGACCTGAAACGTTAACTCTGTTTTTCTCTCCATCGATGCTGCCAGACCTGCTGACTAGTTCCAGTATTTTCTGTTTTTATTTCCGTTCTATATGGATTTGGCTGCATAGACAGGCTATGAAACATTGTTGGTGTTAGTGGAATGTATTTATGTTTATAAGTTCTGATTATCTCCTCATTCTCTCGGTCCTACTGCACAATCCCAAAACATTTCAAACAATAGGCTTGTCGAAAGACGATAGAGCTGTCTGAATTTTTAGTAAAACATGGAGGACCTTTTAATATTTTCAATCTTTTTAAAATGAGTTGAGATTTTATAGGTAACCAACTGTAAAAATATCATCTACTTGGGCCTATAATGGTTTAAATTTTGAAACTGTAATCTCTGTGATTAAATAGCATTGGAGAAGGACTAAGTGTATCCAAGAGAAAAGCAAGTACATTGTTAAAAATGCTCATTATAGTATTTGTATTTAATAATGACCCAATGCATGGAAAAATGGAAAATTGGTTAATCACTCAACTGGAATAACTTAAATTTAAAACCAAGATGTGTTGTTGAAGGTGTAGTTTAAAGGATTGGAAGAAGGACATAGACAGTCTTCCTCACATGTAACTGACATGTTATATCAGTTCCCAAAAGAAGCAGGCAATTCTTTTGGCATTCCATAATATACTTAATTTTTAAAAAAATTGTGGTTCTATCAAGCTTTGCTTTTTAATTGTCTCTGGGATTCTTTTACAGATGTCTGGTTGCACAGATTCAATCCAGTAGATGGAGCTCATAAGCTAGATTTTTCTTTGCCACAAAAATGCTTAAGCATACTTTTACAAATTTTTTTTCCATTCTCCTGTTAACAGTACGTTTGTAGGTTTAATTTCTTTAAAATGAAATGGGGATAATTTGATTCGGCTTATTCCAACATTCAGAATTTGTCATATAAATATATTGGAAGAAATAACTTAAACTTATCATAGAATCATACAGACCAGAAAGAAGCCATTAATGCCCATCATGTCTTTTGGAACAATTATCCAATTAGTCCCAATCCCTTGCTCTTTGCCTGGAGCCCTGCAAATTTCTCCTTTTCAAGTATGTAACCAGTTCTCTTTTGGAAGTTACTCTTGAATCTGCTTCCATCACCCTTTAAGGTAATGCATTCCCAATTGTAACAATTCACTGCTTTAAAAAGTCTCCTCACTTCTTGCCTGGATTTTATATAGAGCATATTACAAACTTAGGACGCCCCAAAACACCTTTACAGACAATGAAGTACATTTTGAAATGAAGTCACTGTTATAATGTTTAATGTCTCATCTGAAAGATGGCCTCTCCAACATTGCAGCATTTCCTCAGTTTTCCATTGAACTGTCACCTTAGATTATGTACTCAAGTCTCTGGAGTTCGGCTTTGACATTCTGCTATCAATGAGCTAAGACTGACCCAGTTGAGCAAACTAACCAAAATTGTGGTTCTCCAAGTAATCTTAATTAAAATAAAAAGATTTTTGTAAGCCAGCATCATTTCTACTTCTCCCTCTCTTGCATAAAAGAGTACAGTGCCATGTCAAACACCCAACTGAAGTTAGCCCAGTTGGTTTTCTGGAACTGAATTCAATTTAGTGGTGCTTCGGTACATTTAGATGGTGTTTTTTTTTGAACCAGCTCTGTTTGCTGCTAACATGCTTGTCTTCATCAAAATAGCTGGTGGATATACTGCTGCATGGATTCCAAACACAGTACTCAAGAGTACAGTTTCATTGGATTATATGAGCTATCTTGGCCTATAGTGAAGCTAGATTTTGTGCAGAGGCTTCTCGATATGGAACAACAGAAAACTGAATCAATTTTCACTTGTGACGGAGATCTGATAAATCTCAACTAACAAGAATTGTGATGCAGTAACCTCAGCTTGCCATTGTTTTGAATTAGTTTTACTTCAGTGCATTGTTTTCTGTAAAATGGTTGTAAAATATCAATTTTGCTTGCTAAATCTGCACAAAATAATAAGTCAATAATGCAGTGTTGGGTAGCAACTAAAGCTTAGATTTATTCCATTCCACCAAAGAACTGTACCAAGAAATGGATCCATAACAAAGATATGATTCAAAATAGGATAAACTAACTAGTCTTTGGTGGTGATGCTTAGTGGAGTTCCATAAGGATTGTTGTGGGTCTCCTGTTTTTCAGACTATTGGTAGACAATACAGTGTATGTCTTACTGTGATCATAGAATTATGAAATTATGGTATAAACGGCCATTTGTTGTATTATATCTATGCTGATATCAGCTCTTCAACTGGACCTGTCTACTATAGTTCCATTACCCTGTCCTTGCCTTGTATTTGAATTATTTTTGAACATTTTAATCATGTTACAGTCAGTAGCCACCCTGTTGTAAAGCATTCCAGGTTGCATTAATGCTCTGCATAGCGAAAACAATTCTAACTAATCCTGCAAACCAGTCCCCTCACTTAAAAAATTAACAAATAAATTCAAATCCTTTGCTGCCTTTTTTTACTCTGCGACTGAAATTTTTAGTATGCAAAATAAGGCTTTAAACATAGCACATGAAAAATTACGTCTTTAACAATAACAGAATTAAATATGTTGTACAGCTTTTTTATGGTGTGGACTGGAGGAATTTATAGATGAGTACAAGCATTTTCAGCTGAATGTCTTGAGGGCTGTGTGCCAGTTTCAGTCAGTAAGGATGGAAGATAGGTGGGACCGAGTACGGAAACAGAGTTTTGGACAATTTGGAACTTATGGGAGGCCAGCAAGGAGAGCATTAGTGTATTTACGTGTGAAAGTGGCAAAAGCATGTACGAAGGTTTCAGAGTTGCGGGGGGAGGAGGGAAGGGACTATGTTTTTCAAGTTTTATTCTACTGGGGCTCAGTGTCGTCCACCACTCCTGTAACCAATTCTTTCATTTTCCATGATCTGAAGTATGCTTTAACCTGCTCAATATCTAGGAAAACAATTCTGAAACCCGGGGTTAAACAGGGAATCCTTGTCACTGTACCGTGAGCATTTTAGATCCGTAATTCTCCTCTCTTTGGTAGGCAGATTGAACAAACACTTAGTTAGACTGAGATACAGACTATTAACCAACAGATAACTTTGTCAGTGAAGAATAGGTAAGTGAGCAGTACTGAGTGAAATGCAGCATATTTGCAAAATTAGCTATTTATAATATATCAAAACAAAATTAACTTCAGCACTGCAGGTGCAGTTCTGATGAAGGGTCACTGACCTGAAACGTGAACTCTGCTTCTCTCTCCACAGATGCTGCCAGACCTGCTGAGTATTTCCAACATTCCTTGTTTTTGTTTTATATTAACTTTCAGCACACCTAGATCTCAAAAAACAGTTGTTCTCTTCTCATGATAAAATGCTCTCACGAAGTTCAACAAGCACAGATCATATGTAAAGTATGCTTTTTTTTACATTGAAGGCACTCTATAAATACAAGTGGTTGCTTTTGTGATGAAGTATATTGTTCAGGCTTTCTGGAAGGAGTACGTTTGAAGGAACAATTAACCTCTTCTCATTCTATACCGTCTCTGCTGTGCTATAAATGAAGAAGGCCAAACTTGATTGACATTTTGGCAGTCAGTCATTCAATGGATTGTATACTTGGGAAATTGAGGTTTTAGGTAGGGCACAAAGTTTTCTTTTTCGTCTATGATTTAGTGCAATGTACTCCCACCGACAGATGCACTTAATGAACTGACTGAACCAGATGACGTGAAAATCTGGTCTATATTTGTGCAAATAGTAAATGTATCCTTGCGGGCATTTTAGAAAACTGCTGGTGCAGTCCCTCTTAAAGTAAAATGGGCATGGTTAGAAAATAACCAGTTTAAATTTTACTGAACCTGGTGAAGTCTTTAAATTATTTACTTTTCTTTGTGTTCCAAGCAGAATAATATATAGTGCTCTGTTAACTGTGCAAGAAAAATAAACTCTTCCAGACTTTGTCAGTTCATTGGTACTAACTTTATGAAAATATGTGTATAAGTTAATTTACAATCAGTGGCTTTTTAAAATTTAAAATTTATCCATTTTACTCAGGTAAATGAATATTAATAGCATATCCATTTTTCAATTGATCTTGAAGTAAAATATTGATGCAGCTTGCAAGAATATTGTAATTGTTCAAGGTAATTATTAAACTGGAGTTATTAGTAGAATCAGTAACCATGACTGTTACTGATTTTTTTTGAAGAAGTAATCTTGTAATTTTCTCTACTTCCTTTGTGAAGTTTTTGGCCTCAAGGGAACTCTCCTGCTTCAGCTATATCGTCAATTGCCATGAAAGGTAGATAAATGAAGATTTATCAAGAAAAAACTTTCCAAGTAAAGGAAGTAGTAGCTTGTCTTCATAAACATACTGTTTTTCTTTTTTATATTTCAATTGGTGCACTATTCATTGTATAAAAAATATACTCCTGATTTTGCAGTTCAAAGTTTATAGGTCCATTCTACTCCTATAATAAAATTCCAGCTGCATTTTTATAGTGGCTTTGTTTTAAAACCATGTTTTTTCTTACGGTACATCTAGTGACCGATTAGAAAAGCTAAATCCACAACTTGTTTCTCTAATATTTTAAACAGTGATCAAATTTGTACAATTGAGCAATGCCTTGGGCATAGCATTTCAATGAGGAGCTATTTTTAGATGTTTTGAAAATATTAAGTTACGTTGTAACCATTTTATTGTATAAAGTTTTAGCAGATTGTTATAGAAACCAGTTTCTGGCCTTTTTAACTATCGAGACAGCTGTTAGTTCTAATGAGGAGTGCTAGCGTTACAGTATTTTCAGTGATTGAGACCCGCTCAGGGAACAGAATGTTCCAGAATAGTCAGTGGTGTGTGAGGAGAAAACTGCCGCACTGTCAGCTGGAAGTGTATGCTCCGTTGCTCTCTAGGACAAGATAAATGAGTTTTGCTGTGCTTTGGCAGAGACATCAGCTTTGCCTGGGAATAGCAGTATCATACTGCACCCCAGTGGGATTGTGCTTTTAAATTTATGGGCTATGATTGATAAAGCAAATGAGGGGACTTATTGCTCCTCAGGTGTGACAAAAGGGATAGTCCTCGCCTTACAGATTTACCTCGTCACTGAATTTTATGATAAACCAACTGTTTTGTGGAACTTCACAGTTTCACTTTTACAATAAAAGAGTTAACAGTTATTCTTGATGGCGTTCTGCAAAGTTGTCATTTTCAGTCAGCTGCTTTGGCAAATCATGGCCACCATTAAATTTGAACCAATGGCTTTTTTTTTCTGTTAGAGCACATGTAGTTGGTCCTTATTCTCAGACCCCACAACACATCTGCTTTTATTCTAGAAGACTTTAGTCAATATAGTGCTTTGCAAAGTTTCCTTAGCTAGATTAGGCCTTGTGAACAAATATTCAAATTCCTCTCTTTTTTTAGTTGAGTACGATGCTCAAGTTAAACCAGTTTAAGATTTCCCCCCATATCAAATTTATGGTCAAAATAAAGCATTTAAATAAAATTCACTATTGCTATTGTCATTTTAATTTCATATGCATTTGACTTTATTAGCTAACTTTCTTACCCTCACTTTCTGATTGAATGATTTTAATTAAATAGGGTTTCCACCAAAACGACCACTGATTTAGAAATTAATAATTGAGCAATATAAATAATAAAACTTCAGACCGGCATTAAGCAGCTGCCTTTCCATGCAATAATGACCGGTTGTATTTGGTCACAAACCCGCAATGAACAGAAACTTGCTTTTTTAAGTGCAAGTTTAGCTTCATTCTTTAAAAAAAATTGTTTACACCATCTCAACCAGTAATTTACAGTGTTGTTGATTTGCAACAAGTTTTCAACATAATTATCTTCAGTAGCAAACTGCATTATATTCAAAATCCATTTCCACAAATGCTTCCACTTCTACTTTCTATGCAGTTAATGGGTGAATCGTGGTGAGAATGGAGGTGGCTGAATATGTATCTGTGAATAGATGATTGTCATCTAGGTGAGGAGACTGCAATTTGTCAGGCATTGTAGATTACTGTGATGTAGCTGTGGTAAATTGAATTGACATATGTATTTTGGTACAAGGTATGCTCAAAATCTCTTGACACAAAGTGGAGATGGATTGTACTTGAAGGTTATTTTTGTGAAATAATACTGTAGTTCCTGGAATATACCATGAGCTTCAGAGTCACTTTATTTTGCTTGAAGCATACAATTCTAGCCATAAACCTAATCATGTTATGGGTGTGTCCATAACATTTGCAGGTGCCATTTGTATTGTACCAGCGCAATCAATACACCTATTTTCTCTTTTTTTTCTCCAAATCTTTTTGTGTTCATGCTGGATAGAAATAATCATTATACAAAGCTTTAATGGAATTTTTAATTCTGTACAACAAAAAAATTGTTGCTAATGTCTGGCTGCTGGAAGAATGTGTGTGATGATGATGCATGAAAACCTTAATGCATTTTGGAGACCTAGTGAATGTGTGAGCATTTCCTGACAAAACAAAAATCATCTCACATCACCACGTTATGTCTCCTTCTTATTCCTCCCACCCACATGCTGTTCTCCAGCGTACGCCGTCTTCCTGGTGTTTGAGAAACAAGTAAGTGTAGAAACTACAGTTTTGTTCCTCAAATAAATTTGAATTTGGAGCTATACATGGAACATAAGAACATAAGAAACAGGAGCAGGCCATTCGACCCCTCGAGCCTGCTCTGCCATTCAGTAAGATCATGACTGACTCCACTTTCCTGCCTGTCCCCCTCCAGAACCTTTGACTCGCTTGTCACTCAAAAATCTGTCTAACTCAGCCTTAAATATATTCAATGACCCAGCTCCACTGCTCTCTGGGGAAGAGAATTCCAAACACTAACAACCCTCTGAGAGAAGAAATTCCTCCCCATCTCCGTCTTAAATGGAAGATCCCTTAATTTGAAACTGTGCCCCCAGGTTTAGATTCCCTCACGAGGGGAAATGGCCTCATACGTTTCAATAAGATCACCTTTCACTCTTCTAAATTCCAATCAACATAGGCCCAACCTGCTCAACAGGTTGTAAGACAGTCCCTCATCCCATGAATCAGCCTAGTGAACCTTCTCTGAACTGCTTCCTATGCAAGTATATCTGTCCTTAAATAAGGTAACCAAAACAATGCCCTGTACAATTGAAGCAAGGCTTCCCTACTTATATACTCTATCCCCTAGCAATAAAGGCCAACATTTCATTTGCCTTGCTAATTACTTGCTATACCTGCATGCTGGCTTTTTGTGGTTCTTGTACAAGGACACCCAGGTCCCTCTAAACTGCAGCATTCTGCAGTCTTTCGCAGTTTAAATAATGTGCTTTTCTATTCATCCTGCCAAAGTGGACAACCTCACATTTTCCCACATTATACTCCTTCTGCAAATTTTTTGTCCATTCACTTAACCTATCTATATCCCTTTGCAGACTCTTTGTATCCTCCTCACAATTTGCTTTCCTACCTATCTTTATATCATCAGCAAATTTGGCTACAATACAGTCAGTCCCTTCATCCAAGTCATTCATATAGATCTTAAATAGTTGAGGCCCCAGCACTGATCCCTGTGACAGTCCACTAGTTGCAGCTTGCCATTCTGAAAATGATCCATTTATCCTGATTCTCTCTTTCCTGTTAGTTAGCCAGTCCTCTATCTGTGCTAATATAATCACCCTCAACACCATGAGCTCTTATCTTGTGTAGTAACCTTTTATGTGTAACATTTTACTGCTTGGAAGAAGACTGTTTTTAATGCCTTTATTTTTCAATATTTGAATGGCTTGGGTATACAAATAAAAAATTGCAATCAGATTATGAAGAGTGTAATTCAGGTTGTGTGCAGTGATTTCAAAAGCATAGCTATAATATATAACAGAGGTTCTCAAATCATGAAGAGTAATAAGGAGAAGTAGCTTCCAGTGGCATAATGTCAGTAACCAGAGGATACAGATTTAAGGCAAAAGAGCCAGAGACAAGATGGGGAAACATTTTTTAAAGCAGCAAGTTGTTATCAGGAATACAGTATCTGCAAGGGTGGTGGAAGCAGATTTGTTGGATAAATACTTGGAGAAAAAAAATTACAGGGCTATGGGAGTGTATCTAATTTTAAAGAGCCAACTCAGGCACTGTGGGCTAAATGGTTTCCTTCTGTGCTGTCTCATTGTATGCTTCTATGATTCTGTTGAAAATGTTGTGCATCATATTTTGTGTCATGAACTGTCATGATTGGTTGAAATTCTAAACAAATCACAACTTTGCAAGTATCGTTGTGACCTTAGTTGAGACCGTTAACAAGAGATATGAACTCCCCAGACAAATTTAAAGAATTGTACAAGATTTCATGTTTTAAGACTTTTACTATAACAACTAAACTAAAAATAAATATTAACTAAACAGTACTTGGTAGGTAGCTAATACACTAAATTACAGAGAAAGGTATTTCCCATCAACTTATTAACATACTTGAGAACCCCACACCACATTTATATATTACACAGTGTTCTAATCAAAACTGTATCTTTGCATTTAAAAGTCCCAAACTCCTCCCAGTTGCAATGGGTTGGATCTCCCAGACCTTCTCAAAGCCAATGTCATAGAGTCATAGAGAGGTACAGCACCGAAACATTCTTCCAAGCGCTTTTGACCTGGACTTTTGTTAATTAGGAAATCTCTGGTGATCCCATTGTCCTTTTTGCCTCTGCAAACTTCAACTTTCGAATTGGTTTCATGTCTTAGCAGCCTTTTGCTGTACCTGAGATACGAGAGCAGTTGCTTTTTTCTCTCTCTCTCTCATCTGAGGCTGCCCTTGCTGGTCTCCATGTCTTCCTTTCTTCCTCACAGCCTGTCAGACTTGGGAAAGCGTGTTAAATTTATACGGAATCAAAAGTCAATAGTCATTTGCCATTTCCAATATTCAGAGTCCATTAGTCTGGCCATATCAAAACCACCCGGGCCTTCCTTTGTTTTCAGGTGTGAGCAATTGCAACTCAAATTTGCATTTTCCGAGCCCCAGCTCCCTGTTTATGATCTGAGAGTCTGGGAGAGCGAAACCCATTGTGCCAGGTGTTACAACCTTGCACTGTGCTTCCAAGTTGTGATGGTAACCATGATCCCTGTCTTGCCTCTAGGCAAAGTTGGTGTGAAGTCATATGTCTCTCCCGAATCCTTTCTACACTGCATTAAAAATCAGTTTTTAAAACCTAATCATACTACAAAGTCCAGCATTCATAATACTATTCAGCTGCAGATATAACTGATTAAGCTATGCAGATGTACGAAAATCTACCTAAATAGAAACTTGACTAATTAAATCACCCAATACTCTTAAATATTTTCATCCAAATGTTTCCTCCTTCAGCTTGCTCTCTATTGGAGGTGGTTATTGCCTGACACATGGCGCAAATATAATGAGCAACGTGGTTCTAGTGGAACCCAAACTGAGCATTCATGAGCAGTTTATTGGTGAGCAAATGGTGCTTGATAGCACTGTTGAGTCCATGCATCACTTTGCTGATAATTAGGAGTAGATTGATGGGACGATAATTGGTTGGGTTGGATTCATCCTGAATTTCTGAACTGGACATGTTTGGGTTATTTTCTCCATGTTCAGCTAGATGTCATTGTCATAGCTGTACCAGAATAGCTTAGCTCAGGGTACAGGTAGTTCTGGAGCACATATCTTGAGCACGACAGCCAGAAAATTGCCAAGGCCCGTAGCAGTTGCTGTATTCCTAGTCTCTCGTCATGTAGAAAATATTCTGATTTGTCATTCTTGGATCCAAAGTGGATGAACTCATGTTGCATGTTTACTGCTGGCTCATGTTGAGTCCTCCCAATCTACCAGCTCTCATGGTTGATCATGCAGATATATAGAGTCCTAGGCCGGAAGTTGACTTTGAGGCAGTGGTCCCGCCCATCAGCTGAAAAGTTGGGGAAGAGCCTGGCTCTGCTGGGCCTGGAAGCCATACTGCTGTTTTGAGTTTTAGGCCCTTAATTGACCTCAGTGGGGACTTCCACCCCTCCCCTCCAAGGTGGGGAGAAGTACCACCTCCAAGAGCTGCTGGCCAATCAGAAGGCTGGCAGCTCGTCAGTCCCAGAAATGCCACACGGAGCAGTGGCCACTGCTGGGACTGCAACCAGCAAAAAGAGGAACGATGGATATGCCCTTCAAAGAGTTACGGGAGGGGTGGGGGAGTTCAGCCCACATCGGGGACTATTAGCTAGGCCCCGACGAGGGTGAGTGGGTTGGAGAGCAGGGTGGGGGTGGTGGGTGGTGGTTATTTTTAGCGGGGGTGGCCTGTAGTGCTCGGGGGGTGGGATCATCCGTAGGGCAGGGTGCCAAGGAGTGGGTGTTGTAGTAGTAATGTTGGACTAGTAATCCAGAAACCCAGGCATGGGTTCGAACCTCACCACGACAGATGGTGAAATTTGAATTCAGTTAATAAATCTGGAATTGAAAAAGCTAGTCTAATGGTGACCATGAAACCATTGTCAATTGTTGTAAAAACCCATCTGGTTCACTAATGTGCTTTAGGGAAGGAAATCTGGTCTGGTCTACATGTGACTCCAGACCCACAGCAATATGGTTGACTCTTAAAACGCCAACTGAAATGGCCTAATCAATCACTCTGTTCAAGGGCAATTAGAGATGGGCAATATATGCTGGTCTAGCCAGCGACGCCCACATCCCACGAAAAAATAAAAAAAAGCAAGAGGGCCGCACCCCCCCCCCCCCCCCCCACCCCAAGCCTGCAAGAAGGCCGGCAGGTATTACTGGATGGTCTCCTCAGGTGCTGAAGTGCCAGTCCACCACTGGTAAAATACTAGCAGTGCTGGGAAGAGGCTGTTAAGTGGCAATTAATTGGCTACTTAAAGGTTTTAATTGGCCTGGGGCGGCCAGGTGTTGGCCCCCTGTCACCACTGGTTAAAAAGCGGGGGCGGGTAAATGGTGAGCACAGTATCCCCCGCCTCCCACCTGATTTAAGCCCCCCCCATCTTCTGCCTCCTAACCTGCTTCCAGTAAGGGGGGTGCACATTAAATTCTGGCTGTAGAGTCATTATGGCATAGAGAGAGGTTATTCGGCCCATTGAGTCTATGCCAGCTCTCTGTAGAGCAATCCAGTCAGTCCCATAAGCCCACTGTCCCCTAGCCCTGCAAGTTTATTCCTTCAAGAGTCCATCCAATTTCCTTTTGAAATCATTCATTGTCTCGGCTTTCACCACCTCTTAGGCAGTGATTGCAGGTTATTACTACTCAATGTGTAAAAAAAAATCTTCCTTACACCCTCCCTGCATCTCTTGCCCAAAACCTTAAATCCGTGTCCCCTACTCCTTGCACCATCAGCTAAAGGGAGCAACTTTTCTTTGCCTACTTTATCCAAACCTGCCAGAATCTTGTACACCTCGATCAAATCTCTAAGGAGAACAAGCCCACTTTCTCCAACCTAAACTTGAGGCTAAATTCCCTCATCCTTGGAACCAGCCTGGTAAATCTCCTCAGCATCCTCTTAAGGACCCTCACATCATTCCTGAAGTGTGGTGATCAGAACTAGGCACAGCATTCTAGCAGAGCTTTATAAATGTTCTGCATAACTTCCCTGCTTTTGTACTCAATACCTGTATTTATGAGGCCCAAGATCCCATATGCTTTACTAACCGCTCTCTCAATATGTCCTGCCACCTTCAAAGATCTGTGCAAATGAACCCCCAAATCCATCTGTCCCTGCACACTCTTTTAGAACTGTGCCTTTAACTCCATATTGCCTCTCCCTTCTGCCAAAGTGCATCACCTCACACTTCTCTGTATTAAATTCCATCAGCCACTTGTCTGCCCATTCTGCTAGCCTGTCTATGTCTTGTTGCAGGCAGTTCATATCATCCTCACTTCTGCCACACCTTCAAGTTTGGCATCATCAACAAATTTTAAAGTTTACTCTGTATTCCAATAGCCAAGTCATTTATATATAAAACTCTCTGACTTGTTTCTGTCCTTCAGCCAATCAGCCAATTTTTTTATCCAAGTTGACACTGACCCTTATTCCATGAACCTCATATTACAGCTAGAACTTGGGATTCAAAGCATTGACACAGTTAAATCTTCCAAGGATTTTTCACATTAAAAACAATTATTAAAATAATTTACTGTGTAGCTCTAAGTAAAACTAGTAAATTAATATAGTTAGCTAAACAATTAAAAGTAAATTTCACTCTCAAAAATTGGAAATATATATTCAGTTCAATAAAATTGACTCAGTACCTTTTTAGTTCTGAGGCTTAAAGTTGTTTCCTTTTTAGGTATGTTACTTATTAGAAAGATGAAAAGGCCTACTAAAATCCCTGATTTGTGTATTTAATCAGGCTGACATTCAAAATAAATGGGAATTAATTATATAGGGATAAAGGTCAGGCCATAACCCTAGCAGGGTCCAACAGAAGTGAGAGCTCACCATTTTCCAGGCCACTGCTCACCCAGACAAACAAATACTGCAAGAGTCTCCCTGAAGATCTTGGCTGCCAAGCTGGAAAGCAGGATTGTCACTTTAATTGTGGCTTGCAAGAATAGTGAGACAGCAGAAATTAAGTCTTGCTGGAATGATGACCTTAGCTTTCACGATGTCTGTTGTCTTGGAATCTGCAAGAGCATTTAGAAAGGAACATTTCAGTACTAGTGAATCATGTACCAAGTTTATAAAATATCTCTCTCTACGCAGATGGTTTGTTTATTTTTGACCGATCTGGACAAAGTAAAGCAACTCCTTTGTCAGGATTGTGTAATCAAGAAAAGGCAAAATTATTATTTTTGGGTGGCTTTTTGGAGCTTTCACATGCAGATATGAGTTCAATTGTAGGCTGCTATGTAGAACCCCTTTGTATTGAAATGGGAAATGACTTGCACTGATAAAACCCCATAGGTGGAGAGTTGGAAATTAGAAAATGTTTTCAGAGTCAATTATTTAGGAAACGTTATTTCAAACAACAAAAAGGCATTTTTGAAATATGTATTCTTTTGGGGACTTAGAAATTTCAAAAGGTTGATCGCTTTTAGACTTCTGACGAATTGGCTTCCCTGTCTGTATTATTGAGTATTATTAATTAAAGTTCCTGATCTGTTGCTTTTGTCTCTATTCTCCATCCCCAACATATAGGGGAGGATGTAACATGGAACAGGAAGTGGTTGGATTCTGCACCCTTTTGAAGTATTAGAGATCTGTGAAACAAAAGATCCCATTCATAGAAATGGAATGTGATATGCCAGCTTCATAATTTATCATATCAGTGCCAAGATTTTATTTTCTGCACAAATTATTATACAATTCATCAATTTTGTTCAGGTTTGAGTGGAGATCTATGCCCATTACAAACTGGCATCCAACTGCTCAAACTCCATTTCTATAGATTCCTATAGCAAAGAATGTATTCGTCCTAATGGTTTGAACTGGATTCAAATCTAGGCCTAAGAGATGAATCTCAGACTTTCTAACTTGTATATTCTAAAATAAAAATGCAAAATGCTAGTAATGTGGAACAGAGTGTCAGGGGAGGAGGTGGCATAGTGGTATTGTCACTGGACTAGTAACCCAGAGACCCAGGGTAGTGCTCTGGGGACATGGGTTCAAATCCCACCACAGCAGAAGGTGGAATTTGAATTCAATTAATAAAAAAAAAATCTGGAATTAATGATGGCCATGAAACCATTGTCGTTTGTTGTAAAAACCCATCTGGTTCACTAATGTCCTTTAGGGAAGGAAATCTGCTGTTCTTACCTGGTCTGGCCTACATGTAACTCCAGACCCACAGCAATGTGGTTGACTCTTACATGCCCTCTGAAATGACCTATCAAGCCACTCAGTTGTATCGAACCGCTACGAAGTCAATAAAAAGGAATGAAACTGGACGGACCACCCGGCATCGACCTACCCCAAATGGACTGCAGCGGTTCAAGAAGGCAGCTCACCACCACCTTCTCAAGGGCAATTAGGGATGGACAATAAATGCTGGCCTGGCCAACGATGCCCATATCCCATGAATGAATTAAAAAAAAGAGAAGTTTTGACCTTTACTTAATTCTTTGTTTTTGTCAGCAACTATGAACATGCTCTCTTATCCAGGTTTGACAGTGGTTTTGTACCTAAACAGTTAACACATCTCTTTTTTTCCCAAGAGCTTAATTGACCTGTTGTGACTTCTGACATTTTCCATGTTTAATTGTGTTACTAGCATTTGGAGTTGAAAAAAAATATATGTTGTATGTGTATATATTATATTTATAAATGCAAAGAGCTGTGAGGTCCACCAGTTTAAAAAAAATCTTAATGCATCTTTCACTCTGAGGGAGCCACCCCATGCTAAAGTAGCAGGCTTTAGCTTTAGGGTGGTATTAAATTAAAGAACCTTGCTCCATTTGCACACAGTAGTTTAATCCTTAGTAAACCTTAATTTAACGTCAATTTGAATTAAGTGTGCCTGCATAAAAGGGCCTCTAGTGGGTTGGACGCTGCTAAATTCAATCAGCATCCAGATCAGTATGTGAAGTCTGCATTCCTTGAGTAGCACACAGACAGGAACAACTGCCATTGTAAATTACAAAATATTAAATTTCATTAAATGTTCATACGTGATCTTGTCCGTTTTTTAGGTCCATCAGTCCTAGATGGAAGATAGAAATCAGAAACACTGACAATTCACTTAAAGTAGCAGGTGGCACTGAGCAAGATATATGCATTGCATTTAAAATAGAGATATTTTGAAAGAAAGAAAGGCTTACGTTTACATGGCACGATTCACAGGACGCCTGAAAGCAATTTAGTCACTCTAATGTCAGAAACGTGGCAGCCAAATTGCACGCAGCAAGGACCCACAAACAAGAATGAGATAATCAGATAATCTGCTTTTACTGTTGTTTGAAGGATAAATATTGATCAAGACACCGGGGAGAACTCCCCTGCTTTTCTTCGAAATAGTGCCATGGGATCTTTTACGTCACCTGAGAGGGCTTAACGTCCAAAAGATTTTTTGATTCGTTCATGGTACGTGACTGAAGTTGACAAGACCCTCATTTATTTCCCATTCCAAATTGCCCTTGAGAAGGTGCTGGTGAGCTGCCTTCTTGAATGGTGGCAGTCCATGTGTTGTAGGTACACACACATTGTTGCGAGGGAGGGAGTTCCACAGTTTTGACTCAGCAACAGTGAAGGAAAAGTGATATAGTTCCAAGTCAGGATGGTGTGTGGCTTGGAGGAGAACTTGGAGGTGGTGGTGTTCCCATGCATCTGCCGCCCTTGTTCTTCTGGTAGATGTCGTGGGTTTGGAAGATGGCATCTCCGACAGTGCATTATTCCCTCAGTACTGCATTGGAGTGTCAGCCTAGATTTTTGTGCTTAGTTTCTCGAAGAGGGACTTCAACCTCTAACCATCTGACTCAGAGGTGTGAGTGCTACCTACTGAGCCATGGCTGACACTCGGATGCACTAAGAGGATTCACATTTGTTAATTTTTATACATTATTTTTGCCAAGTTTGTAAGAAATTTCAACCTGGAACGCAGGGTTGTAGTAAATTATTCTCCAGTTTTGGTCTTTTGCCCAATGTATTATGAGTCAGAAGATTCTGGACTCACACTTCATGAAGTTCAAGTTTGCGTATGATAGTTTTGTCAAAGTTTGACAGGTTTTTATTTTGTCTGATTTTTGGACTGCCCAGGAAAGCCAGTAGTAACCATGGCTTGGGAATTGATTTGCATACTTGGTGTGATTGTTTTTTTGAAGTCTAATGATAAATCTAAAAATTACTGTTAATATTGAAAGATGAACATTTAATGCAGTTGTTCAACACTCCTATCTCCTATTTACATGGATGCTTAAAAACATTTAAAATAAACAGAGAAATGCCATACAAATATATTAAATATTCATCAGCTGACAAAAGCACCAGTAGTTTCTAGGCTATATATTCTGTATGCTAGACTATGTAGCGGTGATAGGCTGATAATCCTGTTGTTTCAATAAAATTATTTGTGCATATGCTGAACATAGCAGTTTGTGGAGTAACTTAGTACTTCTGGAGTAGTTTCATCAAGTCCAGGGATAAAATAAATTTCTGGTCTTTCTCCACCTCTCTCTCTATAAGAAACCACATTTTGGAACTGTCACTCGAAGGCGATATGAACGTGGGACATGCTAGTGTAGTAAAAGCTGAGGTGAGGTTTAGTGCATGTTGACAATGGAGGGAGTGTTACTCTGCATCTACCTTGTATTGTACATGACTGTTCATGAGTGCAAAGATTTACCAAGAAGAATGAGGTAGATGGTGTATAAAAAAAGTTATAAAAAACCTGGTTAGCAATTTAATACTTCAGCTAGAGACAAATCTTCAATGTGTTGCTATTAAATTATTTAATGGTTATTCACTTTTTTTTATATCTCTTTTAGTACTGTAACATCTGCTGTCTTTACTGTGGGAGATAATGTTGTATCTGGCAGTGATGACAGAACTGTAAAAGTCTGGGATCTCAAGAACATGCGATCTCCTATAGCAACCATTCGTACTGACTCAGCAGTCAACAGGTAAATGATTTTAGATGTATTTTTATGTGCTAAATGCTTATCGGTCGCTAAAGGAATAATTTCTTCTCTTTCTCACTTTTCACAGTCATTCATTCTTTCTTTCATTCTCTCGTACTTTTGTTTCAAAATGCAAATTGCGCTCAATCCTATGCTGCTTCTGGGACACGACAAGAAGGGTGCTTAATTGAAGAAAAAGGATGCTGTCAACATTTTACTAAGTAGCTATTACATTCTAGGAAGGTTGTATTATTTGATTTATGATCTGATAATTTTCAGAACTTTATTATAAAAGTGCTTAAATCCGTCCATGGCCTTGCCGCTCCCTATCTCTGTGACCATCATCGGTCCTACAACCTTCCAAGATCTCTGCGCTCCTCCAATCCTGGCACCTTATGCATCCTTGATATTTAATCGTTCCAGCATTAGCAACCGTACCTTCAGCTGCCTATGCCTTAAATTCCTTTCGTAAACCTCTCCGCCTCTTTACATCTCTCTCCTCCTTTAAGATGCTCCTTAAAATCTACTGCTTTGACTAAGTTTTTGATCACTTGTCTTAATATCTCCTTATGTGGCTTGGTGTCAAACTTGGATAACATTCCTGTGAAGTGCCTTGGGAAGCTTTATTACATTAAAGGTGCTATATAAATGCAAGTTGTTGTTCATAATGATATTTAGTTGATACCACAAACTCAACCATGCTGTTTAAATATTAAGGGTACTAGCTAAAGTGCTGCGATAAATCTCTGTGCTGAGGAAAGTCTGTGTCCAACACGATTGGAAATGGGATCTCCTGTATAATTCCTTACAAGGTAAATTCAAGACCTTATTCAGGCCATCTTGACGGTTTGGCAAATAGGGTAGGAGGGAAAAGAAGAGCTGCTTTCACATGTTTAAATTCCATTAACAGAGTACAGAATGTAGCTAATTTACTGACCCAGTAGATGTAGGAATGATACGGGTGAAAACATAAAATGGAGGGAGATAGATATAACACAAGAAAGGTATACATTTTCAAATGACCTTCTTTGAGGATATAAAAGCAACTTAAAATGGATTGCACTTACGTTATTAATAATGAGCTTTGAATCTGTTGCGTTCTGCCTATCTGTCTGTGCACACCATATGAAGAAGTTGTGGCTCAAACTACTGCTGTGATAAGTTTGTTGGTAACAAGTGACTATTAGCTTCTTGCAGTATTCCTAAGAAAGTGATTTGTTTAATGTTAATCTGGTTATCTAGAGAACCAAGTGCCTTAGCACTGTTTCTAATAAAACACCTTAAAAATAATATATAAACCATTGGCTAACCTTTTCTACAATGTATGGTTTTCTGTAAAATAATGGGTGTTGCATATGATAGATTGAACGTAATTCTTACTGAAGTAGGGTTTCCTGTTGGTTTTTAACATATATTTACTATTTTCTTTGACTTTGTTGTGAATTTACTGCTCAAGAGACATTAGGATAGATTCTGTCCATTTTAGGACACACTGATAGCATCTATCACTCCCTGATCAGACTTAGCAAGGTTTGATGCAGGGTAAAGCTCCCAGAATGTGCCTTCTTAACACCAAGTAATTCCAGTTGCCGCAGTATAATATGTTTCCATTTTTGCACAAAATATCCTGTGACCAGTCTGAGCGAGATTGCCATTTAGTGCTGAATTAGGGGTAGTTTTTGCTGCAGTCCTGTATCCACTATGAAGTGGGTTCAAACCTTCCAAATTCATTTTTGTAGAATCCATACGGCCAGCAGAAAGGTGCATCAGTCTAGGCTGAAGTTAAACCTGGGTCTCAAGCTGACAGCTAGTGCATTGCACCACTCAATCCCACGTATTTCAAAAATATACAACAGAAAATGCTGTAAGCACTCAACAAGTCGAGCCGCATCTGTGGAGAGTGAAAGATAGGGTTATTGTTTCATGTTCCATGACCATTTGTCAGAACTGGAAGATATTTTAGAACTCCTGTATTTCATATTAATAGGAAGAAATGTTGAGTAGGGGTTCTAATTAGGAAAGAAATGAAAAAGCAATGCAGTGCTGGTGTATTTCCCTGCTGTAGTTAATTTATTTAAATTTTGGTTTTCTAGTTTCCAATTTTCTTATTTAATACCAAATTTTGCTTAATAAAGAAACTTATCTATGGAGCACACCCATAAAATTGGGTGAAGATCAGCAGTGCCACTCGAGCAATTCCGCTTCTGTCATTTTGGTATGAACAGATAGACAGAGCCACCACTATATCCTTGTTCCGATAGTGAGGAAAGATAATTATTGTGAAAGTGGAATTAAATTCTGATCATTCATGCCTACATCATTTAAGAAGATTTTAAAGTCACATGCTAATGTACATTCACAGCAATATTTATTGGGTTTCTATTCAATTTTGTACTGTGAAAAATATTTAACTGTTTCTTAGGCCTTGAGGGGGGAAAATAGCATTAATACTTTTTCAAGTTTTCTTTAACAGGTAAACCAGAAATTTAATCTTCAATGAAAAATCTCATCTTCAGGTTTACGTATAGATTGCACAGTTCATGAGCCTATTTATATAAATCCTTCTTCTGGCTTTACATATTTAAAGGAAAAGGTTTCTTATCAGAGTCAATGATGGGTTACCATCCTGAATTGAATACAAGCCATTTTTGGCTGATTTTGTATAATTTTGAATCATTTTTTAGAAACAAAATTACAAGTGGTAGCTTTCATAATTAAGATGTTGTATTTTATTCAAGTTTTATTACTTGAGGACTCTCATTGTGTTAGAACGTTTGTTATTGTTTGCTTGATTTGTAAATTGATGACAGGACCCACTTTTGTCAAAGTGACTGTAATTCATTGACTTACTCAGTTTAGCAGTGACTGATGTTGAACCAGAGGTAGATTTTGTGAATATTTAATTTCCTCCACCTCTGGCACTACAAGCACAAACTTTGATTAACACCGACTTCCATTGATGCTTCTCCCTCAAAACAAATGCTTGAACATGAAAGAACTAGCTTTTATGTAGCATTTATCATATTCTCATGATGCCTCAAAGCACTTGGGCTGTGCGGCACTGCTTGCCAGTGGAAAAAGAGAATCTAATGGATTCGAAAAATCCACCTTGTTAGGTGAGGCTTTGTGACTCCAGAGGGAATGGTGCTGCCTCATTTACCTCATGGGATTGCCGTTCACTTTGATGCATGATGAGTTAGATCATCTCCATTCAGTGCAGTTGGCTATACTTGGCCCCAGTAATCATGGGCAAGTGTGGGGATAATCACCTAGGGTATCTATTTTGTTCTCCATTTCATAACGACTGCTAGAAACTGCAGGTAAGGACAGCACCACACTCTGCTTTTATTATCTTTCCTTGCCTCTATACCTGAATGGCATAAAAAGCACCTGTAGCCTAGGGTCACATATGAAGAATGTTTATGCGGATGAGGATGGCTCTTGGTACAGAACTGTACCCAGTATGAGTCGCTATTTTCAGGAGAGGCAGGGATCATATTGGAGGGGTGTGGGAGGTATAGAGGGGGAAACTACTACTGTCATTTCCGAGCATTATTAATGTAATACTAGATGATTATTGTGAGATGGAATTTTTGAAAATAGCTGGCCCAGCAGCACAAAGTTAAAAGGAAATTCCAGTAAAGGTTACTGATTAAAGTAAAAGTGGAAAAGCAAAGCTTTAAGTAAATTTTGAACTGATCGTTTTCAGTTTACAATGACATTTACACATCTGTGTGTACTTTCCTTCTTATTAGATCTGGATTACTGTTAGAATCCAAAAATGCCTTTGTCAGCACACTCTTTGCAGAGATTTTTGTGAACTTTGCTCAATTTTGTAGTTCATTTAAAAAAAAATTGTAATTATCCTGTAATATCCTATGAAGCTCACAAGAGACAGATGGGAAGCATTTGCAAATGCTTCCCTTGTCACCCATCCTATTTCAGATGTAAAACTTGCTTTGCATTTTTTTTGCAGACTTCAACAGTGCTTACATGGGAGTGTCAAACAGCCTTTAACTCTGAGACTGAGCAAGTTTAATCAGTAAATGGCTGAGTGATAAAGATCAAACACTGAGTTCAAACCTTGGTCTCTGTGTTGGCTGATCTCAGCAGAGTGATAGTAGGAGTGCGATAGTTACCTTCCACCAGCGTGTTAGGGAAATGGAGATCAAAATAGAAACCCTAGGTGATTATCCCCGCACTTGCCCATGATTATTGGGGCCAAGTATAGCCAACTGCATTGAATGGAGATGATCTAACTCATCATGGATCAAAGTGAACGGCAACCCCATGAGATAAATGAGGCAGCACCATTCCTTCTGGAGCCACGGAGCCTCACCTAACAAGTCTAATCACTACCTCAATCATTATTGGAAGTGCACATCCATGAATGCTGGATGAGGCCAAAATTGTGATGAGTAGCCAGGAAACACTCACTGTTGAGGCTTGTGCATGAGTAATGGCCAATTTCAGATACAACAATGAAAACAGTGGCTAGGAACCCTTATAGAATGATGCAGCAACAGAAGGTGGTCATTCAGCCTATCACAGGTGCAGGTTCCTTGAAACAGCTATCCAGTTGGTCTCACTCCTCAGCTCTGTCGTCAAAGCCCGCTAAATTTTTTTCCCTTCAAGTATTTGTCCAATTTCCTTTAAACCTGATTCCACCATCCTCCCAGGCAATGCTTTCCAGATAACAACAAATCACTTCTTTTTATATTTAAAAAAAACATATCGTCTTTAGTTCTTTTGCTGATCACTTTAAATCTGTCGCTTCTGGTTACTGGCCCTTCTGCCACTCGAAATAGTTTCTCCTAACTTACTGTATAACAATCCTTCACGATTTTGAACACCTTCATCAAATCTGCTCAGCTTCTCCACATAACTGACCTGGTACCATTCTAGGAAACCTCTCTGCACCCTCTCTCGGGCCTTGACATCTTCCTAAAGTATGTTGCCCAGAATTGGACGCAATAGTCTACCTAAGCCTAACCAGTGTTTTATAACTGAAAGGTCAACATCTTGCAGAGAGAAGATTCCGGGTAGGGAACTCAAAATGATAACAGGTCTAGGGAAATCCACATCGTTCTGGAATGTCTATTTTTAGAAAGTGTTTTCAGTTCATTAATTGTGACACTGAGAAGAATACTATTATAGTAATAAAGCAATTTAAATAGCATTAGAAACGTTAATATTGTAAAATGAGACTACAGAAAATTTAAATTTTGCAAACCTCTCAAATTGTCCTGTTGCTCTTTCCTGCAATTTTTTCTTTATTTCTAATAGTATGTCTCAGAGATGGAAGTCTTGCTCTGAGTCAGAAGATTGTGGGTTCAAACCCTACTCTAGGACTTTACCACATAATGCAGGCTGGCACTTCAGTGCAGTACTGAGAGTGCTGCATTACTGCCTTTCAGATGAAATGCTAAACCAAAGACTATTGCAGTGAATATAAAAAAAATCATGTGGCACTTATTTGAAAGAAGGAGCAAAGTTTTCCAGGTGTCCTGGCCAACATTCATTGCTGTTTACAATCAGTTCAGGTAGATGTAAAACATCCTATGGTACTGTTCAGAGGAATGCAGGTGCATTCTTATGGTGTCCTGACAAAACAAATTAACTGGTCATTCATCTCACATCTTGCTGTTTGTGAGACCTTGCTGTGCACAAATATTCTGCCTTGTTTGCCTGCAAAAGAGTAAGTACATTTCAGAAATAATTCATTGGCTGTGAAATGTTTTGGGATATCTTCATGTTGTGAATTGCTCTTTCTAACTGGTCTGGCCTTTCTCTGTTATTTCTATGTTCTTTTGTCAATTTTAGAGACAGGGTCAGCATTGAATGCCATTGGATTGAGACTGTGCCTTGGCATCATTTTGCTAGTGAAAAGGTTACATGCGTTGATGCCATTTTAAGAAGCTTTTGGTGGGGTGACATTGAATGAGTGCTTGGAAAAATTGGTAGTCTTCCATATTCCCATTTCCTTATCAATAGGGAAAAAATGTCAACTGTTGGCTACTGCAGTTCTTTTACAGAGTGTTACGAGAGTGCTTCTATTTTTTGTAACATATGTTTTAAGGACCTGTAGTTGAATTATGGACATTGATTCATCTGGAAGCTTGAAGAGTTGCTGAACTTTGTGTTTATTTTTAAAAAGAGGTCACCAGAAGGATTGCTGCACTTGGCTTGTAAACAAGCCCTTACTGGAAGGCACTTGTTTTCAGGTAAAATACCAGCAGGGAGCTTCTTGTTTTGACTTGGGGAGATGTTTAACAAAGAAGTGACAGGTTAAGATTTATAGAGGTCAGAAGGCTTGACATTTGGAATGTTTTTGGTTTTATTTTGAATTGTTACGAAGGATAGTTGTTTTTTGCCTACCAAGAAAAAAACAGCTCATCTCTCTCAGAAAGAAACCCTGCATATCCAGTGTGTCAGTCTCCTCTTTCCTCTTGTATTTGAAGAAGCCCTGTGTATCGAATGTGTGGGAACTGAAACCCCTGTTGCCATGTTTCTGCTGTAAGGCCTATCTGAAGCCTCTGTTGCTGCATTTCTAAGAAAGTCTACCCAAACTGATCTTCAACATCGCCTGGAAAGAACTGTTCCAGGAAGATCCCAGTGACCATTGTCTATACGCATTTGGGACGCCAAACTAAAACTAAGGACATCTTTCCATATTTTTTTTTTCTTCGAGAAGTAGCAAGTACTTAACCCAAATGTTTTTTTGACCTTTTTTTGGTAAAAGAGCTCTAAAACACAAATCCCTTTATTTTTCCAGTTAACACGGTATATGTGTATGTGAGTGTAGGTAAAGGTTAAGGTAAAATGGGAACTTTAATATTTCAACTTGTGTGTTTATGCTTTACTTCATTACTGGTTAAGACTTGTTTTATAATAAACTGATAATTTTGTTGTTTATTAAAGAAACCTGGTTGGTGTTTTTCATTCTGGGATAAAAAATAGAGTCTATGATTGACCGTATCGGTAAGTGGGAAAAATTTAAATATATGTTGTGACATGTGAAGAAGTGGAACTGGAATAAACAGTGCACTCCTCCTGCCTCAGTCATAACAAGAGACTAAATGCTACCTAAGAATGGATGACTATCAACACATTCTGGTGCTTCGCATAGGCAGCATTCGAAGTCTAATTATTGTAAGAATGCTTATTAAGGTAGCCAGTATTAGATGTGGAAGGTTGAATTTTAGTCTGTAGAATTTTTTTTAAAAACCCTTTTTAACAACAATCATTTTTAAGCAGCAGTAGGATGTTTTAAATATCTTAAGAATCATTGTGAATGCTCCAGCAAATACTACAAATGTGCTTATGCTAAAAGCAAGCTGGAATGGGGAGGGGAAAGAGTGTCTAGCGCAGTCAATACTAACACTGAAGCGAAAAACACTATCATAAGGAAATTAGGAATGAAGAAGACCATTCAGCTCATATTCTTTCATTAATCCAGCATACCCCTTGCAGCATTCAATAATTTCTGAAATTATTCCAGGTTTTTATTTCCAGTACTGTAACTTTAAGATCTTTAAGGAGTAAACCCCAAACATCAACAGGGCAAAAAATGATAATGAAACCCTTTTTGATCCTTTGCCCTCAGGTATTCCTAAAAATTACAGCAAAGAAGGAAAACATTCATCTATCATGCCTTTGATAGCTCCAATTCAAGCTAACTACTTTAATCCAATTTTCCCACTCGATTTAAAAAAAAAAATCCTTTAATCATTCATTTGACTGACCCTTTCTGATTTCAAGCACAACTTGCATTTTTCATACAAGTGAGGGTAATAAAAATGTCCCAAAGTGCTTCACAGGAAAATGGATACTAAACCAGGAAGGAAAAGTTTAAGGGGTTTATTTTGGTGAAAGGGTGGAAACAGGTGCTGAATGGGTGCTGTGCTAATACGGCACAACTGTTAGAAAGTCTGGTTTTAGCATGCAATTTTGGTTCCAATTGCTGATCATAATTTGAGTTTACCTGGAGGTGTTTACACTAAAAGTGCTGATTAAACACAATTTATGTGCAGCAGTATATGTGGGCTCCTCGCATCCACTTCCATTGAAGCTGTGGAGCGGGCTGGTTGATGTACAGCGACTCATTTCAGGATGGCTCGTAGACCGAGGGAGAGGGTCTTCACATTGAGGATATGCTCCACTGTGTTATGTGGCACTACCACGTGCTAAATGGGATAGGTTTCAAACAGATCTAACGATGCAAAACTGGGCATCCATGAGGCGTTGTGAACCATCTGCAGCAGCAGAATTGTACTCAACCACAATCTGTAACCGAATGGCCTAGCATATCACCTACTCTACCATTACCGTCAAGCTGGGGGACCAGCCCTGGTTCAATGAAGAGTGCAGGAAGGCATGCCAGGAGCAACACCAGGCATACCTCAAAATGAGGTGTCTACCTGGTGAAGCGATAACCCAGGACTTCTTGCATACCAAACAGCGTAAGCAACACGCAATAGAGCTAAGCGATCCCATAACCAACGGATCAGATCTAAGCTCTGCAGTCTCACTGCATCCAGTCGGGAATGGTGGTGGACAATTAAACTAACAGGAGGAGGTGGCTCCACAAATATCCTCATCCTCAATGATGGGGGAGCCCAGCATATCAGTGTGAAAGATAAGGCTGAAGCATTTGCAACAATCTTCAGCCAGAAGTGCCGAGTTGATGATCCATCTCGGCCTCCTCCTGAAGTCCCCAGCATCGCAGATGTCAGTCTTCAGTCAATTTGATTCACTCCGTGTGATAGCAAGAAACGACTGAAGGCATTGGATACTGCAAAGGCTATGGGCCCTGACAACATTCTGGCAATAATACTGAAGACCTGTGCTCCAGAACTTGCTGCACCCCTAGCCAAGCTATTCCAGTACAGCTACAACACTGGCATCTACCCGGCAATGTGGAAAATTGCCCAGGTATGTCCTGTACACAAAAAAGCAGGACGTCCCATCAGTCTACTCTCAATCATCAGTGAAGTGATAGTAGCTGTCATCAACAGTGCTATTAAGCGGCACTTACTCAACAATAACATGCTCAGTGACGCTCAGTTTGGGTTCTGCCAGGGCCACTCAGCTCCAGACTTCATTACAACTTTGGTTCAAACATGGACAAAAGAGCTGAACTCAGGAGGTGAGGTGAGAGTGACTGCCCTTGACATCAAGGCAGAATTTGACTGAGTAATGCATCAAGGAGCCCTAGCAAAACTGGAGTCAATGGGAATCAGGGGGCAAATTCTCTGCTGGTTGGAGTCATACCTAGCACAAAGGAAGACGGTTGTCGTCGGAGGTCAATCATCTGAGCTCCAGGACATCACTGCAGGAGTTCCTCAGGGTAGTGTCCTAGGCCCAACCATCTTTAGCTGCTTCATCAATGGCCTTCTTTGAATCATAAGGTCAAAAGTGGGGATGTTCGCTGATAATTGCACATTGTTCACCATTCGTGACTCCTCAGGTATTGAAGCAGTCTGTGTAGAAATGCAGCAAGACCTGGACAATATCCAGGCTTGGGCTGATAAGTGGCAAGTAACATTTGCACCACACAAGTGCCAGGCAATGACCATCTCCAACAAGAGAGAATCTAACCATCTTCCCTTGACATTCAATGGTGTTACGATCACTGAATCCCCAATAATCAACATCCTGGGAGTTAACATTGACCAGAAACTGAACTGGAGTAGCCATATAAATATCGTGGCTACAAGAGCAGGTTAGAGGCTAGGAATCCTACGGCAAGTAACTCGCCATTTGACTCCCCAAAGCCTGTGCCCCATCTACAAGGCACAAGTCAGGAGTGTGATGGAATACTCTCCACTTGCCTGGATGGGTGCAGCTCCAGCAACACTCTAGAAGCTTGACACCATCCAGGACAAAGCAGTCCACTTGATTGGCACCCCATCTACAAACATTCACTCCCTCCACCACCAACGCACAGTGGCAGTACTGTGTACCATCTACAAGATGCACTGCAGCAACGCACCAAGGCTCCTTAGACAGCATCTTTCAAACCTGCAACCTCTACCATCTAGAAGGACAAGGGCAGCCGATGCATGGGAACACCACCACCTACAAGATCCCCTCCAAGTTCCACACCATTCTGACTTTGAACTATAACTGTTTCTTCACTGTCGCTGGGTCAAAATCCTGGCAGTCCCTTCCTTACAGCTCTGTTCCTATACCTACCCCACATGGACTGCTACGGCCCAAGAAGGCAGCTCACCACCACCTTCTCGAGGGCAATTCGGGATGGACAATAAATGCTGGCCTGGCCAGCGACGCCCACATCCCTTGCATGAATTTGAAAAAAAGGGTGCACATGTTCTTGGACGTAGCACTGGAGGTCCTGGAGGAGGACGGATGTCCTGTACATGCAAGGGAAAGAAGTCCACCTCACCCTCCTACCTCCTATCCTTCTCTCCAGTAGCTGGTGCTGCTCCACCTGACCTCATGTCCTCCTGCCATTCCTCCTGCAGACCAAGGGGAACCCCTAGCAAGATGCCAGTGACCAAGCACTCCCTTTCTCTTCTACGGTGTTCAATAACGTTGAGTAACAGCACTTTTTAGGAAAAATCTTCAGATAATTTCTGGAACAAATGTTGATAGTGTGTTGAAGTCTTGACAAAGTGTCAGAGGCAGTCTCCTGATGTGTTTCAAAACTCCTTTTCAAACCTCCAGCAGCAAGCGAGCAGTAAAACATGATATATCTTTAAGTCGCATTTAAAATCCCCTGCAATGACTTGTTTACTCCCAATCAGCTGGTCACTGTTAGAAGAGAATGTTAGTTCAAGTGCAAACCACCAGAATGCTGTGCAGCAATTTAATGGCAATCCGCACCTTAACGATCTTCAGGGTGGCCGTTCCTAGTGAAGCTTCAACTCCTTTACCAAGGTGGTGTCTTGCGCTAAACATGGGCTAAAACAGCATTTCAGCTTTACACCCCATCTTGGCCACCTCGGAGGCTCGTTAGCAAATTGCCCCCAGGTGTGATGACAGAAAGCACTTTTAAAGGAGGCGAGAAAAGCAGAGACATTTAGGGAGGGGGAGTTCTGCATGGTGGCTCTGCCATCAGTATAGGGCTTAGGAAGGTGCGGTTATGCAAACAGCTGAGGTCGACTGTTTTCCTACCTTCTATTTTATATTCAATTTTAGATACAGTACTATATTTGTAGCTTTCACAAATTTCTTGAGTTGGTTTATGATACTAATTAGCAACTACTTCTGTAATGGATGAACCTTTTCGGTACTGGATGTAACATTCATATTGCTTCCACTGCAGCTCACATTGGGTTTGTGTTTGCAGTAAAGAAAGAAAGAGTGCTTTCTTCTCCCCCTCCTTACCTTCAGTGTAAGGGACAGAATCTTAATTGATCATTCTGCCAAGCTGACCTGAGGAGGTTGAAAGCAAGTTAGTGGGACTGAGTTTAGCAGAATCATTGACACACTGCAGCAGTCCAAATATGAATGCAGAATAACAACTGTTTTGTTGACACTAGGGTGTAATGCAGCATATTTGAGAGAAAAAGCACATTAATTGGGAGAGTAGAATAATTTGACAAACATATAAGTTAAAAATAATGTGCAATACTTTGGGATTGAGCAAGATATGTTTGCATCATCCTGAGTTCCTGGAACAGAAATAACAGTCTGATTATTTTTGTTGAAAAACATTAATATAATTTTCTTTCATCTTTGACATGAGCATTTTACCCACAAGATGGAACATGTCCAGGAATGAATAGATCAATCAGCTTAATATTGGTAGTCGGAAAAATAGTAGAATCTCTACTAAAGGAGAAAATAAATAAATCAAGAAACCAAAAATATAATAGTGAGTAGTCAACTAGTCAACATGGATTTCAAAAGAAAAACTTTTGCTTCGCCAACCTCATTGAATTCTTTGCAGAGGTAACAGAGAATGAGTAGAAAAGGGCAATGCAGTGGATGTGATATATTTAGATTTCCAAAAGACCTTTGATAAACTATCACATAATAAACTAATGAATAAGGTCAGAACATATGAAGCCTGAATAATTAGCAGAATGAATAGCTTGCTGGCTGAAAGGCAGAAAGCAGAGAATAGGTAAAGGGTAGCTGTCTAGAGTGGCAGAAGGTGAGAAGTGGGGTCGCACAAGGAACAGTGCTGGAACCACTATTGTACAATTTATATTACCAATTTAGACTTTGGAATCAAAAACACAATTTTTAAATTTGCAGACAATGCCAAATTGGGACAGATCGTCAACACCGAGGAAGACTGCAACAAATTACAAGAAGACATTAATAAATTTACAAAATAGGCATATATTTGACTAATAACTTTCAACAAAGTTAAGTAGGAGGTATTGGTAAGGTAAAATAAGAAGGTCTCGTATTATTTAGAAAATAAGAATCTGCATGGGGTGGAGGAGCAAAGGGATCTGGGAGTACAAAAACACAAACCACTGATGCAGGCCATTAAGGCCATAACAGAAGCAAACCAAGCACTAGAGTTTATTTCCAGAAGGATAGATTTGAAAAGTAGAGAAGTTATGCCAAACTTGTATCAAACCTTGGTTAGACTACAGTTAGAGTACTATGTATAGTTCTGATTGCCATATTGTAAAATGGATAAAGAGGTTGGGATTTTTATTTCAATTAGAGGGCAGGAATGGGGGTGGGTGGTCACTTAAATTCGCCCCTCAGGTTGGCATGCCGGTTTCCCAACATGAAACTGTCATGCTCAAAGTTTAAAAGGCTCCGCCAGGTGCCAGAAGAGATAACTCGCCTGAGATCATTTAATGGCCAGTTAAACATATTAACAAGCTTGTCAACTCGTTAGGGGCCGGTTTTGAATTTTCTTTGTAAGGCAAGGGATTAATGCAGGGTCTTAACCATGATAGTGGGGAGCCAGTCAGAATGGCGGGACAACAGCTAGAGACACTATTAAAAAGGGAAGGCTCAGAAAAGGCCCTCATCCACGGGCAACCAGTTGTACAGAGTCAGGAAATTTATCTGTCATATCTCTTCGCTCTTGACGAGGGCATTTTGGTGGGGTGAGAATGGATGGGTCTCTTGGCTTACAGGTCTCACAGGCTCTTGAGAGGTGGGATTCAGGAAGACTGCACATTCAAACTGAAAGGAAGGAAAGGCATAACAAGGAATGAGATTAGGCGGTGGCTTCTGACGTTGGCCAGATCAAGGGCCAACTCCACAAAATGCATCAGAGATGCGTGTTGGGGGACCCCACCGTCCATGTGCAACCTCTTGCTTTCCCTGGCATTGTACTTTCGTTTCGCCTGTTGGGTGAAAAAGGTGCTGTTAGGACAATACCTCTCTCCCTCACCACTTGCAGCTTTTCAATCACATAGGATGTTGCAGACTTCCCTGTAGTCCAGTGTCCAATAGCGCTCATATAATGAACTTTACTTATGGGTCATCAGTGCTGCTGTATGCACTTCTCTCCTCTCCTGTGGTCAGGAGATCTTTATGCGCCCTCAGGATGCCCCTCATTTTTACATTCTGTGACTGCTGACCAGGAGAGATGCCATCTGTGCCTATCTTTTGACCCAGCTTGCCAGACTGAAGCAGGTCATTGAAACGTTTCCTGCACTGGACCCATTTCCTCCTCACCACTTGTCGGCTCCTGACCTCATAAGCCACCTCCAGCAGTGCCTTCATGGTCAGCTTTGCAGGCTTTCTGTTGCCGCTGGTGTTGCTACCTACAGCAGCACCTCACGTGAGGTGTCAGAAAATCAGGGGGCTGCTCTGGCACAGGGACTCTCCCTACCCACTGCCCTCTGCTCATCTTCGCCTTCCATTTTTCAGATGAAGGGCAATCACAGTAATTGCTGCCACCCGCCCTTTAATTCAGGCCAGCTCCTCCCTGCGTCTGCTGCAGCTAATTGCGTTGTGAATGCGATTCTGGGCCAATTAACCAGGTTTCCTGTTCAAATTGCAACATGTTGGACACAACTTCGGGGTCCCAACCCTGCAATGGAAATCCCGCCCAGGGGCACTGGAGAGTGTCCAAAAATAATTTGGAAGGATGATGTTAGAATTAGGAAGTGACCCTATTGGGAATGGACGATCAAGCTGGGTTTCTTTTCTCTTGGACAGAGAAGAGTGCGGGATGAAATGATAAAGGTCTTTGAAATTATGAGAGGTTTTGATCGAGTAGACACAGAGAATGCTTGTGTGGAGGGCAAAACTAGAGGCCATTGATATAAGGTAATCACCAAGAAATCAAATGGCGAAGTCAAAAGAAACTTCTTTACCCAGAGAGTAGTGAAAATGTGGAACTTGCTTCCACAGGGAGTAATTGAGGTGAATGGTATCAATGCAATTAAGGGGAAGCTAGATAATCATAAGAGGGAAAAGGGAATAAAGGGTTATGCTGATAGAGTTAGATGAGGAAGGAAGGGAATAGGCTTGAATGGAACATAAGTGCCAGCATGGACTAGATGGGCTGAGTGGTCTGTTTCTGTGCTGTCTATTCTATGTCTGTGTAATATTGCAATAGCATGTGAGTGTTTCCAGTCTGGAGTAAATTATTTTTTCCCTTGCTCTTCATGCCTCACTGGCTGTTACTGTATTGATTTATCATTGATCCATTGTGTAGAACAGTTATAAAGGCAAAAGACTCTGAATACTAACATTTTTTTAACCATTTGTGCTAAAATTTGAAACAATAAGTCATAATAACTGAGCCGTACATTAGCCATGTCAAACGCAGCTGAATGGGTACCCAGGTAAACAGCAGGCATGTCTCAGGTTAGAATGCATGCAGAAATCTAGCACAATGCTCGTGTATTGAAATGTGCACTTAATTTGATGTATTTATGAAATAATTCTTTATTCTCATTGCAGGATAAGTGTTTCTGTTAATCAGAGGATTATAGCACTTCCTCATGACAATCGCCAAGTTCGATTATTCGATATGTCAGGAGTACGTTTAGCACGTCTGCCCCGCAGTAATCGGCAGGTAATTCAATTTTTATTTCAGTACTTAATTTTTATCCCTCTATTAGGCCGTAATTATTATTTGAACAAGTCATTGTTTTCATATGGTTAGAACTGAGAATTAGAATTATCTTAAGGTTTGTAAAAATGAGTAGGCGCATTTTAATGACATGGCAATGGCGCCTATGTCTATAACTGTATTTAAACCTAGTTATTGACCAATCCTTGTGTTTCCTTAGGAAGTTTTAATTGACAAATCTTACAATATCTACAGAACTGTGGAAGTGGCACCTTTTAGTCAAGCAAGCTTGTAAATGCATCACAATGTAACAAGAGTGACATAATATTGAAATTTATTTCATCCATAAAGTTGAGTAATAGGCCAGGATTTTTGCCGAGGCGTGCGGCGGGACCTGGGGCTGCATTTTATAGGCAGCAGCCAATTTAGTGGCTGCCGCCGGGCCTATCGTCCTGTTCAGGATGGCAGCCCAAACAGAGGGCTGGCACCCTCAGCAGCGCCACCTGGAGAGGTGGTCACTGCTGGGGCTGCACTTGGAGGAAGACGCATATCGATGGACATGCACCCTCACAACCAGGTAAGTGGGGTCTGGAGGAGTTGGCTTCTTTGAGGGGTTATGGGGTGGGGGCGGGGGGTTTGCTGAGGGAAGGCTGTGCTGATTCAGCGAGGATGGCATTTGCTGCTGGTGGGGTCCTCCATGGACCAAACAGTGCCCAAAGAGGGTTTACCTGGTGGTCTTCCCACATGGCAGAGGACTGCCCCCCCCCCCCCCACCCCCGCCAGCCACGGTAGATTGCCAGTGGAGGTGGGGAGATGCCCTTAATTGGCCACTTGAGTGGCTCAATTGGGCTCTGGGCAGGTGGGCCTTCTGCCACTTTTAACATCGCTGGCAAAATGGATTGCCAGCGGGAAGGCATCGGGCACCCCATCTAATGCCTTCCCATGCCATTTTGTCAGCCTTGCCGCCTCTCAGCCCGTCTCCAAGGACCCCGTAAAAATTCAGCCCATAGTTTCTTGCAAAATTGGAACTTTGAAAAAAGATTGTAAATATGAAAGAAGGTGTGAAATGATGTCTAAACTTAAGCTGACTTTTACGCATTTGTAAACTTATAAATGTTGCCAGTGGAATTAAATTTTTCCAACAGCTGTAATCATCTATTTGGTAAGCTCTATTAACATTTTGATTCAGTTGTATTTACGTTTTTATTGAAAGTAACATGGATTACACAGCAGCATTGTCAATGTTAAGGTTACATATACTTGGGAATTGGACTGAAATGCCCAAAGAAATTAAAATTGCTTCACATGGACAAAAATCTAGAAAGGCACTCCTACTTAAATAGGAAGAAAATAATGTGCTTGGGATAGGAAAATGATCTGTGGGTCTTGATTGACAATATGTTGAAGCTGTCAGCAACAATGGTCAGAGGCAGTGCATAAAGCAAATCAGATGTTGGGATGCACTAAAAGGTCAATATTGACCCGCAATAGTAAGATAATCCTGCCACTTTATAAATTCATTAGTGCAACCACATTCAGAGTACTGTGTACAGTTTGTCACTGCAGTACAAAAGGATATTGCAGCTATGAAAGGCCATGAAGAGAGCAACCAGAATGATTGAAGGGATGGAGGGATTGGATTATGAGGATTGATAATTAGATATGTTCTCACTGGAAAGGACAAAGTTGAGGGTTGATATGATTGCTGCTTTTAAGGTTCTAATGTGACTAGATAATGTAGACCACGCAAACTATTTCATTTTGCCGAAACCAGTAGAACCAGAGGACATGGCTTGCACTTGAAGGGGGATAAATTCAAGACTAATCTGCAGAATCATTATGTATGAGCGAGTGGTAATTCTATGGAATAAGATCCTAGGGAGACGGTAGAAGCAGAAAGAATTGATTCATTCAAATGCTAATTTAATAGATTTTCTTTCAAAAAATAACAATGTGATACAGTGCATGAGTAACTTGAGACATGATGTAGGCAAGTGTAGCATGCTGAGGAGGAACAGGTGGCTTTGGACCTATGGCTGTTAAAGCTTTCCTTCACTGGGGTGTTTTCTTGTCTGCTGTCTGTGTCTATTGTAGACTAATTGATAGAGATCAATTACCATGTCAACAACTCCAATATTGTGTCACCTGACTCCCAGCTTGGTAAAAGGCAAACTAGATGGACCTTTGGTCTTTTATTGTCTAGCAATTATTATCTTCCCGTATTCTGGAATAAATGCAGAATAAACAAGTTATTATAAATTTGGTGTTGAATGCTAAACTGGAAATGATCACAATGATCAGCTAACTGAAAGTTTCAGTAATTCACATAAATCTGATTTGCAGAAAAACTTGAAATTAAGACTGTGGCTGGGAGTCTCTTGCACTTAATTCAAAAAGTTGCCATGAGTTTAGAAACAGGATTGAGAATAGTGGTGTTTACTTTCAAGAAAACTTTCCCCTCCTTTGTGATGTAGTCAATTATTTTACTGTTAAAGCTAGTCTTATCACAAGAAGCTAAGCTGCTGAGCAGAACTCTGGCATAATGCTGGTTGACCCCAGAAGCTGAAGAAATTAATTCAAACAGAAAATACTCAGTTTGTGCAAGGGGAAACTAATTTATTCTATGCCGACAGGCTTCTAACTCCTTTTATCTTCTATTATAGGGCCATCGGCGTATGGTGTGCTGCACAGCTTGGAGCGAGGACAATCCTACATGCAACCTCTTTTCTTGTGGTTTTGATCGTCAAGCCATTGGTTGGAATATCAATATCCCAGCACTCTTGCAAGAAAAATAAGATGCCATCAAGTGTTTCAGAAATGACTTAAATAACTCCAATCTTTATACGCTTAACTATGTTTCTATTGCTGTTATTGCTGTGAGTCTTCCAGCTAAGAGAGCTTTGTGTGATTGGGGTTGAATGGCTTGACATGCAAAATCTGCATGTAATGCCTCTGAAACTGTGCTTGGTTAATAAACCAATCTTGAATGCAACCATGCATATATTATAAATATTTGTTTGTAATTTATGTTTTCTTCGCTGGTCGTTAGAATTGGTTGACCTTATCACATAGAACGTATAAATGATTTGCACATAAGTTATAGCTGGATTCTGTAGCAGTGTGAGCAGGGCATTTTTGAATGGCTTAAAAAAATGTGAAGTTCTGCCAAGTATAAATTATGTGAAGGGTATAGTTGTGTTCATTGTTACCTTAAAATTCTACATATCTTCCTTGTTGCCTTGTAGAAAGTGCAAGGTTAGAATATAACAATTTTGATGTGATCTCACACACACGGTGTCTTTTAGCAGTCTCTTTACATACAATAAGTGTCTGACTGTACCAGTATATTGCAGTGAATTTGCGAGAAATGTATTTAAACCTTTTTCTAATTTCAGCAATGTTTGGACATTCAAATGTCATACAAGTAGGCAGTAGCGTTTAATCTGCGGAATTGTAACTTAATATAATGTAGTTATTCATCACATAATGTTACGACCAGGTGAGAAAGGGATCTAGGGTTCCCTCTCAGCCTTCACCTGGTCTTACTGTAACAGGGTTTAATTTTACACACCATTTTTTAGCTCCCTCTTAGTGAATCCTTTTTCACTGCATTCCAATTATAAGGCAAAGAAACCAGCACAAACAGGTTTTCTTAGGTTTAGGGCGGCGCAGTGGTTAGCACCGCAGTCTCACAGCTCCAGGGACCCAGGTTCAATTCTGGGTACTGCCTGTGCGGAATTTATAAGTTCTCCCTGTGACCGCATGGGTTTTCGCCGGGTGCTCCCGTTTCCTCCCACCGCCAAAGACTTGCAAGTGATAGGTAAATTGGCCATTGCAAATTGCCCCTAGTGTAGGTAGGTGGTAGGGAATATGGGATTACTGTAGGGTTAGTATAAATGGGTGGTTCTTGGTCGGCACAGACTCGGTGGGCCGAAGGGCCTGTTTCAGTGCTGTATCTCTAAATAAAATAAAAATAAAGAAGAAAGGTTGGAATTTATTAAACTTAAACTCTAATTCGGTTAATGCCTACGGATACACGACGTGCACACGCGATACACACATGCAGATACAGACAGAAAAGAGCAGGAGAAAAATGAAGTGGAAAAGTTTGAGGCAATCTTTGATGAGTTGGGGCCCAGTATTATTCTTAAACCTTGTTGCTGTAGGAGACTTTTCTCTCTTGGGGTTCATGTGTTTTCAGTGGATTTGGAGAGCTAGACAGGAGAGGCTGTGGCAAGCCAGTCAGGAGAGGTCTTTTCAGTCCAGGAGCAAATAGACACTCAGTTCAAACAGTTAGTACAATTCAGAAAAACCCAGGTTGCCAAGCAGGTAGTCATGCGACTAGCTGGTCTGACCACGTCTGCTTGTGGATTCTCTGGTCTTAGCCGACCCTGGAATGTCTCTTCTTGCACACAATACCTGGTGCTCAAAGTCCATTGTGGGTTAAATTGAAGCAGGGAATAGCCCCTTTGTCCTTCTAAGCATTGACTGTTGGTATGCAAAAATGTTTTTCCAGCCAAAGGCCTGGTGACTTTTTAAACAAGTTCACTTCAGCAACATTTTGAAATTTAATGTCCATATGGTGAAATTAATATGCCTCATTCTTGGCTGGTGGGGGTCTAGCATGACACCTCCACACCCAGCGGAATGAAATCCGATTTGAGAAAAGCGCGTTTCATTAAAAGACAAGAGAAATTATAAGATAGAGAAAAAACCATGCATTTCTCTCATTCATTCACCAATCCTAAAACATATTAAAATTGCCCATTTCCATGACTGCCAAGGTCATTGTTCCTGCTGAGGTCTGCAAAGGGGTGTGGGGGGATGTGGGGGTTAGATTTAATTAGCCCTAAGTTGGAATTTTTTCTTCCGAGGAGAGTCAGTATTGGTGGCGGGTTTATCCTGAACACACTTGCAGTGCTTTGCTGAATCATGCAAAGGCTTTTGACTTCAGGGGATGGGTGGTTCTCTCTTTTCTGAATGTGGGGGAGGATTCTTTGCTTATCTCCCCTTTGTCCTCTGGGACACACCTGCCTGCAGGTATTTGTGCAGACTCTACTACACTCCGCTGTGGCACTTCAACTAGGTGAGGCATCACCCTCACGATTTCTCTGCCCCCTAGAGGTCTTTCTTTGTTTCTTCAGGTTCCTGTAAATGCTGTTAGCAACTCTGGTGTGATGCTTCTAGTGTCTGCATTTACATAGGAGGATGTGGGGTCTAACTTTTCACACTTTTCAGGGTTGGCTGACCAGATAGTAGGGGTTTTCATCCAGGATTCCTCCCAGACTTCCTTTAACCTGCCCACTTAGTCACTTTTTCCCCTTCCCTGCCAAACCTTTTGCCAGCCTTGTGTCTACCTGTCCCTTTTTATACTCGGCGGGGGTCCCTTACAGTTCACTCGCCCTCTGCTGGAGGGTCCTAACATCGGTACAGGACTTAGGGGTGCAGGTTTCACTGTAGGTTGGGGTTTCCCCTCCACCTGGCACATGTGGCAACTCCTGCAGTACTCCACCACATCTTTGTGGAGTTTTGGCCAGTCAAACCGCTGTCTTATGCGGGCTTTGGTCTTTTGTTACCAGCATGTACAGCCACTGTAGTCTCGTGAGCCCTTTCTAATATTTCTCTCCAGTACCTCTGCGGCACTACTAACTGGTGAACTACTGTCCACTTCTTGTTCTCAGGTCTGTGAGGAGAGCTCCATTTCATCATCAGTACCTCATTCTTTAAATAGTAGCAATCAGGGACTCCCTCTGCTTCACTTTTAGACTGGGCAGCCTGTGCTAACTCTCGCAATACTGAGTCGGCTCGCTGAGCCTCAGCTCGGGAAAATCCATTTAATTCATTCTCTGGGTGTCCTAACTTTCCAAAGAAAGTCTCAGACAGACAGACCTCATGGTCATTTGCCTGCAGTGCCAATTTAGTCTCTTCTGGGGGAGCTGGTTTAATCATGGCCTGATCCACTACACATTCAGGGAAATTGCAGGGGTCTGTCTCCTGCCACTGCCTTGACTCTCTGACCACCTGCAGTCTTTCTTTTACTACTGGGGGGCTACTACCTTCAGCCCCACCAAATCATTACCAAGGAGCAAGTCAATTCCGTCCACAGGCAAACTAGGGACAATCCCTACGGTCACCGGTCCCGAAACTAGGTCGCACTCCGGTACACCTAGTGTACAGGTACAATCCCTCTGCCCTCCAATACCATTCCCCACCATTCTGGTGTTCATTGCACTTGCTGGGGGAAAGGTCAAACCTTTTCCCAGTAAAAGGGATCTAGCGGCTCTTGTGTCTCTCAGAATTACTATGGGCTCGCTTGCCCCACTCGGGGTATGGGGTTACTTTCCCCTATAAACTTGAGGAATCCTATTAAATTTTCCTGCACTTGCAGCCGTAAGCTTCCTGGGTCTCACTCTTATACATCTAAAGACACAGCTTGTTCTGTGCTTTCCATCAGGTTCGCTTCTTCACTGAACAGGTGTGCCCTGATTAACGCTACAGGTTTTCCCTTTAGTTTCCAGCAGTCAGCTTTTAAATGCCCTGCTTTATTACAATGGAAGCACACAGGTCTCCGGGTCTCACTCCTGCTCACAGCCCCTTCCTTTTTGGCTAGAGGAGGGCCCCTTGTGTCTCCTGCTTTCCTTTCTCTCCCAGGACTGCTTGGGCTCCTATCACCTTCCCACCCTTTGTCCTTTTTGGATTTGTAGGGGTGACTAGGAAAGGTTTTCCCCTGGGAAACCGACTTCTAAATTAAAGCAAACTCATCGCCCAGAACGTCTGCTTTCTGGGCTCTCTGAACCCACTGCTCTTCTACATGGGTCTTTATGGAGAGTGGGAGAGAGTGTTTAAATTCCTCTAACAGAATCACTTCTCTGAGAGTCTCATAGCTGAGCTGTATTTTAAGAGCCCTCAGCCACTGGTCAAAAGCCAGCTGCTTGCTTACTTTCGAACTCCAGATAAATTTGATTAGCTTGCTGCTTGAGGGTTCTAAACTTTTGGCGATAAGCTTTGGGTACTAATTCATATGCCCCGAGGATAGTATTTTTTGTCAGTTCATAATTTGATGAACTCTCATCTGGTAACAGGGAATAAACCTCATGGACTTTTCCGGTTAGTTTGCTTTGTAATAAGAGAGGCCAGGCCTCAGTTGGCCATTTTAGCTGCCTTGCCGGTTTCTCAAAGGACACAAAAAACACTTCTACATCCTCCTCATTGAATTTTGCAATTAGTTGAGCTAGTTTTAACACTTCTGTACCCAGCCCTGAATTACACTCCTCCATATTGGCCATGCTTTCACGAGGGTTACTCTAATGCCCCCTAGTTAACTCAAGCAGCTTCAGCTCTCTCTCTCCGCATTCCTTCCAGAATATTCTTTCTGTCTCTCCTCTCTCTCTCGTTCCTTCTCCTGTCTTTCTCACTCTCTCCTCTTTCTTCACGTTCCTTCTGGAAGGCGCTCTCTTTTTCCCTCTCCCATCTCTCTCTTCCTCTAATTCAAGTTTCCTCTTCAATTGTAGCTTTGCTAGCAATACCCTTTCCCCCTTAGTGAATCTTTGTTCACTGCTTTCCAATTATAAGGCAAAGAAACTAGCACAAACAAGTTTTTTTAGGTTTAAAGAAGAAAGGTTGAAATATATTAAACTTAAACTTTAATTCGGTTAACACCTGCAGATACGCGACGCGCCCACGATAGCATGCATACGCGATACACACATGCAGACAGAAAAGAGCAGAGGAAAAGTAAAGTGGAAAGGTTTGAGGCAATCTCTGAAGAGGGTTTTTGTGATGGTTCTTCGAGCTCACTGTAGAGTCCTTGATTGTAGGTAGATTTTCGTTGGGGCCCAGTATTCTTCTTAAACCTTGTACACTGCAAGAGACTTTTCTCTCTTAGGGTTCATCTGTCTTCAGTGGATTTGGAGAGCCAGCCAGGAGAGCTCTTTTCATTCCAGGAGCAAACAGACACTCTGAGTTCAAACCGTTTGTACACTTCAGAAAAACCCAGGTTGCCAAGCAGGTTAGTCATGCGACTAGCTGGTCTGATCACGTCTGCTTGTGGATTCTCTGGTCTTAGCCGACCCTGGAATGTCTCTTCTTACACACAATACCTGGTGCTCAAAGTCCTGTGTGGGTTAAATTGGAGCAGGGAATAGCCACTTTGTCCTTCCAAGCATTGACTGTTGGTATGCAAAAATGTTTTTCCAGCCAAGGGCCTGGTGATTTTTTAAACAAGTTCACTTCAGCAACATTTTGAAATTTAATGTCCACATGACGAAATTAATATGCCTCATTCTTGGTAGGTGGGAGTCCAGCATGACAATGGCTTGGCTCCTATTTGTATTTTGTCAAAATGTATGCTAATTGAGTAGGAATGCTTTTTTTTTCCCTAAGCAGTTTATTTTGAACTTTGTGGCTCATAAGGCAGTATTAAATGTGCAGGACCCTACTAATTATATTCTGTGTGAATGAGGAGATACGATTAGTATTGTAATGGCTCATGTCAGGCTGGTACCTTTTAAAGACTCTGAAGATCAGTAAAGTGAAAAGCGAGAAAAGACAAAACTGTTTGTATTTTTGGACTCCATACACAACATTAAAAACTAACTTTGCCAGTCATATGAGACTTTAGTGCTGATCATAATGGCTGGGATATTTGAACATACACGAGTGGTTTAATTTCAAAATTAAACTATTTGGAACCAAATAGGTTTCAGATTTAATGTATATTTGTATATTTTTGCATAGTTAAGCACAATCGTGCTCAATATTAAATGGTTTGACGCGCATCCATTTCAAGAGACAAAGCATTATAGTGCTAGTGCTATCCTTTGCCGAACTTGCTGTCAATCCAGCAACCCAATTTCATGAAGCATTTTGTTTGCTTCATTATTCGAAGCTACCTTGGTACCATCAGGTTTTTGCTGCCAGGTGTAGATCTAATTGTAATTAATTTTATTTCATTAACCCAAAGATTAGTAATGTTCAAAACTAGAATCTGCATTTAGCTACCTAAATCTGCTAAAAAATGTTATTGTATATTCATAATCTGAGTTTCAACTGATGTCTTTAGTGCACTTAATGGTTTTCCAGTGTCACAGCTAGAGCGAATAGTGCATTTATGATTCATGCAGGAGACAGTTTTGTTTTCCAAAGATTGGACAATCCTATTTGCATTGTTTGGATTTGATGTCAGCAAATAAATGGTTGATTTTTGAAGTCAGCAAGCTGCCTTGGAATTTGCTATAGGATAGATGCATACTGCAGTATCCTGAGTATGATTATGATACTGTTACAACATAACAGCACTTTACAAATAGAGCACTGGGTATTGTTTAATCAGCAGACTGTTTTTGGCATAAACTATAGAGTATCCTATGTAAGAAGCATCACTAAACACATTGTTCAAACTTCTTAAATCAGTTTTTGTTTGCTTGTGTGTGATTTGTATCAGATCCCTGTGTATTTCATGGCAACTCAGTAAAATTGTAGTTCATACTTTTCATTAAAGCATTAAATATGTATTATAAATTATGTTTCCAGTGCTCTGGGACTGCTGTTTTAAATGTAGCATAGAGGTGTGACAGCAACTTATAAGCAAGTAGAATGTAACCAGGGATGATTGAAACATTCTTCATAAACAGTCATATAACCTACCAAGAGCATTTCTACAGAGGAGAACTTATTTGTCGCAACAGATTGCGGAGTTACGCAATAAATGGGATTTCTGATCCCAGGTGATGCTTGTAATTAACTGCTGTGCTCATTTTGGTAAGGTTTATTCAGAATGCAACACATAAACTACTATATTGTGAAACAGGTGGGGAAAGATGTCCTATTTCTGTATTAAACGAAAACACTTGTGCATTACATCTGTTTCTCTAGAAGCAACCCCACTTGTAGCCATTTCACCTACCAAACAGTATTTTAGCATGTCATTGTTTAAAATTGATTTATCTTTTTGGAAGTTTGAAACAAAGGTGTGAAATTAAAAGTGAAACAAAAAGTCTGGTTTTGGCCGAATTGTGTTTATTTCTGTTGCAGGCAATACCAGATGATACTGCATTGCCATTATCCATGCCTTTGTACCCTCTACACGTAACTATTCCAATACACTCCTGGCTGGTCTCCCAGGTTCTACCTTCTGTAAACCTGATGCCATCAAGACTGCCGCTCATGTCCTAACTTCACCAAGTCGCGTTCGCCCATCAGTCCTGTGCTCGCTGACCTACACTGGCTCCTAATTAAGCAATGCCTTTATTTTAAAATTCTCATCATTATTTACAGATCCCTCCCTATCTCTGTAACCATCTTCAGCCACACAAGTGTCCCAAGATATCTGCGCTCCTCTAATTCTGGCCACTTGAGCATCACGATTTTTAATTGCTCACCATTGGTAGCCATGCCTTCAACTGCCTGGGCCCTAAGCTCTGAAATTCTCTTCCTAAGCCTCTCCATCACTCTATATCGCTTTCCTCCTTTAAGACTCTCCTTAAAACCTACTTCTTTGACCAAGACTTAATATATCCTTATGTGGCTCAGTGTCATATTTTCTTTTGTAATGCTCCTGTGGAGCATGTTATTACATTAAAGGCACTATATAAGTATAAGTTTTTGTTGTTGATTTCTCACCTAACAGCTACATTTTTCTTATCAGAAGCCATGATGGATATAACCACAATATCTGCACAGGTTTATAGGTGAAGGTACAATAGTTTTTTGCTGATGCAGCCAATTTGTGTTCCTTATTCACATATTTCTGCTTGCCATTGCACAGTAAAAAATGTTGCATAATTAAGAAACTTCTTGCATCTTGGTGCATAAATTTTCTTGGCTTACTTCACAATAAACAGGAGGCACTGATCAACAGTGCCATTGGAAGTAAATCTATTTCTCCAAGCGAGTTGACAGTTGGTGTTTTATACAGTTTTTGTTGTAGCGTCAATACTTTATACAGTAACCTGCTTTACATTTGAGTCATGGGATCGTGAGTATTCCCAATCGAACAAAGGCCAAGTCTTTTTTTAATACGAATTGTGCCTTTATTGTTTTGTAAAATTGGCTGTCATTTTCTCATGAAATAAAATAAAGTTGTGCTTTTTTTGGAGTGCATTGTGCCCAAATGTTCTATTTATAGCATATATCTTACAATTGTATTTTTTAAATGTAGAAAGCATTCCTTAGTACTTTAGGATCATAGGTTCTGTAAAACCCTGTGTATAGATTGAGCCTATCGTGTAACATGTAAATATAAATGAATATGATATGCAGGATTTGTACTGAAATGTGAACCGTATCGTCACGGTGCAACCTATTGACCAGAATATAAGACAACACTGTCCAAGAAGCTTTGATTTAAAGATTTTATTTTTCAACTGAACTTTGATTTGCCGGGTCCAATTTACATTTTCAAGTCTGTCTTTACAAAGTATGTAAAATCATAGAATGGTTACAGCACAGAAGAAGGCAATTCAGCCAGTTGTGTCTATGCCAGCGCTCTGCAACAGCAACTCACCCAGTCCCACTCCCCTCCCTTTTCCTTGTAGCCCTGCAAATTTTTTCTCTTCAGATAATTGTCCAATTCTCTTTTGAAAGCCAAGATTGAATCTGCCTCCACTGCACTCTCAGGCAATGTATTCCAGATCCTAACCACTCGCTGCGTCAGAAAAGTTTTTCCTCATGTTGCTGTTGCTCCTTTTGCCAATCAACTTCAATCGGTGTCCTCTGGTTCTAAATCCTTCTGCCAACGGGAACAGTTTCTCCTTATCTACTCTGTCCAGTTCCCTCATGATTTTGAACATCTCTATCAAATCTCCTTTTAATCTTCCTCCAAGGAGAAGAGCCCAGCTTAAGATCATAAATAGGAGCAGGAGTGGTCATTGTCTATCCCTGTAACTGAAGTTCCTCATCTCTGGTAGCATTCTCATGAATCTTTTCTGCACCCTCTCTAATCCTTTCACATCCTTCTTAAAGTGTGGTGCCCAGAACTGGACACAATACTCCAGTGTTTTATACAGGTTTATCATAACTTCCTTATGCCTCCTTATAAAGTCCAGAATCCCATAGCTTTATTAACCACTTTCTCAACCTGCCCTGCCACCTTCAATGATTTGTCCACATATACCAACCCTCCTCCCCTCCACCCCCCCCCCCCCCCAAAGTGTCTTTGCTCCTGCACCCTCTTTAGAATTACACCCTTTATTTTATATTGCCTCTCTTCGTTCTTACTAACTAAAATGTATCACTTCACACTTTTCTGCATTGTATTTCATCTGCCACTTGTCCGCCCATTCCACCAGCCTGTCTATGTCTTCTGGATGTCTATCGCTATCCTCCTCACAGTTCGCAATATTTCCAAGTTTTGTGTCATCTGCAAATTTTGAAATTGTGCCCTGTACACCCAAGTCTAGGTCATTAATAGATTTCATGAAAAGCAGGTGTCCTAACGCTGACCCCATGGGGAACCCCACTGTATCCCTTCCTCCATCCAACAAACAACCATTCACTACCACTGTTTCCTGCCATTCAGAAATTTTGTATCCATGCTGCTGCTGTCTCTTTGATTCCATGGGCCCTAACTTTGCTGACGAGCCTGTTGTGTGGTACTTTATCAAATGCCTTTTGGATGTCTAAATACAGTAACTGAATTACTCTCATCAACTCTCTCTGTTAGCTCATCAAAAAGCTCAGGCAAGTTAGTTAAGCACAATTTCCCCTCACAAATCTGTACTTGCTTTCCTTAATTAATCCGCATTTATCCAAGTGACTGTTAATTTTGGCCCAAGTTATCGTTTCTAAGAACTTTCCCACCACTGTGGTTAAACTGACTGGCTTGTAGTTACTGGGCTTGGCCTTGCACCCTTTCTTGAACAAGGGTGTAATATTTGCAATTCTTCTGTCCTCTGACACCACCCCTGTATTTAAGGAGCATTTGGAAGATTATGGCCAGTGCCTCTACAATTTCCACCCTTACTTCCTTCAATATCCTTGCATGCATCTCATCCGGCCCTGGTGATTTATCAACTTTAAGTACAGCCAGTCTATCCATTACATCCTCTTTATCAATTTTTAGCCAATACAGTGTCTCAACTGCCTCCTCGTTCACTGTGACCTGGGCAGCAGTATCTCCCTTAGTAAGGACAGATGCAAAGTACTCATTTAGTACCTGAACCATGCCGCCTACTTCTATGCGTAAATCCCCTTTTAGGTCTTAGGCTGCACTCCTCCCTTTATCATGCCTTTACTATTTATATGCCTATAGAAGACCATTGGATTCCCTTTTAGCCACCAGTCTCTTCTCATACTCTGCTTCTCATTTGTTTTTTCACTTCCACTCTGAACCTTCTATATTCCGCCTGGTTCTCAATTGTATTATCCATCTGTCATATGCACCCTTTTCTGCTTCACCTTACCCTGTATTTCTTTCATCATCCAGTGAGCTCCTGTTTGTCCTACCTTTCCCCCTCATGGGAATGTACCTTGACTGTAACTATCTCCTTTTTAAAGTCAATCCATTGTTCTGTAACAGTTCTACTGGCCAATCTTTGATTCCAGTTTACCTGGTCCAGATCTGTCCTTGGTCCACTGAAATTGGCCCTCCCCCAATGAATTACTTTTACTCTGGATTGCTCCTTGTCCTTTTTCATAGCTAACCTAAACCTTATGATACTATGATCCCTATGCTATATGTTCCCCTACTCACACTTGATCCACTTGACACACCTCATAACCAGATCCTCGTTCCTCATTGAGCCAGAAACATACTGATCTAGAAAATTCTCCCAAATATAATAAACTTTACACTGTTACTATCCAGGTCTACATAAGGATAATTAAAGTCTCCCATTTTAACTACTTTATAGTTCTTGCACTTCTCTGTAATCTCCTTGCAAATTTGTTCCTCTGTATCTTTTCCATGAGTTGGTGGCCTATAGAATTTTTTAAAATTTGTTTTGTGGAATGTGGGCATCACTGGCTAGGCCAGCATTTGTTGCCCATCCCTAATTTACCTTTGAACTGAGTGGCTTGCTAGGCCATTTTAAGTGTTAACCACATTGCTGTGTGGCCAGGAGTCACATATAGGCCAGACCAGGTAAGGACAGCAGATTTTCTTCCCTAAAGGGCATTAGTGAACCAGATAGTTTTTTAAAACAATCAACAATGGTTTTATGGTCATCATTAGACTAGTTTTTTTTTAAAATCCAGGTTTATTTATTGAATTCAAATTTCACCATCTGCTGTGGTGGGATTTGAAGCAGTGTACCCAGAATATTTGGCTGGGCTCTGGCTTACTAGTCCAGTAACATTACCACTACACCACCGCCTCCCCTGAGGAGGTTTATTGGTACCTCTCTTGTTTCTTAGCTTTTAACCAAATAAATTCTGTCTTGACCCCTCTAGGACATCCTCTCTCTCCAGCAATGTAATGTTCTCCTTAATCAGTACTCCTCCTCCTCCTTTCTTTCCTTCCATTTTTTCCTGGATTCCTTATATCCAGGAATATTTAGTACCCAGTTTGGCCGTTATTGAGCCAGGTCTCCGTTATTGCCACAACATCATATTCCTACATGGCTATCTGCAACTGCAGCTCACCAACCTTATTTACCACAATCCACACATTCATATACATGCACAGTAAACCTAATTTAGACATTATTGCATTCCGTCTTAATCTGACTCCCACCTAATAATTTACTATTTCCTACTCTCGAGCCATCTGTCTTTCCCAATTCTCTGTGCACCTTGGTTTTCCACTCTAAAATTATCTCCTGATTTCCACACCCAGTTAGTTTAAACCCTCCCCAATAGTACTAGCAAATTGAACTGCAAGGACATTAGTCCTGGCTCTGTTCAGGTGCATCCTGTACAGGTCCCATCTCCCCCTAGAACCAGTCCCAATATCCCAAGAATCTAAAGCCCTCCCTCCTGTGACCCACAAAATTTAGTGAATTAACTTTTCTTCACAAAATTAAATTGGTTGACGTCATTGACGAAGTCATTTTGAGTAAAGTGCTCTACAGTACTACTACCAACTGAAATAAGATTTGAAAAGTAATCAGTTTTCAAAAATTGGTACCTATTGACTCTATGATCAATTCTGTACATTGTGCTTTAATATTGTATAACTGTGGTGTTTATCTGCCACACTGTAAATCGCTGAAGCCTTAAAACACTGCCACATTTTTTTTTCATTTAACAGCTCTGATAATGTGGTTTGTCTTTTTCAGGCTGCTGTTCAAGTATTCCCTATGAGTAAGTGTTCTGAAAGAGCAAATCAAGGTCATGTACGGCTTATAAGTTCTTTGGAAGTTTCAGGTTCCAGGTTGAAAGAACCCAATATTAAGAGTGGCTAACAGTTTGTAAAAAAAAAAAATTGTTTTGAATCTATACTGAACTGACACTTTGGAGTATGGCAGATTTGTGGGATAGCTTTTCAACTTATCATCTGACATTCATTCCCATTGATTTCAAGTCAGGCAGTTTCTCTATCGAGCAGCCAATCCACGAGCTGCATGACATTTATATTCTAAATGGTGCAAATCATGTTCCTATATTCAGAAAGGGTAACAAAACCAGACCTGGAAACTTCAAAAGTATGTCATTGGTTGTAAAGCACTTTTGGGATGGCCTGATGGCAGGAAGGATATTAAACAAAGCCTAGAGGTTCGTGCTGAAACCCTTCCTGTCCCTTGTATACATTGGCCTGAATGGCTCAAAATAAGTATCCATACCAAGTAAGTTAGTAGTTGACAAAATGCTTGGACAGGAGTGGACTGGATTTTGTAGAAAGCTTCACAGGCTTTGCACTTCAGCTGATCAATAGCAAAGGAAATTCACTATAGACAAATGCAGGGTATTGAAAAAGAAAAAGTGGAATATATATTTCACGGATGGGGGTAGACATTGCCAAGGGTGTTGGTTGAGTTGTTTCTCATGATGTCTAAACAGTGTGAGATGGCAATAAAACAAATAGGATGCTGTGTTATATTGTCAAATCAGTTCAAATTCCCAGGGCTTGTGCTGAAGCTGTACAGTGCCCTGCTATGCTTGCACCTGCAGTATTATATATATTTTCATTTACCACAACACCCACAGACAGTGAAGAGGAAAGCAACAAAGCTGTTTGTTGACATGAGGGATGACCTGTGATGGATAACTTAATCAATCACTGATCTTCACTCAAGCCCCACTCCAGAGACTTTAGCATATTGTCATGCAGTTTCCCACCGCACCACCTCCCCCCACCACCTGCCAAGAATGAGGCATATTAATTTTGTCATGTGAACATTGATTTTAAACTGTTGCTGGAATGAAGAAAGGACTTGTTAAAAAAAAAAATCACCAGCCACTTGGCTGGAAAAACATTTGCATACTAACAGACAGTGCTTTGAGAGACAAAGGACTATTCCCTGGACCACTTAACCCAAAATGGACTTTGATCACCAGACATTGAAGGTGAGGAAACTCACTTTCCAGGATGACTGCCAAGATGGCAGATTCCATAAACAGAAGTGGTCAAACCAGCTAATCACATGACTAATCTGGACAACCTGGAGTTTTTTGAATTGTGCCACAGAGAAAGGCAGAAGGCAGTTGAAACTGAAGCTGGAGCAGGGAAGCCTCTCTCTCTCTCTCGCTTTCTCCCAAGCCACTGGACCCAGGGAAGACACGTAAACCTCGAGAAAAAAGACTCCAACCTAGAAACAAGTTGAAGCGTGCACTGGGCCCCAATGAATTGCAAGTCTAACGGGCAACCAAAAACTTCACAGCAAACTCAAAGGACAGTAAAATAGAAACCCATCTACTGCCTCAAAACTTTCCCCTTTATTCTTTTCTACTTTTCTGTCTCTATCTGCTTGTGTAATTATTGCGTTGTTATGACTGACCGCTCCAGTCAAAGCCCCCAATCAAAATATACGATTCTGATTGTGGTGGGAGTAACGCACTGTTAATTCAATCCTGTCCCTTCACAGATTGCCTAACATATCATTTTAAACTTTCCAAATTAAAGAAAGACCCAACCAAATTGTACCATCTATTAATCCCCGAATGAGGCTAACCAAACCAGGTGTTTTTAAATCAACAATTTAACTGTTTAATTAGAAAAACTAAATTCTTAGATACTACTAAGATATAAATAACATTTAAAATAGAAAAATTTGAGTCCTTGCAGATTTACGTTACTGCTGGATATGGAACAGTCCAAAGTTGCTTGAAGTCCTCACAGCTGACTGATGCGGAAGAAAAGGACAGTAGAACAGTCCGTAGTCTAATTCAGAAGTCAAAATAGTTGCTCCTTCTCCAACGATGAATTTCAATAATTAACAACTTGCAAACACTTTTTAATGAATCAATTTGGCTTTAGAATTTTTGAGGGATAAAAGATTGTCACAGGCTAACTTCCCTTCCTTCAGTTTAAATTACCAGAGATCTCTGTTTTAGCTTGACCTTTTAGAATTTTGAGAGAGAATAATAAATAAACAGACTAAATTATCTTCCTTCAGTTTAAATTGTCTGAGAGTGCTCCTTTCAGGTGCTAACACACAGCTGTCTGTCTGTTTCTCAGTTAGAACTGTCTGTCTCAACTAAAAAGCCAGTTCAAAAGATAATTGCAACATTGTATATCCAGTCCTTGGTCTCTAAATGGCTGTTGCCGGGTAACCAGGATACATTTTTTGAAGCTGGTTGGCTCCCTCTTTGTATGGTTGTATCCAATGGCAACCAAAATGCACTTTCTCTAACTCCGAAGGCTTGCTAGTTCTTAAAGCAGTGCAGCTCCTTTTCCAGCCTTAAAGGCACACCACATTCTTCCCGAAAAAAAGAACTACAGGATCATAACAGTGTATGCATGCTAGCGTGGTCACGTTGCATATTTGTAGTCGTTAACCGGGTTAGGGTTTAAGATGAATAAACTTCTACCTTTCTTGTTTAAATCTAAGAAAACCTGTCTGATTTGATTTATTTGCCTTACAATTGGAAAGCAGTGAACAAGAATTCACTGAGGGGAAATTAAAAGCACGGTGTTTTAAAGTTAAACCCTGTTATGGTTAAACCAGGCAAAGGCTGAGAGGGAACTCCTGGACCGCATCTCACCTGGTCGTAACAATATAGTCTCGGCTAATAATTCAGTGCAGTAGAGGGAGGACAGCATTGTCAGAAGTGTGATCTTTGAATGAAATACTGAACTGTGACCCCCATCTGCCCTCTTAGGTGGATACAAAAGATTTTATGGCACTATTCAAAGAGGAGCAGGAGACTTCTCCTTGTGCCCTGGCCAATACCTATCCCTCAACAGGTTAACTGGTCATCTATTTTATTACATTTTGTGGAACCATTTTTTTTTAGAGATACAGCACTGAAACAGGCCCTTCGGCCCACCGAGTCTGTGCCGAACATCAACCACCCATTTATACTAATCCTACACTAATCCCATATTCCTACCAAACATCCCCACCTGTCCCTATATTTCCCTACCACCTACCTATACTAGTGACAATTTAGAATGGCCAATTTACCTATCAACCTGCAAGTCTTTTGGCTTGTGGGAGGAAACCGGAGCACCCGGAGAAAACCCACGCAGACACAGGGAGAACTTTCAAACTCCACACAGGCAGTACCCGGAATTGAACCCGGGTCCCTGGAGCTGTGAGGCTGCGGTGCTAACCATGCTGTGTGAGAATTGGCTGTTTCAATTTCCTAGGTTACAACAGTGACTACACTTCAAAAGTACTTCAGTGGCTGTGTAGCACTTTGAGATGTCCTGACGTTGCAAAAGGCACTGTATAAATGCAGCTCTTAAGTGAATAGAGAAAATAAACCTAAATCAATAGAGTCGTAGTCTTTATGACACAACAGGAGGCTATTCAGCCCATTGAGTCCATGCTGTCACGGTCGAGCAATCCAGTCAGTCCCATTTCCCAGCTCTATCCCCGCAGCCCAGCAAGTTTATTTCCCTTAAGTGCCTATCTAATTTCCTTTTGAAATCATTGATCGTCTCTGCTTCCACCACCCTCGTGGACATTGAGGTTGAGGCCATTACCAAATGCTGTGTAAAAAATGTTTTTCCTCATACCTCCCCTGTACCTCAATGGATAAAAAGGAGATGGCAGATGAACTGAACAGGTATTTTGCTTCGGTCTTCACTATTGAGGATACAAGTAACATCCCAATATTAGCTGTAAGTCAGGAAATGGAAGGGAAGGAGGAACTCAAGAAAATTACAATTACCAGGGAAGTGGTACTGAACAAATTGTTGGAGCTGCGGGCTGACAATTCCCCAGGTCCTGATGGACTTCATCCTAGGTTGTTAAAAGAAGTGGCTAGTGAGACAGTTGAAGCATTAGTTTTAATTTTCCAAAATTCCCTAGATTCAGGGAAGGTTCCAATAGATTGGAAAATAGTGAATGTAATATTCAAAAAGGGAGGGAGACAGAAAGCAGGAAATTACAAGCCAGTTGGCTTAACATCTGATTAGGGAAAAGACATTATAGCAGGGCATTTAGAAAAATTCAAGGTAATCAGGCAGAGTCAACATGGTTTGAGGGAGTTGCTGTGGATAAAGGGGAACTGGTGGATGTATTGTCCTTAGATTTCCAGAAGGTATTTGATAAGGTGCCATTTCAAAGGTTATTGCAGAAATTAAAAGTTCATGGTGTCGGGGGTAACATATTGGCATAGATAGAAGATTGGCTAGTTAACAGGATCAGAGAGTAGGCATAAATGGGTCATTTTCTGGTTGGCAAGATGTAATGAGTGGTGTGCCACAGGGATCTGAGCTGGGGCCTCAACTTTTTACAATTTATATAAATGACTTAGATAAAGAACCGAAGATATGGTTGCTAAATTTGCTGATGACACAAAGATAGGTAGAAAAGTAACTTGTGAAGGGGACATAAGGGGGCTACAAAGGGATATAGATAGGTTAAGTGAGTGGGCAAAGATCTGGCAAATGGAGTATCATGTGGGAAAGTGTGAATATTTTTAAGGTAGAGGTAGATAGATTCTTGATAAACAAGGGGGTGGAAGGTTATCCAGGGTAGGTGGAAAAGTGAAGTAATCAGTTCAGCCATGAACGTATTGAATAGCGGGGCAGGTTCGATGGGTCGAGTGGCCTACTCCTGCTCCTAATTCGTATGTTCATATGTTACCTCAAACCTTAAATCTCTGTCCACTAGTCTTTATACCATCAGTCAATGGAAGCAGCTTTTCTTTGTCTAACTTTTCTAAATCTGTCATAATCTTGTACACCTCAATTAAATCTCCCCTCATTCTCCTTTGCTTCAAGGAAAACAACCCCGGCTTCTCCAACCTAACCTTGAAACTAAATTCCCTCATCCTTGGAACCTTTCTGGTAAATTGCTCTGCACCCTCTCAAGGACCTTCACATTCTTCCTAAAGTGTGCTGACCAGAACTGGACTCTAGTTGGGGCCTAATCAGAGCTTTATAAAAATTCAGCAAAACTTCCCTGATTTTGCACTCAAAACCTGTATTTATGAAGCCCAAGATCCCTATATGCTTTGCTAACCACTCTCTCAATATGCTCAGCCACCTTCAAAGATCTACACAAATGAACCCCCAGGTCCCTCTGTTGTGCACATTCTCTAGAACTGTGCCATTAAGTCTATATTGACTCACCCTATCCCTTCTGCCAAAATGCATCATCTCACACTTCTCTGTATTAAATTCCATCTGGCACTTATCTGCACATTCTGCTGGCCTGTCTATGTTATGTTGCAGTCGACTGGTAAAATATTCACTGTTTGTCACACCTCCATGTTTGGTATCATTGGCAAATTTTGAAATTTGACTCTGTATTGGGATATCCAAGTCACTTACATCTATAAAAAAAGCAGTGGTCCCAGTGCTTGCCCTTTGGGGAACACCATTGTCTACCATCTCCCATTCTGAAAAACAATTATTTACCAGGACTTACAAAAGCAAAATACTGCGGTTGCTGGAAATATGAAATCAAAACAGAAAATGTGGAAATACTCAGCAGGTCTGACCGCATCTGGAGAGAGAGAATCAGGGCTGAATTTAGTGGACCAGTCGTGGGCCCTGGCAGCGCACCCAGAGGTGGGCGCCGTTCCCGCTAGTCACTGGGCCGCTGGCCCATTGTGATTTCACGGAGGGTGGCCACTTCGCATAATGGAGGCACAGGGCCTGACCGATCAAACGGCAGGGGTAGGATGTGAGTTGCTGAGTACAGCGCTGTCAAGCTGTCAAGTCCGACCAGCTGTGCTTGCATTGCTGCCTTGGACTCTTGCTGCTTGCTCTTCACAAATGAGACTGGTATTACAGTGACTCTGGACCCTCCCACAGCTCGGAGGCAGATCCTACAGGATGGCAGAGGCAAGACACAGGGTGGTCCCATGGTTTAGTGATGACTCCCTCCAGATTCTCCTCCAGGCTGCAAGGGAAAGGTGGGAAGTCCACTTCCCCAGTGATGGCAAGAAGAGGTCCTCCCGCCTGACCAGGCAAGCCTGAATGGAGATCGCTGAAGAGGTCAACAGCTGTGGGGTTACCCTCCGGACATTGGTACAGTGCAACAAGGTGTTAACGTGCTCCTTCATTCGCTGGTGACTGCTCCATAACTCTGTCCTTTATTTAGTGATTGCAAGTGGCTACACAGGAGGAAGCAGGACATGGGAAGGGAGGCACTGTAACTGCGCTGGCAAAGGGGGTTAGGCATCACCTCATCCTGACAGATGCATGCCTGCACCTCGGCCACAGGCCACCTTCTTTCACAGCTCACCCTCATTAACTCCCCTGAGAGCGGACAGGAGCATGAGCTACATAGGAAACCAGTAGGGGATGAGGGGCTGACACTAGCAAAACTGTTATGTTGATCTCTTGGCAAAGTATGACTATCTCTCCCTTTCCACTTGCAGGACAAGAAGGCCCATAACAGATGGAAGACAGCCCGGACTAGTGGAGGCATTCCAGATCTTTGGCTTCTCTCCACAGCTGAGGCAGAGGCACTAAGATTAGCGGGGACTCAGGGCGGCTGCTCCATATCTGATGGAGAGTCTGGAGTCTCCGCGCAAGAGAGTGAGGATTGTCTTCCATCGACATACAGTTCACCTCTGGAGATCCACATCACACATGGTGGCATGATGAGATCTGCACAGCCTAACCCACACATGTTTGTGTTCTCTCAGGCAGGTCGGCGTCCACAGGAGACTCCAGCTGAAGGGGGACAGGCGTCAACTTCTGAGGAGGAACCGCAGTCAGAGGAAGGACCATCCCATGACTCTCCTGCACCCTCCACCAGTGCAGATACTTTCACCTCGGTGGGTTTCCACTCAGCTGTAGAATCTGGGTCACAAACTGGTGAGAGCACCGCACACACCTGAGCAGCTGGCTGAGGCAGAGACAGCTGAGGCTTCTGGCAGTCGGAGGACTGTGGGTGGCCAGGCCCATGCTGAGCTCCAAGCTGATGATGAGCCTCTGGTGTTGACAGCAAAGGGCATGCTGGAGATGCAGAGAGAGGTAAGGCAACATATGGCGGAGACGCCAGAGGCCATACGCAGGCGTGAGCGGACGATGGAGGAGTCCATCCATGCCATGAGTTCTGCCATGTCTCAGGCACGTGAACGCCTGTCTTCCTCCATCGAGAAGTTGGCGACCCTCATGGAGAGCCTGATTCCATAGAGGCACACAGATCTGCACACCATCACCTCGCCTAGGAGGTCTACACAACAGTGGCAAGGCAAGAGAAAAACAAGGCCCCTGGAATCCTCTCCAGCTCCTCGTCCTTCTCTGGTCAGCAGGGAGGTTCAAGTGATCCTTGAAAGGGAGGAGGAGAGACCGCCCTCCACAGCGGGGGACTCGCCTCAGCATACTCTGAGTATGGACAGTGACTCCTTAGTCCTTCTGCCAGTGAGCCCAGCTCCAGCAGCTGCGACTCCTGAGGAAGTCCTGCACCTGTGCAGAAAACCCTCAGGCAGTCGAGGCTCTCCAGTCCTCAGGCAGCCAGAGGATGGCCACCGAAGTCATCCCAGGCCAAGGAGTAGTCTGATCAGCAGCAGCCTCCAGCTAGTGCAGGGGTTACACCATGTAGAACGTATTAAGAAAAACACAGAGAGACACTTGGGAGATCACGGAGTTTGAAATTTGACATGTGCTGCATCATATAAAGTTCTTCTGTTCTAGGAATTAACCTTCATTGTGTGAAAATGATAAGTCTATCGTGCACTAACTGGGAGCTGCTGACTTCCCCCTTCCCCCTTAGTGGATGCCAGTGTCGGCACAGCCCTCATTTGAATAGGCTCTCCCATGGGCCATCATATGTGGTTGCGCTGGATGTTAGGCACGAAACACAAATAGAAAGGAGGCGACAGACTACATGCCTTGAGGTGAGTCTTCATTCTTTTTACTCTGTGGACATCATGGTGGCTGGAAGCAGGTAAGGATGAGACTGTCACTTGCCTCCTTGGCCCGTCACTCAATGTGCCTGGCCTCCAGTGCAATGGCTTCAATATCCAGTGCTGCCTGCTCATCTCCCTCCTCTGCATCCTCCTCATCGGTGGAGGAGTGCCGTTCAATCATGTCCTCGTCATACAGTGCCTCCCCCCCCTCTGCAATGCTAGGTTGTGAGGAGTACAGCAGACCACAACAATACACCAAACCCTCACTGGGGCAGACTGCAGGGCTCCACCGGATCAATCTAGGCAACGGAATCTCCAACAGCCTAATGTCCTCGCACAGGTGGAGCTGTGGCAAGTGTTGTATCTCTCCTCCACTGCATTGTGAGGGTTCCTCACAGGCATCAGTAGCTAAGTCTTCAATGGGTAGCTCTTGACCCAAGAATTCATCCCTGAAGGTGAGTGGGGAGCCCGAAGATCTGTGGCACCAGGGGCTGTTGAAGTATATAGGTGTCGTGGTTGCTTCCCGGGAAGCGGGAACACATCTCCAGGCAACACTTTCAGTGGTCGCAGACCAGTTGAACATTGATGGAACGGATGCCTTTCCTGTTAATGAAGGCAGCCGTTAATGAGGGAGCCTTGATAGCTATATGTGTGCAATCTATTACATCCTGCACCTGGGGGAGTCCAGCGATGGCCCCGAATCCAATGGCTCACTCGACCTGACTTTCAGGGTGGGTCCGGTAGCACACATAGTCATTGGCCCTCTTGAACAGGGCATTGGTCATGTCTTTGATGCAACAATGGGTTGCTGCCTGGGAGACCCCATACATGTCCCCGGTAGATCTTTGGATTGATCCAGACATGTAAAGGTTGAGTGCCACTGTGATCTTCAGGGTGTTACCCAAATCCCATAGGTCAATACTAGTCCTGCAGCAGGGCGCATATGTCGGTGACAACCTCCCTGGAGAGCTGTAGTCTTCACTGACAATGCCACTTGGACATTTGGAGATAGCTGATTCGGGTCTTGGTACACTCTGTGGCGCAGGTGTGCCCTTCTTGGCATGGCTGGCTGCTGCTGCTCTCGACGTCGACCATCTGGGCCTCCCTCTGTTGGAGGTGCTGCATCACACCAAAGAGACAAGGTGTATGAGACCCATGCCAGGTGACCAGTGGGCCACCAGACCGTTGTTGATGCAAAGATGACACTTTGCTGCTTCTCCTGGCAGACTTCCTGATGGCCCTCAGTGCCCGCACTTGCTTTTAGCTGACCATCTCATCCAGCAGTATGGGCAGCCAAACCTCTCACCCACCAATTTGGACACCCAAAACCAAGCTCCTATGGGGGACCACCCGAGACCTCGATCCCCCCTTGCAGAGCACCCAAGACCCGATCCTCCTTGCAGAGCGCACTGCACTGTATGCCCACAATGGCCTCTGCTCCCCTGTCCCCTTATGCAGTGCTGGTCCTGGCTGCCTACCTGGGGAGATGGTGGCATAGTAGTAATGTCAGTGGGCTAATAATCCAGAGGTCCAGGCTAATTCCCTGGGGAAATGGGTTCAAATACCATCACGGCAGCTGGCGGGATATTTCAATTATTTAATTTTAAAAAGTTAATTAATTTAAAAAATCTGGAATTGAAAGCTAGTAATAGTGCCATGAACCTATCATTGATTGTTGTTAAAACCCATCGGGTTCACTAACGTCCTTCAGGGAAGGAAATCTGCCATCCTTACCCGGTCTGGCCTATATGTGACTCCAGACCCACAGCGAGGTGGTTGATTCTTAAATGCCCTCGCAAGTCACTCAGTTGCCAAGGGGAATTAGGGATGGGCAACAAATGCTCGCCTTGCCAGTGACACCCATATTCCATGAAAGAATAAATAAAACCTGTCAGACCACAGTGCCGCCAGCTTTTAATGGTTGGGAAACCAAAGGCACGTGAGGGCCGCCTGTCGTCCACTGAATCCCAAGCCCCCCATTAAATCGCAATGAATTAGATGCTAATGTATTAAAAGTAAGTGCTCTACAATTTAAATTACTTTCCCATTGCATCGGGGCAGCGAAGATACCTTGGTGCTTTCCTGCCGCTGACTAAATCCAGAACCGATGTCATGACGCTGGATTTCCAGCTGGACACTTCCTACGTGATTCTTCAGCACCCCCCCCCCCCCCATGCTTCCATTCCTGATCAAATCAGCTGCACTAAATTCAGCCCACAGTTAACTTTTCAGATCTGTGGTTACAGATCTGAAATGTTCACGCTATTTCTCTCTCCATGGATGCTGCCAGACCTGATGAGTGTTTCCTGCATTTTCTGTTTTTATTTACCGTGACTCGCTGTTTTCTATCCTTAAGCCAATTTTTTTTATCCAAGCTGATGCTGACCCTCCTATTCCATGACCCTCAATTTTGTTAACCAGCCTTTTTTGTGGTACTTTGTCAAACGCTTTCTTAAAATCCATATAAACAACATCCACCACATTCCCTTCATCAACCTTCTCTGCTACATCAGGAAAAAAATTGATTTGTTTTGGTCCCCTTACTTGAGGAGGGATGTAGTTGCATTGGAGGCAGTTCAGAGGAGGTTCACTAGATTGATTCCAGAGATGAGGGGTTTGGTTTATGAAGAGAGATTTACTCTCTAGAGTTTAGAAGAATGAGAGGAGATCTAATTGAGGTATATAAGATGATTAAAGTGATTGACAAGAGTGTAGTGGATGCTGGGACATTGAGTAAATTTAAGGAGGAGATAGACAGATTTTTAATTAGTAAAGGGTTGAAGGGTTATGGAAAACGGGCAGGAAAGTGGAGTTGAGGCCGAGATGAGATCAGCCATGATCGTATTGAATGGCGGAACAGACTCGAGGGGCTGAATTGCCTACTCCTGCTCCTAGTTCTTATGTTCTTATGTTTATTCAAACACGATTTGCTTTTTATAAATCTGTGCTGACTGTCCTTAAGTCTCTCAAACCTGTTAAAATTTTCCCTGATTATTGTCTCTGGAATACTTCTAGATATAAAGTACAAAAGAAAGATTTGCATTTATATAAAATCTTTCAAGACCTTTCAACATCCCAAAATGCTTTCCAGCCAATTAAGAATTTGTTGAAATGTAGTCACTGTTGAAAACGTAGGAAAGATGGCAGCTATAATACCACAGCAGGTTTCCCCCAAACAGCAATGTGGTAACGATCAGATAATCTGTGATAGTGATTGAGGGATAAATATTGGCTATGGTACTGGCGATAGCTCCCCTACTCTTCTTTGAAGTCATGCCATTTGCAACAACTTGAGAGAGTAGGTGGGTCTCAGTTTAACGTCTCATCAGATAGTGCAGTGTTCACTCAGCACTGCAGTGCCAGCCTCGACTTTTGTCGCCTCCAACCCACAACCTTCTGACTCAGAGGCACAAGTGCTACCAACCGAGCCACGGCTGACACACACGCCAGAGTGACAGTACAAGGCTGCACAAGTCCATAGCTGTGAAGGTCAAATTTAGGATAGGCTTTGAAGTATTTCTTTACACAGAGGCTTATCAACAGCTGGACTCTAGGCTCATTTAAAAAACACTAGATTCTGTAACAGGAATACTGTAGGGTTATTCTCTAAGAATTAGATCAAATGGGCTGAAGGACCTTGTTCATCTGAACTTATGGGGCTGTATTTTACCAGCCCCTCGGCACAGCGGATCGCAGCGCGGGGGCCGGTAAAATGCTGCGGGGAGAGGTCCACTTCGACCTGTGATGTCGACACGGGCCCGGCGCATTTTACCGGCGGCGGGACCTCGGTGCAGCCCCCCACCCCACTTGCCGCACGGTGGCAGCACCACAATCAACATATGGTAATGATTACTTACCTTTGCTGATTATGCAGCCCGCCGCCTCTCCACTGACACTGCCGGATTTTTCATTGAACGGGTGGCTGTCACGTGCCGTCCCGTTCACAATCTGAAAAGCCGGCGGGTCCTCACTCTGCATTACAGAAGGGAGGAGGGAGGGGGAATACACAGGGGTCTCACTCTGCATTACAGAAGGGAGGATGGAGGGGGAATACACAGGGGTCTCACTCTGCATTACAGAAGGGAGGAGGGAGGGGGAATACACAGGGGTCTCACTCTGCATTACAGAAGGGAGGATGGAGGGGGAATACACAGGGGTCTCACTCTGCATTACAGAAGGGAGGAGGGAGGGGGAATACACAGGGGTCTCACTCTGCATTACAGAAGGGAGGAGGGAGGGGGAATACACAGGGGTCTCACTCTGCATTACAGAAGGGAGGATGGAGGGGGAATACACAGGGGTCTCACTCTGCATTACAGAAGGGAGGATGGAGGGGGAATACACAGGGGTCTCACTCTGCATTACAGAAGGGAGGATGGAGGGGGAATACACAGGGGTCTCACTCTGCATTACAGAAGGGAGGAGGGAGGGGGAATACACAGGGGTCTCACTCTGCATTACAGAAGGGAGAATGGAGGGGGAATACACAGGGGTCTCACTCTGCATTACAGAAGGGAGGATGGAGGGGGGATACACAGGGGTCTCACTCTGCATTACAGAAGGAAGGAGGGAGGTGGGATACACAGGGGTCTCACTCTGCATTACAGAAGGGAGGAGGGAGGGGGGATACACAGGGGTCTCACTCTGTATTACAGAAGGGAGGATGGAGGGGGAATAGACAGGGGTCTCACTCTGCATTACAGAAGGGAGGATGGAGGGGGGATACACAGGGGTCTCACTCTGCATTACAGAAGGGAGGATGGAGGGGGGGATACACAGGGGTCTCACTCTGCATTACAGAATGGAGGAGAGAGGGGGAATACACAGGGGTCTAACTCTGCATTCTTAACGGGAGGAGGGAGGGGGGATATGCAGGGGTCTAACTGCATTACGGAAGGGAGGAGAGAGGGGGAATACACAGGGGTCTAACTCTGCATTCTTAACGGGAGGAGGGAGGGGGAGTACACAGGGGTTGCACTCTGCATTCTGAAAGGGAGGGGCTGTGGGATTACTGGAGGGAAAGCTGTGCTGGCATGAAGGTAGGTACTGTGTACCATCCCCCTGTTAACAGTGTACGCTCTATGTTTGTGAGGTGGCAATGGCACACTGGGCACCCTGTATGGGGGGAGGATGCCAGAAAGGGCAGGAGCATTAAGGTTATATGGATGGGGGGGGCAATTGATTCAGCTGGTAGGATCTTGATGGGATCATGCTGTGCCATTTTGAGTGTTGGCCAAAATGGGCAATGCCATGGCACGCCACATAGTTGATCCAGGAAAGGAGCTGATGTACCCGTTAACACCAACCCATGCCCTGTTAGGAACCTTCGAATACATGCAGGATTCCACTTTATTTATCACATGGAAATCGGTATGGCTCACCCTACATTGTGTGATCCTCTGAATGTGAGGATCTGTATGCGCCAGAGGCAATATCAACAGATAGGTGTGATCCACGTAGAGGCTCCCGGTTGTGAGCAGCAGCCCCCAAGGGCCATTAGGGTTGCCGTGCATCTACAGGCCCACCTGACATGACACCGGATGTCAAAGCACCAGTGTCAGAGGCGATTGCACATATAGAGAGGGTGGTGACACGTCTCTGTGCCCTGCTCAAGGATGACCTGCAGCCCAAGGGCTCCGGTGGACATCCCATGCCTTTGTTCCTCATAGTGGCAGCGGTTCTCAAGCCTGACACCTCTGCAGCCTTTTAGGAGTCCACCTTTGTGGGGTCACACAGTCATCAGTGCACCACTGCATCAGGGAGGTCACCAATGCCCTGCACCGGAGGGCCAGTGAGTATGTCCGCTTCAGGACGGACTCTCACAGCCAGGCCCAGAGGACCATCGGTATCGGCACCATTGCCGGAGGACCATAGGTTGTAATGTTCATAGACTGCACTCATGTGGCCATCAGGCCTACTGCCAGGCTACCACCTGCAGACGTCAGCATTAAAAGAACCCTCTCAATCTAGGTGAAGCTGGTATGTGAACACCACAGATGCTTGCAGCGAATGTGTGACCGCTTCTCAGGCAGCTGCCATGAGGCCTGGGTCTTGTGCCAGTCCCGGCTGCCACTGCTGTTCACTGAACTGGCTCAGATGGAGGGTGGCTTCTTGGAGATAAGGGCTATCCTTTGCAGATATGGCTCCCAACACCGGTGCGACTCCACCACTGCTGCAGAGGAGAGATACAATGCCAGCCACTGAGCTACATGAGCCACCATTGAGCAGGAGATCGGCATGCTGAAAGAGCACCTCCAATGCCTGTATGGATAGGGTGATTCCCTGTACTACGGGATGAAAAGGCCAGCTCCTTTCTTTGCTGCTCTGCACAACTACGCACCCAATAGGCCTGGCATGATGAAGAGAGACGTCAACAGGATTCCTCCTCGGACTATGAGGATGCTGAGGACCTACAACATGAAAGACGCATGGGAGGGCAGATGGCATCAAGGGTCTGCACACAGGGCTAGCAGTGAGCTAGGGATGTACGGAAGTGGCTTATCAGACAAAGGTTGTCTGCGCCATTGGAACCGACATGAGCTCTGCAAGCCACACATCACCCTCACTCACCTGCTGTGCACCAGTCCACATCTGCAGCATCCCTGTGTAAACCATTAGAGGTAGCAGCTGACTGAGCCAATGTCCATGTCACTGCATCCGTGGAGACGCTCACGAATAATGGTGGCATGGCAATAATGTTATTGCATATGTTGGGTCTCCTGAAGGACCAACGGTGCAAAGGGATGTGACATTGGTGCTACATGTTGGCACACATCATTCACACAGAGAAAAGGGCACACATGTTGGTGAGGAACATTTAGTGAAAGACATATTTACATTGCTGTGACACCCGTGCATTCACATTTGTGTCAGTGCATTCTCTGTAAATCTCTGTAATACCTTTTATGGTGTATTTAAGTCTCACGTCCTGGAATGTGCAAATTTAAGACTATTCACCCACGTGCAGCACACCTCCAAGAAGGAATATTACACTTGAGTGGGAGAAGAGGATCGCAAATTCACAGGACACTGGGACACAGCAGGGTAAGTATGTGACAGCAAAGCAGAAAGTGCTGGGGTCACTCAGCAGGTCAGGCAGCATATATTGAGAGAGAAGCAGAGTTAACTTTCAGGTCTGTGAACTTGGACAAGTTAACTCTGCTTCTCTGTCCACAGATGTTGCCTGACCTGCTGGATTTCTGCAGCAATTTCTGCTTTGCTGCCAGATTGACAGCAGCCCCACACTTCAGCAGTCAGGTAAGTATTCTTTGACAACTGTCAGGAAGCAGGTGCTGGGGTGCTTAAAGTAGGGCGTAATATCGGGGGAGAGGCTCGGTGTCAGGATGCTAATGAGCCCCCGCGGGTAGTATTGGGGGGGGGGCTCTGCGGCGGCCGCTAAATTCGGACGCCCCGCTGAGTTCAAAGGGTGCCGCTGCCAGCCCATGATGTGCTATACATCTAGTAATTAGTTGCTGTGAAGTGGTTTTGCTGCAGGTTCAACTCAGCATTTCCCATTTCCTTGGAACTGACTGACTTCATTTAAAAGTATGGAACGTTTGATCTGGCAACCAATTAATTCACCATTAAAATAAGAACTGGCTGCTTTCACCCTTTAACTACACCAGCTTCTATGACAGAATTTTGCTGAATATGTTGGATTTGATCTTTGCACAGTATTAGGATGTTACAATTCTGGTTTCTTCCTCGTTTTGCCTCCTCCAAATACAACAGGACTACAACAACACAAAAGCAAACTATCGCGGATGCTGGTAATCTGGAGCAAAAAGAACAAGGCTAACTCAGCTTAGCCATAGAATCGCACAAAGACCATTTATGACGTTTTTGAATACAGGGTTGTGCTTACTTTTACAAGTCAGGCTCTCTCCAGGTATATTTTTTCACACTCAGTGCAAAGGAAAGTTTTCACAGGCAAGTTTCCTACTCACTGAAATATAACCTACGGGTAAAATGATCTGATAGACAGTGTAACTGAGGTGAAGAATAAATCCATTATACTGCTGATAAATATAATGGAAATCAGTACAAGATGCCTTTTATTCACCTGGTCTCTCTGAATGACAGACAAATAATACTCTGGACTGACGGACTGTATATTTCAAGCCATAAACTATGAATCAAATTTAGTAAGTAGAATTAAACAGAAACCAGATAAAAACAAATATCCTTAGATTATGTTGTTTCATGCTATCTCTATTCATGCTTATTTCAAAACCATAAAATGCAAGAATACATCAATAGTTCTCTGCATCACTCTAAACAGCTTCTGTTCTTAATGATTCACTTTTACATGAGAGAGGTAACCTCATGGAGTCCTCTGTTTATGCTGGTGGGCGTACAATGAAAAATGGAACCAGTGTACTGGGGAAAGAATTGCCACGCTTATACCCAGAGCTGTCAATCAAAATGTCTTCAAAGAAAGCTTCTAATGCCTCTTTACAACCCTTCCTTCATTCCTGAGACCAAGACAAGCTATGTGGCTGATAACGAGGCTCCCTGTTGAGACAGCAATCACAACCGGTGACCTTTCGAAGGCTTGCTACAATAGTAAGTGAAATAGACAGCAAATTAAGGGAGATTAGAATCCCCATGCTCTCCATTAATTACTTCTCCCCCCTAGGTGAACCTGAGATTTTTTTTTATCTCACTGAACAAATTGCATTTATATAGAGCCTTTCATGACCTAAGGTCATCACAAAGCACTTCACAGCCAATTAGTTACTTTTGAACTGCAATCACTGTCGAAGGAAAATGTGGCAACCCAATTTACACACAGCGACATCCCACAAACCGCAGTGAAATAACTGACCAGATAATCTGGTTTAACAATGTTGCTCGAGGGAGAAATGTTGGCTCGGAAACTGCACAGGAGATTCCAGGCCCATGTGTCTAATTCTTCCCTTTCATTATGCTTCTAAATCTTCTTCCTCAGTGCTTTAAACACCTTACACAAATGCTCCAATTAAAAGGAAGTCAAGAAATGCCACAAAAAGATGAGGCCATCCCACTTTTGCTTTCATTACGAAAGTTAATTGCTTAATAGTCATAACAAAATACTATCCAAGTGTTTTCTGCCTCACAATTTCCAAAGGCTTTCTCCTCTTTTGTCACAATTGGCTGTAATTGTTGGTGAGGAACAACAACTAGAGGTCTACCTCACTGAGGCTGTGCTGTAAGAGATTGAGGAAATAATGGCCTGCATTAGGAGAAAAGCAACTGTGATCTCGATAGCTTGGTTTTCCCTTTCCTGACGGCAATTTAAATTAGGCGCCAAGTCAAGGGGATGTCTTTGTGTGCAGCAGCAGCAGAGATATCAACAAGCAGGTAGGCAGCCAGCACTTTGAAGTATTCACACACAGTAAACCAGGAAGCTAAAAGCTCTTCATTTACATTTTCAAAGAGCAAAATAAATGATTGTGGTTTGATTAAGATAGAGGCTTTTACAATAATATATTTTTTAAAAAATAGAATTTTTTTATCATTATGTAAAAATTTGACATTCCACAAATATAAAATTAACCTCTCAGAGCCAATGAGAGCAGTAATTATGAAGTTAGTACACTGTTAAAAATCCAGTTACTCCTCCTGCAACAAGGTGTAACTTTTTTCAAGGGTTTTCATAGTGAGGCTAACAGCGTAAGAGTAGAAGTTCTCGTCAATTCTTAAGATTTTCCATTGATTGCAGTCTGGGGGTGCCGCAACAGAGCACCCTCTGGAGAAGCATTGAATCACTAGCAGTAACCTCTGGATTTCTGCGTTATTCTTTGCATATGCAGACTCTTGAAATTGCTGTCAGTTTCAGTGGCGTAATGATGACGAACACTGACAATTTTGCCGTCATTACTACCACAAAATCCGGGCCAATGTGATATCAGTGGCACAAATTTCTTATAAGGGGTAGTTCCTATTATCATCATTCCCTTCCCAAGCTATAGGCTGATGAGAATCCTGGTGCAGTGGTTAGCACCACAGCCTCACAGCTCCAGCGACCCGAGTTCAGTTCTGGGTACTGCCTGTGCAGAATTTGCAAGTTCTCCCTGTGACCGCGTGGGTTTTCGCTGGGTGCTCCAGTTTCCTCCCACAGCCAAAAGACTTGCAGGTTGATAGGTAAATTGGCCATCATAAATTGCCCTTAGCATAGGTAGGGGATGTGGTAGGAATATGGGATTAATGTAGGATTAGTATAAATGGGTGGTTGATGGTCGGCACAGACCTGGTGGGCCGAAGGGCCTGTTTCAGTGCTGTATCTCTAAATAAATAAATAAAATCCCGAATTGTATCTAGAAATTGGCTGTCATTGAATGAGGATGATTATATTGATCTGGGAAGGAAATTATCATTTTTAATTGTCTTCCACCCAACACAACAATAACTTGCATTTATATAGCGCTGTTAAGGTAGCAGCAAGAGGCAGACCAGCGGAAAGAAGAAATGCCAACATGAGGAATATTTTTTCACACAGCGAGTGGTTGAGGTCTGGAATGCACTGCCTGAGAGTGTGGTGGAGGCAGGTGCAATTCAGGCATTCAAGAGGGAATTGGATTATTATCTGAAAAGGAAGAATGTGCAGGGTTATGGGGAGAAGACAGGGGAGTGGCAGTAGCTGAGTTGCTCTTGCAGAGAGCCAGCACAGACACGACAGGCCGAATGGCCTCCTTTTGTGCTGTGATTATATTCTATTGGTGAGGTTATTCCTACCATTGGTAATGTTTTAGTATTGTTAGAGTGTATTAATAATGGTAAGGTAGATTATTATTGGTAAAGCTTAGTATTAGCAGTAGTAAGGTTATTACTACTATTGGTAAGATTTATAAATATTGGTAGAGTTATTAGTATTAGTAGTAGCAGGGTTTATTAGTAGTGGGGTTTATTTGTAGTCCCAAGGTTTATCATATAATAGATAGAGGAATGGCAGGGCTGCTCCAGCCTCTGGAGTGCACATCCTGTGCTATGTGGGAACTCGAGAACTCTTCTCATGTTCAGGATAACAATATGTGCAGGAAGCATCGTCAGTTGCAGCAGCTTGAGCTCTGGGTTTCAGAACCTAAGCAGCAGCTGGCATCACTGTGGAGCATCCATGAGGTTGGCAGCTTCATTGATAGCATGCTGATAGATATGGTCACCCTGTAGCTTAAGAGTATTCAGGGAGACAGGGAATGGGTGACCGTCAGACTGTCAAACAGAAACAGGCAAGTAGTGCAGGAGACCCCTGAGTGCGTCTCACTCTCCACCCGGTATTCAGTTCATTTGGGGAGTGCAGCCAGAGCTAAGGCTAGGTCACCACGGCTGGCTCAGCTGCACAGAGAGCACAAAGAATACTGGAAGATTCGATAGTCAGGGGAACAGACAGGAGTTTCTGTGGCCACAGATGTGAATCCAGGATGGTGTGTTGCCTCCCTGGTGCCAGAGTCAAGGATGTCACTGAATGGCTGCAGAGCACCCTGAGGCGGGAGGGTGAACAGCCAGTGGTCATGGTCCACATTGGTACCAATGACATAGGTAGGAAGAGGGATGTGGTCCTGCAGAAAGAGTTTAGTAAGCTAGGTAAGAAATTAGCAAGCAGGACCTCAAAAGTAGTAATCTACAGATTACTCCCAGTACCATGCGCAAAGTGAGTGTAGAAATAGGAGGATAGAGCAGATGAATGCATGGCTGGAATGATGGTGCAGGAGGAAAGGTGTTAGATTCCTGGGATACTGGGACCAGTTCTGGAGAAGGTGGGACCTGTATAGGCTGGACAGGTTGCACTTGAACAGAACTGGGACAAATTTCCTTGCTAGTGCTACTGGGGAGGGTTTAAACTAACTTGTCAGGGGTGTGGGAGCCCAGAGGACATATCAGAGAGGAATACCAAGGTGCACAGAAATCTGGCAGAGATAGATAACACTATAGTAGAGAATAGTAAGAGTAAGGAAGAAAGTAATAAAGTCTAAATCAGGGTTAATGTGCATGTATGTGAATGTGGTTAATAAGATAGGTGAATTACAGGTGCAGATTGACATGTGGAAATATGATGTTGTGGCAATAACAGAGACCTGGCTCAAAGAAAGACTGGACTGGGTGTTAAATATTCCTGGATACAAGGTGTTCAGGAAAGATAGGAAAGGAAGAAAAGGGGCAGCATTGATTAAGGAGAGCATTGCAGTGCCAGAGAGAGAGGCTATCCCTGAGGGGACAAGGATGAAATCTATTTAGCTGGAGCTAAGGAACAAAAAAGTGCAATGACACTGCTTGGTGTTGTATAGAGGGCACCGACTAGTGGAAAGGATGAAGAGGAACAAATTTGCAAGAAAATTACAGAGAGATGCAAGAATTATAGAGTAGTTATAATTAGCAGCCTTAATTATCCAAATATAGACTGAGATATTAGTAGTGTAAAGGGCAGAGAGGGGCAAGAGTTTGTTCAGGAACATTTTTTACAACAGTATGTTTCTAATCCAATTAGAGGGGAGGCATTGCTGGAACTGGTTCTTGAGAATGATGTGGGCCAAGTGGATCAAATATCAATAAGAAAACATTTAGAGGACAGTGATCATTGTATCATAAGGTTTAGGTTAGTTATGGAGAAGAACAAAGAATAATCTAGAGTAAGAATAATTAACTGGGGGAAAGCCAACTTCTATGGGGTAAGAACGGATCTGGGCTGAATAAATTGGAATCAAAGATTGTCAGGAAAAGCAGCAGCTGAACAATGGGCTTTGAAGAAGAGATAGTTTGGGCGTCACCCAAGGTCCGGACATTAGCAGCAACTAGACCTGGTCAGCGCGAGGAGGTGTGATCTGCCCAGTGCTCTTCACACCTGCACCTACCACTGAGCAGATTGCAACTTATTAGCAGCAGAGTGAAGGTGCACCCCTGAAAGTTCACAGCTCCAAACACAAAGGCCTGTCACGTGTCAACATCCTTTGCATGTGCAATGATGTCAAATACCAGCACTTCACACTGTCGCTAGAACGCTTGCTACCCACCAAAGCCTGACCGGGAAGCACCAATGCTGGCATCGATGAAGCTGGGAAGTCACCAAGCTCAATCATCTATGAAGCAACAGAAGCATCATTTGGTAAAGGCGGAACCCACAACAAGGACTGGTTTGAGACCTACTCAGCTGAGATGATCTCTGTCATTGATGCAAAAAAACAAAGCCTACATGATGCACACTATAAACCCAAAAGCTCAGACACTGCACGACCTGAAAGTAGCCAAGACAGCTGTGCAAAGGACAGGGAGATACTACACAAACAAACACTGGATCAGCTTGTGTAAGGAAATCCAAACTGCATGTGACAAAGGAACTCCACAAGCTATGTACGAAGGGATCAAGGAGGCACTTGGCCCTGCCATCACCAAAGTTGTTCCCCTGAAGTGGGCAGATGGTGAACTACTCACCGACAGAAGTAAACAGATGTCCCGCTGGCCTGAACACTACTGTGAGCTATACTCCTGTGAGTTGGTCATCTCCCAGTCCACGTTTGACGCTTCTCCGCAGCTTCCTGACATGGATGAGTTAGATGAAGAACCCTCATCACTGGAGATCAAGAAGGCCATAGATCGTCTAGTGAACAGAAGGGCACTGGGCAAGGACGGAATCCCAGCTGAACTGCTCAAGTACGGAAAGTCCCATCTATTGCCACACCTTAATGACCTTCTCCTTCTCTGCTGGAAAGTAGGCTCTGCTCCACAGGAGATGCATGATGCTAAAATCATCACACTGTACAAAAACAAAGGCGACAGAGATGACTGCAACACAGGGGCATCTCACACATTAGCGTCATGGGTAGGTCCTTTGTTAGGGTCTTAATTAAAAGACTCCATCTACTTGCAGACCAAATGTACCCGGTAGCATGGTGCGGTTTCTGTGCCAGCAGATCTACTGTGGACGTGATCTTCGCCATACGCCAGCTAAAAGCAAAGTGTCGGGACAGAGTATATCCTTTTATTTTCCTTTTGTAGATCTCACGAAGGCATTTGGCACCATTAGCACAGCACGGATCCACACGATTTTGGGAAAAATTGGCTGTCCACCAAAGCTCCTCAGTCTCATCTGCTGCTTCCATGACAACATGCACTGCACTGTACAGTTTGATGGCTCCACTTCCGACAGTTATGAAGTGAAGAATGGAGTGAAAGAGGGGGATTTGCTACATTGTTGACTGCCTACCTATTGCCACAGGCACCGATTAAACGAAGTGCTCTGGAGGTGGATCCAGCTGAATGACTGCTTTCCTGATGCAGAAGACCAGAGCACAGTCCATTCTGCAAGCCTAGGAAGAAAAATTATGTTGGTGCCATCATTTTTCATCATTAAGAGTTTTGAAGTATCCCGTGGACTTGATACCCCATAGGCCTGGCATGATATCATGGACATACAATTAATAATAAATAGGTGATGCAATTCTTGTGGACAATAGTATGTATGAATAGTCAAACACAGTGAATTATATTTCCATCCTTGTCAACTCTATCTGAAGTAGCATATTCTCTCTTTCTTGACCTCCCTTGTAGAAAGCAACTAACTTTCCTGTAAACACAACAATAGTTTTCTCCAGCACTAGTGCAGGTATTACTTGAATGAAAACAAGAAATGCTGGAAATACTCAGCAGGTCTGGCAGCATCTGTGGAGAGAGAAGCAGAGTTAACGTTTCAGGTCAGTGACCCAGTTCCGAAGAAGGGTCACTGACCTGAAACGTTAACTCTGCTTCTCTTTCCACAGATGCTGCCAAACCTGCTCAGTATTTCCAGCATTTCTTGTTTTTATTTCAGATTTCCAGCATCCGCAGTATTTTGCTTTTATATTACTTGAATGAATCGTGCATGGCTTTAGGGCTTCACCGTAATTGTGGAAATCATCAATAGTTAAAGCATGTGTAGTGCCTTAAGGAATCCAGCATCCCATAGTTTTGAGTCACAAACATTCTGTTATTGCCAGTTTTATGTGACTGTACCAATTAAATGTTATGCCACTGTTCAGATATCCATATGTGTATATAAACTAGATTATTGTTACTGTTGTCAGTGTATAAGTAAAAAACACAGATGATTACAACTTCGCATTTCCAGTGTAAAATGTAAAAAAAAACAGCGATTACACTGAAATAACCAGTAGGGGGCACACAAAGCAAATGTATTTGACACAATTACCTTTTTTGAGGTGGGCAGTATATAAAGCATTAGGAAATCATAGTATCTCTTCCTGCAGAAAAAAGACATCAAACATTAAAATTCCCAGATGAACCGTTTTGTAATAACCTAGCTACAAAGAGCCTGAAGCTTTCACTTCTATAAATTATGGAAAATAACTAATGTAAGACAACTTTATAGCCATAACTCTATAATTATTCAAGTAATTTCTTTGGAGATCAACAAATTGTAATAAAAGTCACTGATATGCAAACGCACTGTTTTTTTTAAAGTCTCCGTCTGTATTCTGGCAAGTGCAGTCAAGCTGACTTCATTAACAGGTTAGCAAGTTAGTTTCAAAATGTGGGGAAAGTGTAAAAATAAATCTTGATTTATTTGTGCATGGGTTAATTAATGAGTAGAAAACGAATGGAGTTTATTTAGTTAAATAAATAATAAATAAAAGTTCTTCCTTTATTCTCCCACCCCACTGCCCACAGTAAAGGTAATTGTGGAGGTTTACCTGTGTGCTTGGACGGCAAAGAGCCAGACCAATAGACTTCATGACGCATAAAATATTTTGACCTTTTTTTGACAAAAACTAGAGACATCCTTATACTATGCTTACAAAAGAATATTTGTAAATACCATGGCTGGGATTATACTGAGCTCCTGATGTTGGACTCCATGGCACGGGGGGCTGGAAGATAGTGCTGGCAGTGGCCCGCCACAGAGCTCTACGCTGGGAGGGCCGGACCCAATCTTCCCAGCGGCAGCGAGGCTCCGTGGTGGCCCCTCACCGCTGGGCGATGGAATCCTGCTTACCATATTTAAATTAATTAAATGAACACAATACACACCCATCTTACATTCGGGCCGCGATCTCCTGAGCGGTGGCTGGCACTCAGGTGCCTTTACTTTCCTGTCCAGGGAAAGCAGGGGCCACCCATGGTGGGAAAGGGGGGAACTTATGATTTTTAGTGCAGTGGGGTGGGGGGGGGGGTGTGCAGGGAGAATGGGGTCAAATGTAAATTACTAGTGTAGGGGAAGGTTGGAAGGGGTGACCTCTGCAATTTGATTAGTATGGGGGAGGGGGGGGGGAAGGTCAAGTTTTGAAGGAAGTATTTTGGTGGGGGAGAGGGCAAATATTGAATTTAATTGTTGTTCGAGGGGAGGGGCGATAGGTATTCTAGCTGTACATTGTGGGGGGGGGGAGGGGGGTGAGGGCTGGTGGGAGCACTTTAAAAATGTAAATGAACCAACAGTGCTGGTTGCCCTTAAAAATGGCGCCAGCGCTTGAGCATAGCTAGCTGAAGCCATTGCCAGCGTCATAGAACCCGCCCTCTCCACGTGATTGGAGGGGGTGTGGCCTGACTGGCTCATTATCCTGGGCTGGTGGTGGGATAAAAAAATCCAGCCCCATGTTTCTAAAGGGCTAAAACTGTGGCCAGCTTCAGGACGTGTTCTTTAAGGGGGCAAAAAAAGCTCCAAAATGTCTTACATTAAAAAATATAATTAAAGGAATAAATAGCTCCATTTATCGTTGTCTTTACATAAAGTAGATAATGCTGCTCCCATCTAACTATATTTAGTAAAATATAATGGCTGGAATTTTACACCGCCCTAGCAGGATGGATGGTGGCGTGGGGTGGGGGGGGGCGGCGTAAAATTGAGCGTCAGGCTCCGGGAGGCCTACCCGCCCTGAATTCGCCTCCGGACAAGTTTGCGGAGGTCAGGTGGAGGGGGGCATGGCAGTTGGGCACAGGGTGCCCGATTGAGGGCTGCCCTCGCCTCCCAACCCACCCCCTGGGATCCAAGATGCCTCCCTCCCCCCAAACGACCACCCTAGCCTCACCAGGGCACGACCGATCCCCCTGGTGAGGCAACCCAAATTTACCCACTCTCTCGGGTCCATGGTGTCGGCTGGGCTGCAGTCCCAGCAGTGGCCACCGCTCCCAGTGGCGCTGCTGAGACTAAGAGCTGCTGGCCCGCTGATTGGCTGGCAGCTCACTGAGGGGGGACCTCCTCTCTCAAGTGGGTGGAAGTCCCAACTCGGGACAATGAAAGCCTGGGGACCCGTAAAATACGGGACGGATCCCCAGGCTAGGTGGAAGCAGGTTCGGCATCGACACTTACATCGGAGTCCGGCTCCTGTCCGCCCACTGTAAAATTCCGGCCCATATGTCATTCTCACATATTTTACATGTAACCAATTTTTTGCGCCATTATCCTGTATAGGAGCAATGTCCAATATTGTAGATTTCTAGCGAACACAGTAAAATAATTTCTGTCACAAACAGAAAATTTGACAATTAATTAATTAGTGGCGGCACAGTGGCGCAGTGGTTAGCACCGCAGCCTCACAGCTCCAGGGACCCGGGTTCGATTCCAGGTACTGCCTGTGTGGAGTTTGCAAGTTCTCCCTGTGTCTGCGTGGGTTTTCTCCGGGTGCTCCGGTTTCCTCCCACAAGCCAAAAGACTTGCAGGTTGGTAGGTAAATTGGCCATTATAAATTGTCACTCGTGTAGGTAGGTGGTAGGGAAATATAGAGACAGGTGGGGATGTTTGGTAGGAATATGGGATTAGTGTAGGATTAGTATAAATGGGTGGTTGATGTTCGGCACAGACTCGGTGGGCCGAAGGGCCTGTTTCAGTGCTGTATCTCTAATCTAATCTAATCTAATCTAAAAAAACTGACCAGATTCCATGGGCTGGATTTTCTTCTCCCGCTGCCTAGGCCTATCACTTCTGCAGACAGGGACCCCATGAAGGAAATCATCTGCATCAGTGTTCTCCAGGAGAACCGCCGAACCAGCTGCCCACATCTACAAGCCAGAGCCTCAGGATCACCAAACCCAGCGGAAGCCATCCAAGTCACCAAATTCCACAGACCGTATACCCCTTTTTATTGTTCCACACTCAATTCCAACCAATCTATCCTTCCCCACTCTGTAACCTATTTGTGTATGTGTGTGTGAACCTCGAGTGTGTGTGTGTGTGTGTGTGTGAAAGTTGGAATATAGTTTATTATTTTTAGCTAACCTCTTTCTTTGTTAAACTCAAGAAAACCCGTCTAATTGGTTCTTTTCTGATCATAGCATGTAAATACTTAAACACTCACCAAATTGGCAAGTAGATCCACTTTAAAAAATAAATAAACATGTTGTGGACAAACAAGGATAGTGACAAAAGGGAAGCCTTTCAACCCCTCCTCACCTGATCGTAACAGTACTGTATGCCTCTATTTATAAAACTCAGGATCCATTATGTCTTTTTAACCACTTTTTCAACCTGTCCTGTCATCTTCAATGATTGTGCACATATATCCCCCAGGTTTCTCTGTCCCCACATCCCCTTTAGACTTATGCCCTCTCTTTTATATTGTCTCTCCTCGTTCTTCCTATCAAAATGTATCACTTCACACTGCTCTGCATTGAATTTCATTTGCCACGTGTCAGCCCATACCGCCTGCCTGTCTATGTCCTCCTGAAGTCTGTCACCATCCTCCTTATATTTCACAATACCTCCATGTTTTGTGTGATCTGCGAATTTTGAAATTGTGCCCTGTACACCCAAGATTAGGTCATTAATATATATCAAGAAAAGCAGGGATCCTAGTACTGACCTCTGGGGAGCCCCACTGTAAACCTGCCTCCCATCCAAAAAACAACTGTTCACCACTACTTTAAATAAAATCAAAATACTGCAGATGCTGGAAATCTGAAACAAAAACAAGAAATGCTGCAAATACTCAGTAGGTCTGGCAGCATCTGTGGAGAGAGAAGCAGAGTTAACGTTTCAAGTCAGTGACCCTTCATCAGAACGGGCAGAGCCAGAAATGTAATAGGTTTTAAGCAATTAAAGCAGGGCTGGGGCAAGAGATAACCAAAGAGAAGGTGTTGATAGGACAAGGTCACAGAGAATAACTGACCAGAAGGTCATGGAGCAAAGGAAAGTGGTATATTAATGGTGTGGTGAAAGACAAAGCGTTAGTACAGAGAGGATGTTAATTGACGAAAACTGAACAGTCTGGCCCCAAGCACAAACATGAAAAAAATGTGGGTAGGAACAATAGAAACAAACTAAACAAACTAAAATAAAATAAACACATAAAAAATAAACAAGATAAAAGAAACAATAACTAAAACTGAAAATAAAAAGGGGGACCCGTCATGCTCTGAAATTATTGAACTCAGTGTTCAGTCCAGCAGGCTGCAGCGTGCCTAATCGGTAAATGAGATGCTGTTCCTCGAGCTTGCGTTGATGTTCACTGGAACACTGCAGCAATCCCAGGACAGAGATGTGGGCATGAGAGCAGGGGGTTGTGTTGAAATGGCAAGCAACCGGAAGCTCAGGGTCATGCTTGCGGACTGAGCGGAGATGTTCCGCAAAGCGGTCACCCAGTCTGCGTTTGGCCTCCCCCATGTAGAGGAGACTACATTGTGAGCAGCGAATACAGTATACTACATTGAAAGAAGTGCAAGTAAATCACTGCTTCACCTGAAAGGAGTGTTTGGGGCCTTGGATAGTGAGGAGAGAGAAGGTAAATGGGTAGGTATTACATCTCCTGTGATTGCAGGGGAAGGTGCTGTGGGAAGGGGACGAGGTGGTGGGGGTAATGGAGGAGTGGACCAGGGTATCGCGGAGGGAATGATCCCTTCGGAATGCTGACGGGGAGGGGAGGGGAAGATGCGTTTGATAGTGGCATCATGCTGGAGGTGCCACAAATGACTGAGGATGATCCTTTGGATATGGAGGCTGGTGGGGTGGAAAGTGAGGACAAGGGGAACTCTGTCATGGTTCTGGGATGGAGGGGAAAGGGTGAGGGTAGAGGTGCGGGAAATGGGCCGGATACGGCTGAGGACAGTGGGGGGGCTCCTTGGTTGAGGAAAAAGGAAGACATATCAGAAGCACTGTTGTGGAAGGTTGCATCATCAGAGCAGGTGCGTCGGAGAAGGAGAAACTGGAAGAATGGAATGGAGTCCTTACAGGAGGTAGGGTGTGAAGAAGTGTAGTCGAGGTAGCTGTGGGAGTCAGTGGGCTTATAATGAATATTAGTAGACAGCCTATCTCCAGAGATGGAGACAGAGAAGTCGAGGAAGGGAAGTGTCGGAGATGGACCATGTAAAGGTGAGAGAAGGGTGGAAATTAGAAGCAAAATTGATAAAGTTTTCCAGTTCGGGGCGGGAGCAGGAAGCGGCACCGATATAGTCATCGATGTACCGGAAAAAGAGTTCGGGGAGGGGGCCTGAGTAGTATTGGAACAAGGAATGTTCGACATATCCCACAAAAAGACAGGCATACCCATACGGGTACCCATAGCAACTACTCTCTGTTTCTCATCACTCAGCCAACTTTGCATCCATGCTGCCACTGTCCCTTTTATTCCATGGACTTCAACTTTGCTGGCGAGTCTATTATGTGGCACTTTATTAAATGCCTTTTGGAAGTTCATGTACACCACATCAACCACATAACCCTCATCAACCCTCTCTGTTACCTCATCAAAAAACTCAAGCAAGTTAATTAAACATGATTCGCCTTCAACAAATCCCTGCTGGCTTTCCTTAATTAATTCACACTTGTCCAATGACTGTCAATTTTATCCCAGATTATCACTTCTAAAGGCTGTCCCACCACTGAGGTTAAACTGATTGGTCTGTTGTTGCTGGGCTTATCCTTACAAGGGTGTAACATTTCCAATTCTCCAGTCCCCTGGCACCTCCCCTGTATCTAAGGAGGATTGGACGATTATGGCCAGTACCTCCGCAATTTCCACCCTTACTTCCCTCAGCATCCTTGGATGCATCCCATCCGGTCCAGGTGACATCAACTATATACTCAATATCCCCAATTAGCAAACAGAACCTTCTTCTATGATATACTAGTTGATCCTTTGTGTTATTGCATAGGAACATAGAAATAGGAGTACGCCTCCTTGAGCCTCTTCTGCTATTCAATGAGATCATGGTTGATCTGTGACCTAACTCCATTTATTCACCTTTGCCTCATGTCCTTTAATACTTTTGGTTAACAAAAATCTATTCATCTCATTTAAAATTAACAATTGATCTTGCATCAATTGCCATTTGTGGAAGAGAATTCCAGATATCTACCACAATTTGCGTGAAGTAGTGTTTCCTAATTTCACTCCTGAAAGGTCTGGTTCTAATTTTTAGGCTATGCCTCCTGGTCCTAGACTCCCCAGCCAGCATAAATAGTTTCTCTCTATCTTCCCTATATGTTCCACTTACTATCTTGAAAATTTTAATCAAATCACCCCTTAACCTTCTAAATTCCAGGGAATGTAACCCTAGTATAATGGGGGGCTCTAAGGAACAAAACAGCTGCAGTTACATTGCTCGGTGTTGTCTATAGGCCACTAACTAATGGGAAGGATGTAGAGGAACAAATTTGCAAGGGAATTACAGAGCACTGCAAAAATTATAGGGTGGTTACAATGGGGGATTTTAATTATCCAAACATAGACTGGGATAGTAGTAGTGTAAAGGGCAGTGAAGGCCAAGAGTTCCTAGAGTGTGTTCAGGAAAATTTTCTACAACAGTATGTTTCTAGTTCAATGAGAAAGGAGGCACTGCTAGACCTGGTTCTTGGGAATGAAGTGGGCCAAGCTTAGGGGACAGTGATCATTGTATCATAAGGTTTAGGCTGACTATGGAAAAGGACAAAGAACAATCCAAAGTAAGAATAATTAACTGGGGGAAAGCCAAATTCAAAGGGCTAAGAATGGAGTAGGGCTGAATAAATTGGAGTCAAAGGTTGGCAGGAAAAACAGTAGCTGAACAATGGGCTACCTTCAAAGAAGAGATAGCTTGGGCACAGTGAAGGTATGTTCCCTCAACGTATGAAAAGTAAAAGGGCGGTAAAAGGAGGAGTGGGGCCAATTAGGGGCCAACAAGGGGATTTACACATAGAGGCAGAGGGCATAGCTGAGGTATTAAATGAATACTTTGCATCTGTCTTTACCAAGAAGAAGATGCAACCCAGGCAATGGTGAAAGAGGAGATAACTCAGACACTAAAAGGGTTTAAAATTGATCAAGAGGACGCATTAGATAGGCTGTCTGTACATAAAGCGGATAAGGCACCAGGACTGGATGAGATGCATCCAAGGATACTGAGGGAAGTGAGGGTGGAAATCGCAGAGACACTGGCCATAATTTTTCAGTCTTCCTTAGACTCGGGGGTGGTGACAGAGGACTGGAGAATTGCAAACATTACACCCTTGTTCAAAAAAGGGTATAAAGATAAGCCCAGCAACTACAGGCCAGTCATTTAACTTCAGTGGTGCGGAATCTTCTAGAAAGAATCATTCGGGACAGAATTAATAGTCACGTGGACAAATGTGAGTTAATTAAGGAAAGCCAGAATGGATTTATTAAGGGAAAATTATGTTTAACTAACAAGCTGGAGTTTTTTGAGGAGGCAACAGAGAGGGTTGATGAGGCAATACAGTTGATCTGGTGTACATGGACTTTCATTTGATACAGTGCCACACCACAGACTTGTGAGCAAAGTTATAGTTCATGGAATAAATGGGACAATAGCAACGTGGATACGGAATTGGCTGAGAGAGTAGTAGTTTTTCAGGCTGGAGGAATGTTTGTAGTGGAGTTCCCCAGGGGCCAGTGTTGGGACTCTTGCTTTTCCTGATATATATTAATGACCTAGACCTTGGTGTACAGGGCACAATTTCAAAGTTTGCAGTTGATACAAAACTTGGAAGCATTGTGAATTGTGAGGAGGATAGAATAGAACTTCAAAAGGACATAGACAACTTGATGGAATGGGCAGACAGGTGGCAGATGAAGTTCAATGCAGAGAAATGTGAAGTGATGCATTTTGGTAGGAAGAACATGGAGAGACAATATAAAATAAAGGGGACAAATCTAAAGGGCGTGCAGGAGCAGAGGGGCCTGGGTGTGTATGTACAAAAGTCATTGAAGGTGACAGGACAGGTTAATAAAACATACAGTATCCTGGGCTTCATTAATAGGGGCATAGAATACAAGAGCAAGGAGGTTTTGTTGAACTTATATAAAATACTAGTTGGGCCTCAGCTGAGGTATTGCTGAGTTCTGGGCGCCACACTTTAGGAAGAATATCAAGGCGTTAGAGAGGGTGCAGAATAGATTCACGAGAATGGTTCCAGGGATGAGGAATTTCAGTTATGAAGATAGATTGGAGAAGTTGGGACTGTTTTCCTTGGAGAAGAGAAAGCTGAGAGGAGATATGATAGAAGTATTCAAAATCATGAGGGGTCTGGACAAAGCAAATAGGGAGAAGCTGTCCCCACTCGAGAAAGGATCGAGTACTAGAGGGCACAGATTTAAATTAATTGGTAAAAATCAAAAATGACATGAGAAAAAACTTTTTCATGCAGTGAAGGTCTGGAATGCACTGCCTGAGAGTGTGGTGGAGGCAGGCTCAATCGAGGCATTCAAAAGGGAATTAGACAGCTATATGAAAAGGAAGAATGTGCAGGGTTACGGGGAGAAGGCAGGGGAGTGGCACTAGGTAAAATGCTCATTCGGAGAGCCAGTGCAGACACGCTGGGCCGAATGGCCTCCTTCTGCACCGTAACAATTCTGTGAGTCTGTGATTCTGTGATAATTTGTCTAATCTGCAGGCATCATTCAGGTAAATCTACACTGCACTCCTTCTAAGATTAATATATCCTTCCAAAGGTGTGGTATCCATTACATATGGGGAGTATAAGACCAAAGTGGTGTTAGAAGGGAAATGATAATTTAACCAACAAGCATAAAGTTTATAAATATCATTCATTATGTCCTTTGCTTATATAATGCTTTCAATTTTATATTATTTATTGTTAAATAGGAAACTTGTGGCAATTTGGGAAGCAGAGTGGTAGAGTATAGAAGCTTCTCTTCAGTAAAGGCTGAGGTGCTATAGTGTTACCACTAGAGACATGATGTTATTACAGTATGGAAAGCTTATATAGGCAGGTTTCATTAAAAATATGGGCAGAGGAGTTTAGAATGGAGGTGCACACAGACGTAAGATTTTTAATATATTACTGGTCAATGTTCTGCACAGCTAGTCAAGATCAAGCACAATCTTTGGGTGAAGTGGCACTAGAGGGTTAACTGCACCAGGACATGCAAATATAAGTCAATCTCCATTTCAAATTTGCACATTATGTCTTCATTCATATATTTCCATTATAAATCTCTATATCCACAAGTATAATGAAAATAACATCCTTCTACCAGGCGAGGCAAAGCTGCACCCATAATATGGAGAGCTTGTAATGACAAAGTGACAATATATTTTAGTTAGATTGTCAATAATTATATAAGCATTAGATGGTGGAAGCAATGCAGTTGTACTCATCAGGATATCCACAAAATCTATATTGGAATCATCTGCAGGATATTTGCTCTGATCTAAATAGTCACAAGAATTAGCTATCTACCATTGAAAATGTTTCAGAAATATGCCTCAAATGAAACACATTAGTATGGTATACACACAAACCCAGAGTTACATGGGGCTAAAGAAGTACAGACATAAATCATTGGCTGCAATTAAAATTAAATGATAGAATGATTTGTTCATGCCATCCTTGCTGAGCAGTAATACTTCGATTTTCTCCTTTGCTTTGATACGGTTCAATCAAATACACATTCCCTCAACTCTGATAAATGTCCCTCACATCCTACTTTGTGAGTTCAGCTCTGAATGCCTCATTTCAACTCTTTCTTTATAACTTACCACCATATCGACATGAAGCACCTCCCACTTTCAACTTTGATAAACTCCAGCAGCCAAAGACAAGCAAAGGGATTTGAACTCATCATTCCTTTAGAGCGAATTCACTGTCTTTATGTTTTGTACCACTTCAAGCTAATTTTAGATATACAACCTAAAAACAAAATTTAAGTGCTTCCAGGTATGGAAATTAGCTGTGTGGTTGATAGAGAGGAAGAAAGCTATAGACTGCAGGGAGATATCAATTGGCTGCTCAGGTGGGCAGAAAAGTAGCCAATGAAATTCAATCCAGAGAAGTGTGAGGTAATGCATTTGGGGAGGACAGACAAGGTAAGGGAATGCACAATAAATGGCAGGATACTGAGAAATGTTTAGGAACAGAGAGGCGTGCATGTCCACAGATCCCTGAGGGTGGCAGGATAGCAGGACGAGTGGGTAAGGTGGCCAAGAAGACATACGGGATATTTTCCTTTATTGGCGGAGGCCTAGTGTATAAGAATGGGGAGGTTATCCTACAACTTTCTAAAACACTAGTTAGACTGCAGTTAGGGCACTGTGTACAGTTCTGGTCACCACATTACAGGAAGGATGTGATTGCACTAGAGAGGGTATAGAGGAGGTTGGCAAGGATGTTGCCCAGAATGGAGAATCTTAGCTATGAGGAAAGATTGGATAGGCTGGGATTTTTTTCTTTGGACAGTGGAGGCTGAGGGGAGATTTAAGTGGGATGTATAAAATTATGAGGTGTATAAAATTATTTGAGGCACCTAGATACATTGATTGTGAAGGACTATTTTCATTAGCAGAGAGGTTAATAACTGGGGGCATAGATTAAAGTAATTGGTAGAAAGATTAGAGGGAGTTGAGGACTAATTTTTTCACCTTCAGAACTAGGGACCAAGAGCTGGTGGGTACGATTAGGCTGGATAGCTCTTTTATGGTAGCACAGACACAATGGACCAAATGGTCTCCCTTCTATTCCACAAATCTTTCTATGTTCCTATGTTTTTAAGAAAGCCAACTGGAAAACGTTGACAGCATCAAAACTGTGTCAGATAGCATAAAATTTCCCGTTATTTGAAACCATCATCATCTCAGATTTACTTCAACAAGGTGGCACATATTGTGGTGAGGACTGTCAACAGTGCAGGACACTGCAAAGGTTCATAATGGAAGAAGAAGGAATGAGTCTACAGCCTACTTACATCAAATTTTGTTCCAGGGGTGAGGGACTTCCACAGGTTTAAGGTGATTGGCAAAAGAACCAACAGCGACATGAGGAAGAACATTTTTACACAGCGAGTGGTTAGGATCTAGAAAGAGAGTGTGGTAGAGGCAGATTCAATCGTGGCTTTCAGAAGGGAATTGGATATGCACCTGAAGAAAGATAAATTTGCAGGAATATGGGGAAAGGGCATTGGAGTGTGATTGGCCCAGTTGCTCCTGCAGAGAGCGGGCACAGACACAATGGGTTGAATGGCCTCCTTCTGTGCTGGAAGCATTCTATGATTTTATGATATAATAATTTACATAGAGTACATGGAGTAGCAGGGAATTGGCTCATCTAGCTTCCAGAGTAGGATGCTTCGGAACATTTCATGGAATGCTGCCAATTTTGATAGAAAGAGCACTGAAGCTATAACGTGTAGTCAGCATGAGTATAGAAGCATGCCCCACTAATTTGCTGTAATTCTTGAAAAGGGTAACTAAACAAGTGGAAAAAGAGCACAAGCCTAAAGTCTCCACATCTCAGTATACAGGAACAGCAGTAATTAATGGTTTAAATCAAGGCTGTATAGTGGGAGTTCTGGGTACCCATGAACATCTTAAAACTATAGAGCTTGTTACGCCATTGAATGAGCTAGTGAGGAAGAAAATTACACTCTGTTTTCAGATTCAGAGATTCCCTGAGGAATTCCTGTACTGATACCCTGATTCAGGAGTAGTTACTTTGAACAGTTGCCCTCAAGAGAACTTGCATTAAATGACTTTTGTCGTCCTGTTCAGAAGAGAAGTCAGCTGTCATCAAACTATTAGGTTATGGATAAGAACACTGCTTAGGAATGCTTAAGTTAAGTGGAAAACTATTAACTGACCATCAGAAGCTGACAAATTCATTGAGACTCTAAGAGCAGGCCAAAGACAACTTAATTCCTGGAGGAATTGCTGCACAGCGTTGTATGGGTAACACAGAAATATAATTCATATATAATCCCCAGTGCAAAAAAAAATCTCCTATGCATAATAATCAGAAACACTTCTCTTTTTCACAGATGTAAACTGAACAGTGGCTTTGGTAAGCGTCAAACAGCATCCCATAAAATGTTTTGAAGCATCCCACTCTGGAAGCTTGACTAGCCAACCAGTAGTTTTAGTAAGCATCAGAGTCAAACTGCAACACTGGCATCTGCCCAACAAGATGGAAAATTGCCCAGCTATGTCCTGTCCACATAAAACAGGATAAATCAAATCTCCCCAATTACAGCCCCATCAGTCTACTCAGAAGCATCAGCAAAGTGATGGAAGGTATCATTGATAGTCCTATCAATTAACACTTACTTGCCAATAACCTACTCACCAATGCTCAGTTTGGGTTCCACCGGGGCAGAACTGGATTCCAGAAGTGAGGTGAAAGTGACTGCCCTTAACATCAAAGCAGCATTTGAGTGAGTGTGCTATCAAGGAACCCTAGCAAAATTGAAGTCAATGGAAATCAGGGGATAAACTCTCCACTGGCTGGAGTCATACCTAGCAAGAAGGAAGATGGTTGTGGTTCTTGGATGCCAATCATCTCAGCCCCTGGACATCAATGCAGGAGTTCCTCAGGGTAGTGTCCAACCATCCTCAGCTGCTTCATCAATGATCTTCCCTCCATCATAAGGTCAGAATGGGATTCTTGCTGATGGTTGCACTGTGTTTATTTCCATTTTGTAACTCCTCAGCTAATGAAGCAGTCCGTGCTCACATGCAGCATAACTTGGACAACATTCATGGGTGATTTTAATCTACATATAAACTGGAAAAATCAGACTGGCAATAATAGCCTGGATGAAGGGTTCATAGGATGCTTTCGAGATAGTTTCTTAGAGCTGCACGTTCTGGAACCAACCAGAGAGCAGGTTATATTAGACTTCGTATTGTTTAATGTGACAGGATTAATTAATAACCTCAGAGTAAAGGCACCTCTAGGTAGTAGTGACCACAATGGCACAGTGGCAGCAGTGTGCACCATCTACAAGATGCACTGCAGCAATGCACCAAGGCTCCTCACAGCACCTTCCAAACCCGCGACCTCTACCAACTAGAAGGACAAGGGCAGCAAATGTATGGGAACACCACCACTGCAAGTTCCCCTCCAAGTCACACACCATCCTGAACTATAATCGCCGTTCCTTCACTGTCGATGGGTCAAAATCCTGGAACTCCCTTCCTAACATCACTGTGGGTGTACCTACCCCACATGGACTGCAGTGGTTCAAGAAGGCAGCTCACCACCACCTTCTCAAGGGCAATTAGGGATGGGCAATAAATGCTGGCCTGGCCAGTGATGCCCACATCCCATGAATGAATAAAAAAAAGATTGAATTTTACATCCAGTTTGAAAGTGAGAAAACATAAATAAGGGCAACTATGTGGGCATGAAAGTTGATCTAGCTGAAGTGAACTGGGTTACTAGGCTAGGAGATAGATCAATAGAGAAGCAGTGGCAGACATTTAAGGGGTTGTTTCAGAATACTCAGGATAAGTATATTCCTAGTATAAAGAAAAATTCTAAGGGGAAGACCCACCATCCGTGGTTAACTAAAGAAGTTAAAGAAAGCATCAAACTTAAGGAAAAAGCATATAATTGCACAAAGATGGAGAAGTAGGTCAGATGATTGGTCAGATATAAAGAATGACAGAGAATGACTAAAAGGTTAATCAGGAGAAAGAAATTAGAGCATGAGAGGAAGCTAGATAGAAATGTAAAAATGGAGAGCAAGAGTTTCTACAGGTATTTAAAAAGGAAAAGAGTAAGTAAACTGAGTTGGTCCTCTAGAGAGTGAGAATGGGGAATTAATAGTAGATAATAAGGAAATGACGGATGAAATGAACAAATATTTTGCTTCCGTCTTCACTATAGAGGATACAAAAAACATTCCGGCAATAGCGATAAATCAGGAGGTGGAAGGAAGAGAGGAACTTGGTGAAATTACAATCACCAGGCAAGCGGTGCTGAACAAATTAATGGAGCTGCGGGCTAACAAGTCTCTGGGTCCTGATGGGCTTCATCCTAGGGTCTTAAAAGAGGTGACTAATGATGTAGTAGATGCGTTGGTGTTAATTTTTCTATATCTGCTAGATTCCATCAGATTCCAGGACAGGTTCCATCAGATTGGAAAGTAGCAAATATAACCCCTCCATTCAAGAAGGGGGTAAGGCAGAAAACAAGTAACTATAGGCCAGTTAGCTTGATGTCTGTCATGGGGAATGTGTTAGAATCGATTATTAAGGAGGCTATAGCTGGGTACTTAGAAAAAAATCAAGGTAATCGGGAATAGTCATCATGGTTTTGTGAAAGGGAAATCATGTTTAACCAATTGGAGTTCTTTGAAGGAGCAACATGCCCTGTGGATAAAGGGGAGCCTGTTGATGTACTGTACTTGGGTTTCCAGAAAGCATTTGACAAGGTGCCACATAAAAGGTTATTGTGCTAAGTAGGAGCTCATGGCTTAGAGGGTAACATGTTAACATGGATAGAAGATTGGCTGGCTGTCAAAAACAGAGAGTATGCATAAATGTGTCCTTTTCTAATTGGCATGATGTGACGAGTGGAGTCCCGCAGGGGGGCTGTGTTGGAGCCTCAACCTTTTACAATTTATATCAATGACTTAGATGAGGGGAGCAATGACATGATAGCTAAATTTGCAGATGACACAAAGATAGGTAGGAAAGTATGTTGTGACGAGGACATAAGGAGGTTGCAGACCTATATAGATAGGTTGAGTGAGTGGGCAAAAATCTGGCAGATGGAGTATAATGTGGGAAAATGTGAAGTTGTTCACTTTGGCAAAAGAATAAATAAGCAGAGTATTACTTAAACGGAGAACTGCAGAATTCTGAGGTGCAGAGGGATCCGGGTATTCCAGTGCATGAGTTACAAAAAGTTAGTATGCAGGTACAGCAAGTACTAAAGAAGGCTAATGGAATGCAAGAGAGGAATTGAAAATAAAAGTAAGGATGTTATGCTTCGGTTATACAGGGCATTGGTGAGACCACATCTCGAATACTGTGTGCAGTTTTTGTCTCCTTATTTAAGGAAGGATGTAAATGTGTTGAAGGCGGTTCAGAGGAGGTTTACTAGATTGATATTTGGAATGAGCGGGTTGTCATATGAGGAAAGGTTGCACAGACTGGGCTTGTTTTCACTGGAGTTTAGAAGAGTGAGGGGAGATTTGATTGAAGTTTATAAGATCCTGAATGGTCTTGACATGGTAAACATAGAAAGGATGGGGGTTGGGTGGGGAGGAGGCGTGGTATCACCATTGACCAGAAACTAAACTGGAGCAGCCACATAAACACTGTGGCTGCAAGAACAGGTCAGAAGCTAGGTATTATACAGCAGCTGACTCACCTCCTGACTCCCCAAAGCCTTTCCATCAGCTACAAGGCACAAGTCAGGAATGTGATGGAATACTCTCCACTTCCCTATAGGAGTGCAGGTCCAACAACACTCAAGAAGCTCGACACCATCCAGGACAAAGCAGCCCGCTTGATTGGCACCCCATTCACCATCTTAAGCATTCACTCCCTCCACCACTGGCACATTGTGGCAGCAGTATACAAGATACACTGGAACAACTCCCAAGGCTCCTTTGACGCCAACTCCTAAATCCGTGACCTCTACTACCTAGAAGGACAAAGGCAGCCGATGCATGGGAACATCACCACCTGCAAGTTCCCCTCCAAGCCACACACCATCCTGACTTGGAACTGTAATGATGTGCCTTCATTGTCGCTTGGTGTGTTTCTGCAGTGCATCTTGTAGATGGTACACATGGCTGCCACTGTGCGTTGGTGGTGGAGGGAGTGAATGTTTGTGGATTGGGTGCCAATCAAGCAGGTTGCTTTGCCCTGGATGGTGCCAAGCTTCTTGAGTGTTGTTGGAGCTGCACCCATCCAGGCAAGTGGAGAGTATTCCATCACACTCCTGAATTGTGCCTTGTAGCTGGTGGAAAGGCTTTGGGGAGAGATGAGGTGAGTCAGCTGCTGTAGAATACCTAGCTTCTGACCTGTTCTTGTAGCCACAGTGTTTATGTGGCTGCTCCAGTTCAGTTTCTGGTCAATGGTAACCCCCAGGATGTTGATAGTGGGGGATTCAGTGATGGTGATGCCATTGAACGTCTTGGGGAGATGGTTAGATTCTCTCTTCTTGGAGATGGTCATTGCCTGGCACTTGTGTGGCGCGAATGTTACTTGCCACTTGTCAGCCCAAGCCTGGATATTGTCCAGTTCTTGCTGCATTTCTGCACGGACTGCTTCAGTATCTGAGGAGTCACAAATAGTGCTGAACATTGAGCAATTGTCAGCGAACATCCCCATTTCTGATCTTATGATTGAAGGAAGGTCATTGATGAAACAGCTGCAGATGGTTGGGCCTAGGACACTACCCTGAGGAACTCCTGCAGTGATATCCTGGAGCTGAGATGATTGATCTCCAACAACCACAATCATCTTCCTTTGCGCTAGGTATGACGCCAACCAGCAGAGAGTTTTCCCCCTGATTCCCATTGACTCCAGTTTTGCTAGGGCTCCTTGATGCAAAACTAGGGATATCACTTAGGATACACTTTTAGCCTTAGTGTCTCTGAGTAGAGGAGGAGAATTTCAGTCCCTGATTACTAGTTGGTAATCTCTGCCAGGAGTTATATGAGGAACATAATGGAATGAGGATTGTCTCAAATGTGAAGCCCCATGCTGATCGGGTGGAAAATGAACACTCGCACACTTGTGGAACTGCACTCCAGCAGGAAGCACTCACTTTCTTTCGGGTTTAAGGGAAAAAAATAAGAAAATCTCGAAAAAGCTGATGGAATGGAACATATTCTGTGGCTCATCCAAGTTTGAAAGACTAAAAGCCGGAGTACAAAATATTAAGAACAATGCACTTTGATTTTTGGAAAATTAACTGATTGTGAATAAGTTCAGACCCCAGTTCCTACTCTTAAATTCCAAAAAAACCTTGTTTCAAAGTAGAATTGTACAATTTATTGAGTACCCAAATAATAAATCCGTAGATCCACCATTATAAAGAAGAATCATTGAGGGATGATGTGTGTAATTAGTTTGTATTTCAAACTCCACTTCCTGGGTGCATGATTTCGACCTGAAATCCAGATGATTTTGAGTTTATAATTGATCCCTCTGTGCCTTGTCCAGGAACTATCCAGTCACTTAGGTTTGAGTTTGATTCATGAGTGCTTCCAAATCATTACTGTTCTTCTAACTGCTAAGTGGTGAACATACTTAAGAAAAAAACTAGGTAAGCACGATATTTCCCTGTAATAGTAATGTCATGCTGTCACCATCATGCTCATCGCACTGCTTTTATCCTGTCAGAGGGCACAACCCATTGCTTCAGTAAAAGAATTCAATATTAGATGAGATAGAGAAATACAAGTAGCTCTCATTAAAGCCCGAACACAAAAACCCTCTCCACAAAAGCAAACAGATGATGATGGTACATCTAGTAAAGTGTAATGGTGAATTGAAGATTGACTTTAATCCACTTACATCCAAAAAATATCGATTTACTATAATCTTACAGTGTGTTTCCTACATTATAACAGTGACTCACGCGCCTGCCTAAGCTCATCTGCTGCTGAAACTCTCATCCATGCCTCTGTTACCTCTAGACTTGACTATTCCAAGGTACGCCTGACCTGCTTCCCATCTTCCCCCTCCATAAACTTGAGCTCACCCTGAACTCTCCTGCCTGTATCTTAGCTCACACCTAGTTTTGTTCAACCGTCATTCCCATGCTCTCTGACCTACATTGTCTCCTTGTCTGGCAATGCCTCCTTGTTCAAAACCCTTCTATGGCTTTGCCTCTCCCTATCTTTGGAGCATGCTGCAGCCCTACAAGACTTTGAGATCTCTGTGCTAGCCTATCCTTGTCCTCTAGCACACCCCAGATTTTAATTGCTTCTCCATTGGCTTTTTTTCCCTAAAAAATATACTTTATTCATAAAAGTTTGCAAAAATACATTGCAGTTCAGATCAGTTCAAATTTCACATTCCGGAAAGTTCTGCCTCACAATTCTTGCCATTCCATATTAAATGCAATGTACATTGGCATTACATAGTAAAAAACATTTTGGTGTATACAGCCCGAGGGGTTTTACACAGGTTCCAGCCCCTCGGTCCACTATGGCGGGAGGACCTTACACAATGGCCTTTCCTCATTGAGCCTTTGCGGCAGCTGCCCCGATCTCTAGTGCATCCCGCAGCACATTGTCCTGGACTTGGAATGTGCCAGTCTGCAACACTTGGTGGTGGACAACTCATTGCTCTGGAAGACCAGCAAGTTTCGGGTAGACCAAAGAGTGTCTTTCACCGAGTTGATGGTCCTCCAGCAGCAGTTGATGTTTATCTCGGTGTGCGTCCCTGGGAACAGCCCATAGAGCACAGACTCCTGTGTTAGAGAGCTGCTCGGGATGAACCTCGACAAAAACCATTGCATCTCTTTCCATACCTGCTTTGCAAAGGCACATTCCAGAAGGAGGTGGGCAACAGTCTCCTCCCCACCACAGCCACCTTGAGGGCAGTGTGCAGAGGCGGTGAGTTTCCGGGTGTGTAGGGAGGATCTGACAGGGAGGGCTCTTCTCACCACCAGCCAAGCTACGTGCTTGTTTGAAAGTTCTGGTGACTTTCCAAATGACTTTGGCAGTCTGCTCAAGGAACCATCCAACTGGATCCACCATCTTCTTTTCCCATAGGGCCTTGAGGACATTCCGTGCAGACCACTGCATGATGGATTGGTTGTCAAAGGTGTTTTTCTGCACAAACTATTCCACGAAGGATAGGTGGTATAGCAGTGTCCAACTGAATTGAGTGTTTTGCGGAATTGAGGCCAGACCCATCCTTCGCAACACCGAGGACGGATAGAACATCAGCACATACTGACACTTGGTGTTTGCGTACTGGGGTTCTACGCACAGCTTGATGCAGCTGCACACAAAGGTGGCCATCAGGATGAGGGCGGCGTTGGGTACATTTTTCCCCCTTTATCTAGAGATTTGAACATCGTGTCCCTCTGGACACAGTCCATTTTGGATCTCTGGATAAAGCGGAAGAAAGCTCGGGTGACTGCCACAGTGCAGGAGTGTGGTATGGGCCAGACCTGTGCCAGTAACAACGTGTGCACCTTGCACCTGATCACCAGGTTCTTACCCACAATGGAGAGAGAACACTGCTCCCACATGCTCAGTTTGTGTTTTACTGTGACTACTCATGTCTTCTTGGTTTTGGCACATGCCCCAGCCCCTCTGAACCATATCCCCAGCACCTTCAGGTAGTCTGACCCTATGGTGAAGGGGACAAAGGATCGGTCAGCCCAGTTCCCAAAGAACATGGCCTCATTCTTGCTGCGATTTACTTTGGCTCCCGAGGCCTGTTCAAACTGGTCGCAGATGCTCATCAGCCTGCGAACGGACAGCGGATCTGAGCAGAAGACAGCAACATCGTCCATGTACAGGGAGACTTTGACCTGAGTGCCTCCATTGCCTGGGATTGTCACCCCTCTTCTGCCCGCATCCTTCCTAATGGACTCAGGAAAAGGGTTGATACAGCAAACAAACAAGACAGGAGAGAGAGGACAACTCTGCCTGACTCCAGACTTGATGGGGAAATGTTCTGATTCTCACCCATTGATTGAGACTGTGCTACTGATGTTTGTGTAGAGCAGTTGGATCCAATTGCAGATTCCATCCCCAAACCCCATTTTGGAGAGCACATCCATCATGTAGGTGTGCAATATCCTGTCAAAAGCCTTCTCCTGGTCCAAGCTGATGAGGCAGGTGTTCATCCCCCCTGTCCCATACATGGGCGATCATATCCCTGAGTAGCGCGAGACTGTCAGAGATCTTCCTGTTGGGTATAGTACAGGTCTGATCGGGATGAATCACCAACTCCAGAGCAGACTTGACCTGACTGGTGATGACTTTGGACAGAATCTTGTAGTCTACATTAAGCAGTGAGATGGGCTACCAATTTTTCCACATCTTCAGCTGCCTAGGCCCCAGGATCTGAAATTCCCTCCCTAAATCTCTCTGTCTCTATACATTTCTCACCTTCTTTAAGATGCTCCTTAAAACCTAACTCTTTGCCCAAGCTTTTGGTTAACTGTGCTAATAGCTCCTTATGTGGCTTGAATTGTGATAATGTACAGTGCAAAATTCTTCTTTCTACTTTGTATGCTGCATAGAAGAATCACAGCGGTAAATCTGCATTTCATTTGTCAGCCGTAGCTCAGTTGGTAGCATTCTCGTCTCTGAGTCACAGGATTCCAGGTTTAAGTCCCACTCCAGGACTTGAGCATAAAAATCAAGGCTGACACTCCAGTGCAGTACTTAGGGAATGCCCTCTCATGTGGATGTAAAAGATCCCAAGGCACTATTTTAAAGAGCAGGTGGGTTCTCCCCAGTGTCCTGGCTAATATTTATCTCTCAATCAACATCACAAAAACAGATATCTGGTTATTATGGCCGCTTGCTGTGTGCAAATTGGCTGCTGTGTTTCCTACATTACAACAGTGACTACACTTCAAAAGTACCTCATTGGTTGTGAAGCACTTTGTGACATCTGGATTTGTATGTGGAGTTAGCGGGATCCAAGCTATTCATAAAGTTTGATTTGCCCCATGCTTATGCACAGCTCTATGTGGATCGAGTCAGCAGTATCTCATGATAAATGCACAAATGGGGTTATACTCCTACATAAAGCTGCCCTATGGTGTGTCTTCCCTAAAAATCTTCCAAGCTACAATGGATAAGATTTTGCAAGAAGTGCCGCATTGCTTGTTCAATCAGGATGATATTTTACTTGCAAGATCCTCTTTAAGTACTGAACCAAAACAAAGCTGTTCAAAACCTGACTCCACACCAAAACCTGTAATGAGATCAAGAAGACTTCATAAACCAGTTATTTATCTTGATTTTTAGATATAGTTCATTGTAGAGAAACTAAAAGATAAATACTTTTCTTTTGAAAGGGGAAGCAGCGTAATGTATTTGCATATTATGCTAATGACATAATGACATGATGATGTAATGACATAAACACTTTCTCGAACTGGCCATGCTTGGAGTCCATTTTCTCTACTAGTGCTGCCCGAATATATTACAAATAGAGTAAATAACAAGAAACTGTTTCCAATGGTTGAAGGGTTGTTAAAGAGAGGGCACAGATTAAGGTGATTGACAAAAGAACTAGAGGTGACATGAGGGAAATGTTTTTTCCACAATAAGTGGTTGGGATTTGGAATGCACTGCCTGATACGGTGCATACAGATTCAATAACAGCCTTCAAAAGGGAATTGGATAAATACTTGAAGGAGAAAAAATTGCTCGGTTATGGGGAATGAGATTATCTGGATTGTTCTTCGAAAGAGCTGGCATGATTCAATGGGCCGAATGGCCTCCTTCAGTGTTGAACTATTCTATGATTCTATGAATAGGATACATTATCAGGGTTAGATGAAGGGTGGGAGGAAGCTTGTGTGCAGTGTAAACACCAACATGGACCTATTGGGCTGAATGTTTCTGTGCTGTGAATACAATGTAATACATTGCCCAATTTCCACTTACATTAGTTTTAATCCACTACTGCAGTGAAAGTGAAAATTCACCCCACCATGCCCTCTCCCCTGTACACACCTGGTTTCACCCTCTTTTTTCCCAAAAATATACTTTATTCATAAAAATCTATAAAAAGAAAATTGCAAACAAGTTCCTTTGATGCAGAAAGCAAGTTGCCTCACAACCCTTGCCATTCCATTTTGCGTGCAATGTACATATGCAATGTATTACACAGCAAAACCATATTTTTGGTGCACACAGCCCAAGGGGTTTTACATGGGTTCCAGCCCCTTGGTATACTATGGCGGGAGGACCTTACACAGTGGCCATGCCCCATGGAGCCATTGCGGTGGTTGCTCCAAGCTGTAGTGCGTCCCTCAGCACATAGTCCTGGACCTTGGAATGTGCCAGTCTGCAACACTTATTTTTCCAAAAATATACTTTATTCATAAAAATTTGCAAAAATACATTACAAAATAATTCAGAACCGTTCAAATTTCACATTCTGGAAAGCACAATTAGATTTTTTTGATACAGAAAAACATGAAGTGCCTCATAATTCTTGCCATTCCATTTTAAATGCAAGGTACATTGACATGACATAGTAAAAAACATTTTGGTGCATACAGCCCGAGGGGTTTTACACAGGTTACAGACCCTCGGTTCACTATGGCGGGAGGACCCCATTGAGCCTTTGCGGCGATTGCCCCGACCTCTAGTGCGTCCCTCAGCACATAGTCTTGCACATGGAATGTGCCAGTCTGCAACACTTGGTGGTGGACAACTCTTTGCTCTGGAAGACCAGCAAGTTTCGGGTAGACCAAAGAGTGTCTTTCACCAAGTTGATGGACCTCCAGCAACAGTTGATGTTTATCTCGGTGTGCGTCCCTGGGAACAGCCCGTAAAGCACAGACTCCTGTATTACAGAGCTGCTCGGGATGAACCTCGACAAAAACCACTGCATCTCTTTCCACACCTGCTTTGCAAAGGCACATTCCAGAAGGAAGTGGGCAATCGTCTCTTCCCCACCACAGCCATCTCGAGGGCAGTGTGCGGAACAGTGAGACTCCGGGCATGCAGGATGAATTTGATGGGGAGGGCCCTTCTCACCACCAGCCAAACTATGTCTTGATGTTTAACACTCTGGAGTTACAAACTCTGTGATGTCAAACACAAACACTGTCACACTGCCTCCTCCAGTGAACCTCATATAATTTCTCCTCTAACTTATTCTACAACCATAATACATGGTGCGAAGTGGAAACAGCCAAAACTGCCCTGTGACATGTTGCCTTGTAACACCGTGTGTTCGTACTCAGCAATGATTAGTAGTACAGGTGATGTGGGAAATTGTTGGTTCCTCCCTCTGTGCTATTGATATTATTTGAATTTAACACACTAACTTGTGTTCTGTTTATTCATATAGCATTGCAATTAAGCAAATGTGCTGGACATGTGCATTTCCTTTTTTTTTGTAATAAACATGAAAATCCCATAGAAATGTTTTATTTCCCCCTAAAACACTTAACAGAAACAACAAGTTGGAGATTATGAAATAAAAACAAGAAGTGCTGGAAATACTCAGCAGGTCTTTCAGTGCAGCAGCTTTTTCGGGAGCAGCGTGTGAGCAGCTGGGAAAGTCAGTTTGAAAGTAAATTTAATTTCCTTTTGTTTTTCGGCGGAGGCCAGGGGGCTGCTGGGTAAGTAAAACACTATATATTTGGGCGGTTTAAAATAACTTTCCTTTCAGTGCAGCAGCTTTTTCGGGAGCAGCGTGTGAGCAGCTGGGAAAGTCAGTTTGAAAGTAAATTTAATTTCCTTTTGTTTTTCGGCGGAGGCCAGGGGGCTGCTGGGTAAGTAAAACACTATATATTTGGGCGGTTTAAAATAACTTTCCTTTCAGTGCAGCAGCTTTTTCGGGAGCAGCGTGTGAGCAGCTGGGAAAGTCAGTTTGAAAGTAAATTTAATTTCCTTTTGTTTTTCGGCGGAGGCCAGGGGGCTGCTGGGTAAGTAAAACACTATATATTTGGGCGGTTTAAAATAACTTTCCTTTCAGTGCAGCAGCTTTTTCGGGAGCAGCGTGTGAGCAGCTGGGAAAGTCAGTTTGAAAGTAAATTTAATTTCCTTTTGTTTTTCGGCGGAGGCCAGGGGGCTGCTGGGTAAGTAAAACACTATATATTTGGGCGGTTTAAAATAACTTTCCTTTCAGTGCAGCAGCTTTTTCGGGAGCAGCGTGTGAGCAGCTGGGAAAGTCAGTTTGAAAGTAAATTTAATTTCCTTTTGTTTTTCGGCGGAGGCCAGGGAGCTGCTGGGTAAGTAAAACACTATATATTTGGGCGGTTTCTGAACCCGAGACACCACACTTGTAGTGTCTCCCACCCGCCCACCTCCTCTAACCAAAAAAAAAAAGGACTCGGTGGGGTGTTTATAAGGTAAGGCTTTTTCGATTTCTCTGGTTTTATTGTGATTGGTAAAAACTTTTCGTTCCTTTTTCATTTAACTAAGTTTAAACTTAAGATTAAAAATGGCAGGAGATCTCAGACCCGTATCATGCTCCTCTTGCTCAATGTGGGAGCTCAGGGACATGGCTGATGACCCTGTCTCCTTCACGTGCAGGAAGTGTGTCCAGCTGCAGCTCTTGTTAGACCGCATGACGGCTCTCGAGCTGCGGATGGACTCACTTTGGAGCATGCGCGATGCTGAGGAGGTCGTGGATAGCACGTTTAGTGAATTGGTCACACCGCAGATTAGGATTGCTGAGGGAGAAAGGGAATGGGTGACCAAAAGGCAGAGAAAGAGCAGGAAGGCAGCGCAGGAGTCCCCTGCGGTCATCTCCCTCCAAAACAAGTATACCGTTTTGGATACTGTTGAGGGAGATGGCTCACCAGGGGAAGGCAGCAGTAGCCAGGTCCATGGCACCGTGGCTGGCTCTGCTGCTCAGAAGGGTGGGAAAAAGAGTGGAAGGGCTATAGTCGTAGGGGATTCGATTGTAAGGGGAGTAGACAGGCGGTTCTGTGGTCGAAAACGAGGCTCCCGAATGGTATGTTGCCTCCCAGGTGCACGGGTCAGGGATGTCTCAGATCGGCTGCAGAACATTCTAAAGGGGGAGGGTGAACAGCCAGTTGTCATTGTGCACATAGGCACTAATGATATAGGTAAAAAACGGGATGAGGTCCTACAAGCAGAGTTTAGGGAGTTAGGAGCCAAGTTAAAAAGTAGGACCTCAGAGGTAGTAATCTCAGGATTACTACCAGTGCCACGTGATAGTCAGAGTAAAAATGAAAGAATAGTCAGGATGAATGCGTGGCTTGAGAGATGGTGCAGGAAGGAGGGGTTCAGACTTTTGGGACATTGGGACCGGTTCTGGGGGAGGTGGGACTATTACAAATTGGACGGTCTACACCTGGGCCGGACTGGAACCAATGTCCTTGGAGGTGCTTTTGCTAACGCTGTTGGGGAGGGTTTAAACTAATGTGGCAGGGGGATGGGAACCAATTGAGGTCAGTTGACAGTGAGGAGGTAGTAACAAAAGCCTGTAAGAAACTAGATCATGAAGTCAGTGTGACTAAGGGGAAGAGCAGGCAGGGAGCAGATGATGAATATAAAGGGACTGGTGGTCTGAGGTGCATTTGCTTTAATGCAAGAAGTGTAGTTGGTAAGGCAGATGAACTTAGGGCTTGGATTAGTACCTGGGAGTATGATGTTATTGCTATTACTGAGACTTGGTTGAGGGAAGGGCATGATTGGCAACTAAATATCCCAGGATATCGATGCTTCAGGCGGGATAGAGAGGGAGGTAAAAGGGGTGGAGGAGTTGCATTACTGGTCAAAGAGGATATCACAGCTGTGCTGAAGGAGGGCACTATGGAGGACTCGAGCAGTGAGGCAATATGGACAGAACTCAGAAATAGGAAGGGTGCGGTAACAATGTTGGGGCTGTACTACAGGCCTCCCAACAGCGAGCGTGAGATAGAGGTACAAATATGTAAACAGATTATGGAAAGATGTAGGAGCAACAGGGTGGTGGTGATAGGAGATTTTAATTTTCCCAACATTGACTGGGATTCGCTTAATGTTAGAGGTCCAGATGGAGCAGAATTTGTAAGGAGCATCCAGGAGGGTTTTCTAGAGCAGTATGTAAATAGTCCAACTCGGGAAGGGGCCATACTGGACCTGGTGTTGGGGAATGAGCCCGGCCAGGTTGTTGAAGTTTCAGTAGGGGACTACTTTGGGAATAGTGATCACAATTCCGTAAGCTTTAAAATACTCATGGACAAAGACGAGAGTGGTCCTAAAGGAAGAGTGCTAAATTGGGGGAAGGCCAACTATACCAAAATTCGGCAGGAGCTGGGAAATGTAGATTGGGAGCAGCTGTTTGAAGGTAAATCCACATGTGATATGTGGGAGGCTTTTAAAGAGAGGTTGATTAGCGTGCAGGAGAGACATGTTCCTGTGAAAATGAGGGATAGAAATGGCAAGATTAGGGAACCATGGATGACAGGTGAAATTGTGAGACTAGCTAAGAGGAAAAAGGAAGCATACATAAGGTCTAGGCGGCTGATGAAAGACGAAGCTTTGAAAGAATATCGGGAATGTAGGACCAATCTGAAACGAGGAATTAAGAGGGCTAAAAGGGGTCATGAAATATCTTTAGCAAACAGGGTTAAGGAAAATCCCAAAGCCTTTTATTCATATATAAGGAGAAAGAGGGTAACTAGAGAAAGGATTGGCCCACTAAAGGACAAAGGAGGAATGTTATGCTTGGACTCAGAGAAAATGGGTGAGATTCTAAACGAGTACTTTGCATCGGTATTCACCGAGGAGAGGGACATGACGGATGTTGAGGTTAGGAACAGATGTTTTATTACTCTAGGTCAAGTCGGCATAAGGAGGGAGGAAGTGTTGGGTATTCTAAAGGGCATTAAGGTGGACAAGTCCCCAGGTCCGGATGGGATCTATCCCAGGTTACTGAGGGAAGCGAGAGAGGAAATAGCTGGGGCCTTAACAGATATCTTTGCAGCATCCTTAAACACGGGTGAGGTCCCGGAGGACTGGAGAATTGCTAATGTTGTCCCCTTGTTTAAGAAGGGTAGCAGGGATAATCCAGGAAATTATAGACCGGTGAGTCTGACGTCAGTGGTAGGGAAGCTGCTGGAGAAGATACTGAGGGATAGGATCTATTCCCATTTGGAAGAAAATGGGCTCATCAGTGATAGGCAACATGGTTTTGTGCAGGGAAGGTCATGTCTAACCAACTTAATAGAATTCTTTGAGGAAGTGACAAAGTTGATTGATGAGGGAAGGGCTGTCGATGTCATATACATGGACTTCAGTAAGGCGTTTGATAAGGTTCCCCATGGCAGGCTGATGGAGAAAGTGAAGGCGCTTGGGGTCCAAGGTGTACTAGCTAGATGGATAAAGAACTGGCTGGGCAACAGGAGACAGAGAGTAGCAGTGGAAGGGAGTTTCTCAAAATGGAGACGTGTGACCAGTGGTGTTCCACAGGGATCCGTGCTGGGACCACTGTTGTTTGTGATATACATTAATGATTTGGAGGAAAGTATAGGTGGACTGATTAGCAAATTTGCAGACGACACTAAGATTGGTGGAGTCGCAGATAGTGAAGGGGACTGTCAGAGAATACAGCAGAATATAGATAGATTGGAGAGTTGGGCAGAGAAATGGCAGATGGAGTTCAATCAGGGCAAATGCGAGGTGATGCATTTTGGAAGATCCAATTCAAGAGTGAACTATACAGTAAATGGAAAAGTCCTGGGGAAAATTGATGTCCAGAGAGATTTGGGTGTTCAGGTCCACTGTTCCCTGAAGGTGGCAACGCAGGTAAATAGAGTGGTCAAGAAGGCATACGGCATGCTTTCCTTCATCGGACGGGGCATTGAGTACAAGAGTTGGCAGGTCATGTTACAGTTGTATAGGACTTTGGTTCGGCCACATTTGGAATACTGCGTACAGTTCTGGTCGCCACATTATCAAAAGGATGTGGATGCTTTGGAAAGGGTGCAGAGGAGGTTCACCAGGATGTTGCCTGGTATGGAGGGCGCTAGCTATGAAGAGAGGTTGAGTAGATTAGGATTATTTTCATTAGAAAGACGGAGGTTGAGGGGGGACCTGATTGAGGTGTACAAAATCATGAGAAGTATAGACAGGGTGGATAGCAAGAAGCTTTTTCCCAGAGTGGGGGTTTCAATTACTAGAGGACACGAGTTCAAAGTGAAAGGGGAAAAGTTTAGGGGGGATATGCGTGGAAAGTTCTTTACGCAGAGGGTGGTGGGCACCTGGAACGCATTGCCAGCGGAGGTGGTAGATGCGGGCACGATGGAGTCTTTTAAGATGTATCTAGACAGATACATGAATGGGCAGGAAGAAAAGAGATACAGAAGCTTAGAAAATAGGCGACATGTTTAGAGAGAGGATCTGGATCGGCGCAGGCTTGGAGGGCCGAAGGGCCTGTTCCTGTGCTGTAATTATCTTTGTTCTTTGTTCTTTGTTTTGTCTGGCAGCATCTGTGGAGAGAGAAGCAGAGTTAACGTTTCAGGTCAGTGACCTTTCTTCAGAGATTATGCTGGTTTCAGAAGAAATGTAGTCGAAGCAGTTGCACTGCTGCAGCAACTTTTGAGTCGAATTGTCTGAGGTGATTTAGATCTTAAGTCCAGGCCGTGCGCTTTGCAGAAATGATGTGTGATTCCTGCTTCAACGGACTTGAACTAAACAATAGGTTAACTCAAGGGGAGAGTGATAAAGCTTATACAAATCAATGAATAGCAGCAAAAAAGAACAATTGTATAACACTTCAGTGACTACTGTGAAAGACTATCTCATTGTGTAGATAGGCTGCTCTACATCTGGCTATATTTCCATGAGTAGTGTAAGACCACAATGAATGGCGAGAAAAATCAGAGCCATAATTACTTCATTTCTCACGTTACATTCTTAATTTCTCCTCCCTCTCCATCATTTCCAAGACTCTGGGAGACTTGGCAAATAGTCCGACATGATTTCTGGTGCAGAGGCTTATTCATGCTCACTTGACAGAGGTAACTCTTCCTTTGATTACTTTGACACACCATGGTCCCATTGGCTGCTGCAAAGTAGTGTTAGATCCTCTGTATAGGGAGCAGTGTTTCCAGTGGATGGTTGACAGACCAAGGTGACACTGTAAAATGGATCAAGGGTCTCTAAATTGGAAAGTACGTCAACATAATGATAAATAATGGTTGCTGCAAAGTTCATGATCACGAGCTGTGACTGGCACTTTCATAAATCCTGCATCGTACAAGATTCTGAAGAAGGGCCAAGAGCCATTATGCAGCACGCTAGCAGGATTAGTAAACACAGAGGGGATTTCCATTCAGAATAAAAGCATTTATGTCTATACTGACCTATTTTTATTGCATATAAATGTGATGTGAGAGAATTCTGGAGTCTGTTAGGTTATCAGACTGATGTCCATCTGACCCTAAGTGTACTATGAGTTGTGAACACAGCAGAATGCAATACCTTTTCTGTTTGTTGACTGACTAGCCCATTGTTTCTATTGCTGATTGGCAATGAAACATTTTATACAATGCTCGGACGATTTTCCACTGGGGCAGTGACTCTGTCTCTTTGAAGTTAGGACAGTGTGCTATGGCAGCGAATCTAAAGTTGCAGTGTGGTTTTCGGCAGTGAACCAAGATTTGCAGGGGATGGGAGTGTTGGGTTTGGAAGTGTATCAATATTTGCAGGGAGTTTTGGCACGAAGAAGTCTGACAATTGCTGATGTGGACAAATGCAAGACACTGTGTATGCCGGAAATCTGAAATACAAACAGAAAATGCTGGAAATACTCAGCAGGTCAGGCAGCATCTGTGAAGGAAAAAACAGAGACGTTTCAGGTCTGTGACCTTTCATGATGAAAGATCATTGACCTGGAACATTATCTCTGTTTCTCTCTGCACATGTGCTGCCTGACATGCTGAGTGATTCTAGCTCTGTCTGATTTTATTACAGATGTGTATAACACAGGGCAGCACTTGCTGTTGGCTCTTACCCAGGTAATGTGAAGTAATGAAATTTACACCAATGCCTTTGAATGTTTGGATGTTACAATTTTGTACAATTCATTTCCCAAGCTCTAATCTGCCTTTTCACATATTTTTGTCCAGAATGTTGCTTATTGTTCTACATTGAGTTGAAGGTGATTTCCTCAAATTAGTTACAGGTTTTGACATTATAAAGTGAGATTCTTTCTCATTTTAATTTATAATTTAAAAGCCCCTTGAGTTTCGGACCGTGATGTATCACTGACTTCACTTCTTATTAACCCCTTAGGCTGCACAAACCTATATTTAGGTTCGAATGAATTCCTCTCTAGTTGGGATAGACTGTTATTTCTATTTTAATTTCTTGCTTTATTCTGTAATTTAAACAATCTTTCTTTCTTTCTTCTTTGGCCTCCTTGTCTCTAAAGACAATGGGTAAGCGCCTGGAGGTGGTCAGTGGTTTGTGGAGCAGCGCCTGGAGTGGCTAAAAAGGCCAATTCTAGAGTGACAGACTCTTCCACAGGCGCTGCAGATAAAATTGGTTGTCGGGGCTGTTACACAGTTGGCTCTCCCCTTGCACTTCTGTCTTTTTTTCTGCCAACTGCTAAGTCTCTTTGACTCGCCACTCTTTAGCCCCACCTTTATGGCTGTCCGCCAGCTCTGGTGATCACTGGCAACTGAGTCCCACTACTTGTGGTCGATGTCACAGGACTCCATGTCGCATTTGAAGACGTTTTTAAAGCGGAGACATGGACGGCCGGTGGGTCTGATACCAGTGACGAGCTCGCTGTACAATGCATCCTTGGGGATCCAGCCATCTTCCATGCGGCTCACATGGCCAAGCCATCTCAAGCACCGCTGGCTCAGTAGGGTGTATAGGCTGGGGATGTTGGCCGCCTCAAGGACTTCTGCGTTGGAGGTACTGTCCTGCCACCTGATGCCAAGGATTGTCCGGAGGCAGCGAAGATGGAATGAGTTGAGACGTCGCTCTAGGTTGACATACGTTGTCCAGGCCTCGCTGCCGTAGAGCAAGGTACTAAGGACACAGGCTTGAAACACTCGGACTTTTGTGTTCCATGTCGTGCGCCATTTTCCCAAACCCTTAAACAAATTTAAACAATAATGTTTTCTTTTCCCAGTTATTGAGTGGACAAGTGCAGTGCTTGATGTACAACTGGTCCATGCAAACCAGGAGGTCCTAGGCTTGATTCTCCAGCCTGTGCTGAGATAGCACAACTAGGGACACCAATATGGTTACTACAAATACACAAAATATACAGCACAGAAACAAGCCATCAGTCCAACTGGTCCATGCTGGTGTTTATGCTTCACATGGGCCTCCTCCCTGTCTCATCTAACGCTATCAGCATAACTTTCTATTCCTTTCTCCCTCGTGTGTTTATCTAGCTTCCCCTTAAATTGGCCTCAGTAATTCTCAATCAGAGAGGGAAAATAAAACCATGGTACAAAAGCAAAATACCGTGGATATTAGAAATCGGAAATAAAAACACAAAGTTCTGGAAAGACGCAGCATGTCTAACTGCATCTGTGGAGAGATGAGCAGTTAATGTTTCAGGTCGCTGACCTTTCAGTTCTTGCTCCCAATTGCTGTGCTGCTGGAAAGCGCTCATGTGTGTTTGTCAGGTCAGCTCAGGACAGGATCGGCCTCAGCTGTGAAGCCCCCTGCAGTTGAAAAGCCTGCAGACACTCACTATCTAGTCTCACAGATGAAGATTAGCCATGAGCTGCTGACTTATGGGTCAATTCTTTCTGTTGCTGGCTGCCAGTATTTAAATCAGTATCAGAATCACAGAATTGTTACAGTGCAGCAGGAGGACATTCAGCCCATTGTGTCTGCACTGTCTCTCTGAAAGAGCAATTCACTCAGTTCCATTCCCCTGCTTTCTCCCCGTATCCCTACACATTCTTCCTTTTCATATAACTGTCTAATTCCCTTTTGAATGCTTCCATTGAACCTGCCTCCACCACTTTCTCATGCAGCGATTTCCAGACTTTAACCACTCGCTGCATGAAAAAGTTTTTCCTCATGTCACATTTGCTTCTCTTACCAAATACTTTAAATCTGTGCCCTCTCATTTTTGATCCTTTCATGAGTGGGAACAGTTTCCCTCTATCTACTCTGTCCAGACCCCTCATGATTTTGAATACCTCTATCAAACCACCTCTCAGCTTTCTCATCTTCAAGGAAAACAGTCTTAACTTCTCCAATCTATCTTCATAACTGAAGTTCCTCATTCCTGGAACCATTCTCATGAATTTTTTCTGTACTCTCTCCAATCCTCTCACGTCTTTCCTAAAGAGCAGTGCCCAGAACTGGACGCAATACTCCAGCTGAGGCCAAACTATTGTATTATACACCATAACTTCCTTGCTCTTGTACACTATGCCCCAATTAATAAAGTCCAGGATACTGTATGCTTTATTAACCGCCCTCTCAACCTGTCCTTCCACCTTCAGTGGTCGGGATTTTACCCCAGGCAGATGGGAGCCGGCCACCGACTGAAAAGTCGGTGGCGAACCCGCTTCCGCCTCACCTGGGGATCCGACCTGTAATTTGCAGGTCGCCGGGCTTCAATTAGTGTGAAGTGGGATTTCCACCCATTTGAGGTAGGAAATCCCACCTAATAGAGTTGCCAGCCAATCAGTGGGCTGGCAGCTCTTAGTCCCAGAAGCGCCACTGGGAAAGGTGGCCACTGCTGGGACTACAGCCGAGCGTGAAGAGATGTCGGGGAGCCTGGAGCAAAGGTAAGTTTTGGTTGCCTCACTGGGGGTAATCGGTCGGGACCCAGTGAGGCAAGGGTGGTCAGTTGGGGGGGCTGGGGGGTGCATGTTGGGGATGGTTAGGGTATCCAGGGCGGCCCTCCATCGGGTAGAGGGTGCCCGATCATGAGGGCCCCCCCGGGATGTTCGGGAGCTGCCTGCTTTTGTCAGGCAGCTTCTCTCGGGTCTAGGACGCCTGTTTGCCATGCGTAAAATCTGCGTGGAGGCGGACGAAGGCCCTTGATTGGCCTGGGGCGGGTGGGCAATTTTTTGCTGCCGCCGCCCTGCATAAAGTGGCAGCAGGAGCAGGTCGGGAAGGGCTCCCGGAGCCTCCTGCTCCATTTTATGCCCACCACCTTCCCGCTCTTTGGGGGGGGTGTAAAATTCAGCCCAATGACTTATGCACATATACAGCTAGGTTCCTCTGCTCCTCACCCGCTTTCGAATTGTATCCTTTATTTTATATTGTCTCTCCATGTTCTTCCTACCAAAATGAATCACTTCACATTTCTCTGCATTGAACTTCATCTTCATTTAATGCAATGATAGCACTACTTTGTTCCAGGCAAAAGTCAGGAGGGAGAATGTTGGCAGTTGTAGAACTCTATGTAAACAAGAGTTAGTGCTTCCAGGGAAGGAAGGTAAACAAGTTGCATCCGAATACACAATATTTCACATCTATGTGAAATTTCATGAGTGAAACACATAGCAACTTTCACAAAAAGACAGACTGGCATTTATACAACACCTTTCACAACCTCAGGATGTCCCAAAACGCTTTATAGCCAATGAAGTACTTTTGAAGTGTTGTCAATGTTGTAATGTAGGAAACATGACAGCCAATTTATGCACAGCAAGCTCCCACAAATACCAATGCAATGATCAGATAATCTGTTTTTTTTGTGAAGTTGATTGAGGGATAAATATTGGCCAGGACACTGGGGAAACTCCGCTGCTCTTCTTCAAAATAATGCCATGGGCTCTTTTACGTCCAACTGAGAGAGCAGCTAGGGCCTCGATTTAATGTCTCATCCGAAAGACGGCACCTCCAACAGTGCAGCACTCCCTCAGTACTGTACTGGAGTGTCAGCCTGGATTTTGTGCTGATGTCTCTGGTGTTAACATGAACAAGCAGCTTTCTGACTCAGACGTGAGAGCACTCATACTAAGCCACAAAATTAACAACATTTATGGGCTAGCAAAACAAAAATAACATTGACCAATAAAGTAAGAGCAGATACTGGACAGTGTTGATCTGGGAGTTTCTGCCCCCTCTCAAGTGGACAATGAGAAGGTTGGAGAAGTTATATCTACATACAAGCATAATAAATAAAAGCAAAATACTGCGGATACAGGTGAGGTCCCAGAGGACTGGAGAATACCCAATGTTGTTCCTTTGTTTAAGAAGGGTAGCAATGATAATCCAGGAATTATAGGCCGGTGAGCCTTACGTCAGTGGTAGGGAAATTATTAGAGAGGATTATTCGGGATAGGATTTACTCCCATTTGGAAACAAATGAACTTATTAGCGAGAGGCAGCATGGTTTTGTGAAGGGGAGGTCGTGTCTCACTAACTTGATTGAGTTTTTTGAGGAAGTGACAAAGATGATTGATGAAGGAAGGGCAGTGGATGTTGTCTATATGGACTTCAGTAAAGCCTTTGATAAGGTCCCGCATGGCAGACTGGTACAAAAGGTGAAGTCACACGGGATCAGAAGTGAGCTGGCAAGATGGATACAGAACTGGCTCAGTCATAGAACCTTAGTTAGGCCACACTTAGAATATTGCGTGCAATTCTGGTCGCCACACTACCAGAAGGACATGGAGGCTTTGGAGAGGGTACAGAGGAGGTTTACCAGGATGTTGCCTGGTCTGGAGGGCAATAGCTATGAGGAGAGGTTGGATAAACTCGGATTGTTTTCACTGGAACGACGGAGGTGGAGGGGCGACATGATAGAGGTTTACAAAGTTATGAGCAGCATGGACAGAGTGGATAGTCAGAAGTTTTTTCCCAGGGTGGAAGAGTCAGTTACTAGGGGACATAGGTTTAATGTGCGAGGGGCAAAGTTTAGAGGGGATGTGCGAGGCAAGTTCTTTACACAGAGGGTGGTGAGTGCCTGGAACTTGCTGCTGGGGGAGGTGGTGGAAGCAGGTACGATAGCGACGTTTAAGAGGCATCTTGACAAATACAGGAATAGGATGGGAATAGAGGGATACGGTCCCCAGAAGTGCAGAAGGTTTTAGTTTAGGCAGGCATCAAGATCGGCGCAGGCTTGGAGGGCCGAATGGCCTGTTCCTGTGCTGTACTGTTCTTTGTTCTTTTGTTCTTTGGATGCTGGACATCTGAAATAAAAACAAGAAATGCTGGAAATACTCAGCAGATCTGGCAGCATCTGTGGAGAGAGAAGCAGAGTTAACGTTTCAGGTCAGCAACTCTTCTTCAGCACTCATATATTTAAATACATTGTTCTTAAAATTTGAGTTCTATTTGAAGTATTTTTGCTGACTCTCTATGTGGGCAATATTATCTTGCTATTTTTCTGTGTAATCCATGAGCCCAGTCCAGATCACTATTCAAAATCTCCTTGAACAAACCTAAATGTAATGAGGCTATTACCTTATTCTTCATGCAATCTTCCATCATGGACTTCGAATATATTTCAGAGAAAGCTCATTCAGTCGCTCCCAAATAAAGTGCTTCAAAAGTCTGTTGTTAACCACAACCTGCTTTGGTTCCATGACTATTAATACCCTTGCACTCTTTCAGGTGGTTCCCTCTTTCCTTTAAATCTATCATCATCACCCCTCCTCAAAAAAAAAAACCCTTGACCCCACTGTCCTTGCAAACTACTGCCCCATCTCGAAACTCCCTTTCCTATCTGAAGTCCTTGAATGTGTTGTCACCTCCCAAATCCATACCCATATTTCCCAAAACTCCATGTTTGAGTTCCTCCAAGCAAGTTTCCACTCCGCCACAGTACTGAAACAGCACTTATCAAAATCTCAAATGACATCCTACGTGACTGTGACAAAGGTAAACTTTTCCTCCTCATCCTTCTCAGCCTGTCTGCAGTTTTTGACGTGGTTGACCACACCCTCCTCCTCCAATGCTTCTCCACCATCTTATAGCTGGGTGGGACTGCTCTCACCTGGTTCCATTCTTATCTATCTAATCGTCGCCAGGGTATCACTTGCAATGGCTTCTCTTCCCATTCCTGCACCATTACTTCTGGTGTCCCCCAAGAATCTATCCTTGGCTCCCTCCTATTTCTCATCTACATGCTGCCCCTTGGCGACATCATCCAAAAGCACAGTGTTATTTTCACATGTACGCTTATGACACCCAGCTCTGCTTCAGCACCACTTCTCTCGGCTCCTCACTCTTGCCAAATAGTAGCAAATCTACAGAGAAATCACAAAGATCTACAAGAACTATAGGGTGGTGATATTGGGGGACTTTAATCACCCAAATATAGATTGGGATAATGTTAGAGTAAAGAGAAAAGAGAGGGAGGAATTTCTGAAATGTTCTCAGGAGAACTTCCTTGATCAGTATGTTCTCGACCCAACTAGAAAGGAGACATTGCTGGATCTGGTGCTGGGAAATGAGGTGGGCCAAGCGGACTAAGTGTCTGTGGAGGAGCACTTGGGTAAGAGTGATCATCATATCATAAGGCTTAGACTCGTAATGCAGAAAAGCAAGGAACGATATAAGATAGAATGGCTAGATTGGAGGTAGGCTAATTCCTATGCGATGAGAAAGGATTTAGCCAGGATAAAATGGAATCAAAAACTGACAGGAAAATCTGTAACAGAACAAACATCTTTAAGGAAGAGATGCTTCAGGTACAGGCTAGGTACATTCCAACAAGGGCAAAAGGTAGGGGAACCAAAAACCGGGCTCCTTGGATGATGAGGGAGATAGAGATTATGATGAAACAAAAAAGAGGGTGTATGACGCATGTCAGGTGAATTCTTCAAGTGAGAACCAGGCCAAATACAAGAAGTTGAGAGGGGAGGAGAAGAAGAAAATAAGACTGGCAAAGAGAGAATATGAGGGACAAAGAGGGTAATATATGCTTAAAGGCACAGGGCAATGCTAGAATACTTAAAGTGTACTTTGTATCGGTGTTTACAAAGGAAGAGGAAGTTGAAAAAATATCAGTAGATATATCATGGTATAGGCAATAGATATGATAAAAATTGAGAGGGGGAGGTACTAAAAACGCTGGCTATGCTTAGGGTAGATAAGTCACCTGGTCTGGATGGCTTGCATCCCACATTGCTAAAGGAAGTGGGGGTGGATATAGTGGAAGGGCTTGCCATAATCTTCCAAACTTCCCTGGATATGGGGGAAGTGCCAGAGGATTGGAGAGTGGCAAATGTGACACCCCCCCTTATTCAAGAAAGGGTGTAAGGACAATCCTAGCCACTACTAGTTTAACATCAGTGATGGGCAAGGTGTTAGAAACAATAATCAGGGGGAAAAAATCAACAGGCACTTGGAGAGGTTTGAGTTAATTAAGGACCAATTTAATTAAGCATGCATTTGTAAAAGGCAAATCATGCTTGACTAATCTAATTGAATTTTTTGATGCAGTAACAGGGGATGTGGTAGATGTTATCTATGTGGATTTTATGAAAGCATTTGATAAAGGACCACATAAAAGGATGATTAACAAAATTGAGGCTCATACAATAGGAGGATCTGTGTCAACTTGGATTTAAAAAATGGTTTCAGGAGAGAAAACAGCGAGTCATAGTAAATAATTGTTTTTCAGACTAGAGGATGGTAGACAGTCAAGTTTCCCAAGGGTCAGTGCTAGAACCACTGCTTTTTTGCTATATATAAATGACTTGGAATACATAGTAGAATTTCAAAATTTGTCTATGATACCAAACTTGGAGGTGTGGCAGACAGTGAGGATGATATGAACTGCCTGCAATTCGACATAGATAGGCTCACTAAATGAGCAGAGAAATTGCAGATAGAATTTAATGCTAAAAAATGTGAGGTGTTGCATTTTGGTAGAAGGAATAGGTTGAGGCAATATAGACATAAAGGCACAGTTCTAGAGAGTGTGCAGGAACAGAGGGACCTGGGTGTGCATGTGCATTGATCTTTGAAGGAGGCAAGACTCATTTTTCATTCATTCATGGGATTTGGTCCTCACTGGCTGGGCTAGCATTTACTGCCCATCCTTAATTGCCCTGGAGAACGTGGTAGTGAGCTGCCTTCTTGAACCACTGCAGTCCTTGGGGTGTAGGTACATCAACAGTGTTGTTAGGAAGGGAGTTCCAGGATTTTGATCCAGTGACAGTGAAGGAACGGCGATATTGTTCCAAGTCAGGATGATGTGTGTGTTGGAGAGGAACTTGCAGGTGGTGGTGTTCTCATGCATCTGCTATGCTTGTCCTTCTAGGTGGTAGAAGTCGCGGGTTTGGAAGGTGATGTCTAAGGACCCTTGGTGCGTTGCTACAGTGCATATTGTAGATGGTACACACTGCTGCCACTGTGCGTCGGTGGTGAAGGGAGTGAATGTTGAAAGTTGTAGATGGTGTGCCAATCAAGCGGGCTGCTTTGTCCTGGATGGTGTTAAGCTTCTTGAGTGTTGTTGGAGCTACACTCATCCAGGCAAGTGGAGAGTATTCCATCACATTACTGACTTGCGCCTTGTAGATGTGGACAGGCTTTGGGGAGTCAGGAGGTGAGTTACTCACCGCAGAATTCCCAGCTTCTGACCTGGTCTTGTAGCCACAGCATTTATGTGGCTGGTCCAGTTCAGTTTCTGGTTAATGGTAGCCCCCAGGATGTTGATAGTGGGGCATTCAACGATGGTAATGCCATTGAACATCAAGGGGGAGATGGTTTGATTCTGTCTTGTTTGAGATGGTCATTGTCTGGTACTTGTGTGGCGCGTATATTACTTGTCACTTATCAGCCCAAGCCTGGATGTTGTCCAGGTCTTGCTGCATCTGGACATGGACTGCTTCATTATCTGAGGAGCGGCAAATGGTGGTGAACATTATACAATCATCAGAGAAGATCCCACTTCTGACCTTATGATGGAGGGAATATGGGATCTTGGGCTTCATAAATAGAGGCATAGAGTACAAAAGCAGGGAAGTTATGCTGAACCTTTATAAAGCTCTAGTTAGGCTCCAACTGGAGTACTGCATCCAGTTCTGTTCACTACACTTTAGGAAGGATGTGAGGGTCCTTGAGAGGGTGTAGAGGAGATTTACCAGAATGATTTCAGTGATGGAGGATTTTAGTTACAAGGAAAAGCTGGGGTTGTTCTCCCTGGAGCAAAGGAGATTGAGGGAAGATTTGATAGCGTACAAGATTATGACGGGCTAAGATAAATTAGACAAGGAAAAACTGTTCCCATTAACTGATGGTACAAGGACTAGCTAACACAGATTGAAGTTTCTGGGCAAGATGCAGGGGGAATGTGAGGAAGAACATTTTTATGCAGCGAGTGGTAATGACCTGGAACTCACTGCCCACGAGGGTGGTGGAAGCGGAGACAATCAATGATTTCAAAAGGAAATTGGATGGGCAATTGAAGGAAATAAACTTGCTACAGAGATTGAGCAGGGGACTGGGACTGACTGGATTGCTCTGTGGAGAGCTGGCATGGACTTGATGGGCCGACTGGCCTCCTTCTATGCCCTAAATGACTTTATGACTCTCTATAAATCTGTTAGACCGCTTACCGATCCTGTACTGGATGAGTAGAAATTTCCTCCAATTAAAGATTGGGAAAACTGAAGCAATTGTTTTCAGTCCCTTCTCCAAACTCTGTCCCCTAGATACTCCCTAGCATAGGTCTGAGACTAAACCAGTCTGTTTGCAATCTTGGTGTCCTATTTGACCCCAAGATGATCTTCTGATGACATATTTGTGACATCAGTAAGACCGCCTATTTCCACTTCCGTAACATGGCCCAGATTCGTCAGTCTCAGCTCAACTTCTGCTGAAACCCTCATTCGTACAGTAATTACCTCGAGACTTGACTATTTCCATGCACTCCTGGCTGGTCTCCCACATTCTATTCTCTGTACAAAGAACAAAGAACAGTACAGCACAGGAACAGGCCATTCGGCCCTCTAAGCCTGCGCCGATCTTGATGCCTGCCGAAACTAACACCTTCTGCACTTCCGGGGTCCGTATCCCTCTATTTCCATCCTATTCATGTATTTGTCAAGATGCCTCTTAAATGTCGCTATCGTACCTGCTTCCACCACCTCCCCTGGCAGCAAGTTCCAGGCACTCACCACACACTGTGTAAAGAACTTGCCTTGCACATCCCTTCTAAACTTTGCCCCTCGCATCTTAAACCTATGCCCCCTAGTAACTGACTCTTCCACCCTGGGAAAAAGCTTCTGACTATCCACTCTGTCCATGCCGCTCATAACTGTGTAAACCTCTATCTTGTCGCCCCTCCACCTCCGTTGTTTCAGTGAAAACAATCCGAGTTTATCCAACCTCTCCTCATTGCTAATGCCCTGCAGACCAGGCAACATCCTAGTAAACCTCTTCTGTACCCTCTTCAAAGCCTCCACGTCCTTCTGGTAGTGTGGCGACCAGAATTGCATGCAATATTCTATGTGTGGCCTAACTAAAGTTCTGTACAGCTGCAGCATGACTTGCCAATTTTTATACTCTATGCCCTGACTGATTAAGGCAAGCATGCCGTATGCCTTCTTGACTACCTTATCCACCTGCATTGCCACTTTCAGTGACCTGTGGACCTGTACGCCCAGATCTCTCTGCCTGTCCCAATACTCCCAAGGGTTCTGCCATTTACTGCTTACTTCCCACCTGCATTAGATCTTCCAAAATGCATTACCTCACATTTGTCCGGATTAAACTCCATCTGCCATTTCTCCGCCCAAGTCTCCAACCGATCTATATCCTGCTGTATCCTCTGACAATCCTCATCACTATCCGCAACTGCACCAACCTTTGTGTCGTCTGCAAACTTACTAATCAGACCATCTACATTTTCCTCCAAATCATTTATATATACTACAAACAGCAAAGGTCCCAGCACTGATCCCTGCGGAACACCACTGGTCACATCCCTCCATTCAGAAAAGCACCCTTCCACTGCTACCCTCTGTCTTCTATGACTGAGCCAGTTCTGTATCCATCTTGCCAGCTCACCTCTGATCCCATGTGACTTCACCTTTTGTACCAGTCTGCCATGCGGGACCTTGTCAAAGGCTTTACTGAAGTCCATATAGATAACATCCACTGCCCTTCCTTCATCAATCATCTTTGTCACTTCCTCAAAAAACTCAATCAAATTAGTGAGACACGACCTCCCCTTCACAAAACCATGCTGCCTCTCACTAATAAGTTCATTTGTTTCCAAATGGGAGTAAATCCTGTCCCGAATAATCCTCTCTAATAATTTCCCTACCACTGGGGCTATCCCTATCACCGGCCTATAATTTCCTGGATTATCCTTGCTACCCTTCTTAAACAAAGGAACAACATTGGCTATTCTCCAGTCCTCTGGGACCTCACCTGTATCCAATGAGGATGCAAAGATTTCTGTCAAGGCCCCAGCAATTTCTTCCCTTGGCTCCCTCCGTATTCTGGAGTAGATCCCATCAGGCCCTGGGGACTTATCTACCTTAATGCTTTGCAAGACACCCAACATCTCCTCCTTTTTGATAATGAGATGACTGAGACTATCTACACTCCCTTCCCTCGGCTCATCATCCACCAAGTCCTTCTCTTTGGTGAATACTGATGCAAAGTACTCATTTAGTACCTCGCCCATTTCCTCTGGCTCCACACATAGATTCCCTTCTCTGTAAACTTGAGATCATCTAAAACTCTGCTGCCTTTGTCTAAACTTATAACAATTCTTGTTCACCTATCACCTCTGTGCTCACTGACCCACATTGGCTCCCAGTCAAGAAATGCCTTGACCTTAAAATTCTCATCCTTGTTTTCAAATCTGCCATGACTTCATCCCTCAATATCCCTGTAATCTCCTCCAGCCCCACAAGCCTCTGAGATATCTGCGCTCATCTAATTCTGGAGTATCCCAGATTTTAAGTGCTCCACCATTTTGGTGGCCATGCCTTCAATTGTCCATGCTCTAAGCTCTGGAATTCCCTCCCTACACCTCTCTACCTCTGTAACTCGCGTTCCTCCTCTAAGACACTCTACAAAACCTACCTCTTTGACCAAGCTTTTGGTTATCTGATCTAGTATCTCTTTATGTGGCTCCATAACATCCTAAGGGCTACCATTGACCAGAAACTGAACTGGAGTAGCCATATAAATACCATGGCTACATGAGCAGATCAGACGCTAGGAATCCTGAGGCGAGTAACTCACCTTCTGACTCCCCAAAGCCTGTCCACCATCTACAAGGCACAAGCCAGGAGTGTGATGGAATCCTCTCTACTTGCCTGGATTGGTGCAGCTCCAACAACACTCAAGAAGCTTGCCACCATCCAGGACAAAGCAGCCCGTTTGATTGGCACCCCATCCACAAACATTCACTCGCTCCACCACTGACGCACAGTGGCAGCTGTGTGTACCATCTACAAGATGCACTGCAGCAACGCACCAAGGCTCCTTAGACAGCACCTTCCAAACCCACGACCTCTACCAACTAGAAGGACAAGGGCAGCAAATGCATGGGAACACCACCACCTGCAAGTTCCCCTCCAAGCCACACACCATCCTGACTTGGAACAATATCGCCATTCCTTCACTGTCACTGGGTCAAAATCCTGGAACTCCCTTCCTAACAGCACTGTGGGTATACCTACCCCACATGGACTGCAGCGATTCAAGAAGGCAGCTCACCACCACCTTCTCAAGGGTAACTAGGAATGGGCAATAAAGACTGGCTGAGCCAACGATGCCCACATCCCATGAATGAATTTTTTAAAAGTGTCATATTTTGTCTTTTGAAGCACCTAGGGACGTTTTATTACGTTACAGGCGCTATATAAATATCAGTTATTGTTGTTGTTCGACAATAATCTGTTTCTCTCAATTTTGAAATTTTCAATTGTCCTCAACAGTTTTTGAGGGAGAGTGTTACATATTTCCACTTCATTTTGTGTGAAGGCATGACCCTTGAATGGTCCAGATATAGTCAAGATACTTCAAGAAACATCAAAATATATTTCATAGGAGGTTCATGCAGTCATTACCACATAAAGTGCTTCAAGGTCTGTTGATTACCATACCTAGTTAGTCCTCTTTGATTTGGCCATTTCTCTGCAACTCTTGCCACTGCTGTCTTTACAGAATTGAGGATATGATGTTATTTCTTTTGTTGCCTTTGTTCAGCGAGTGACTTTTTGATGCGTTGGATTCTCAGTGACCATTGCTATCAGCCCATCTCAACGTGACTGTTGAACTGTAGTTATTAAGCTATATCTCTGCTGAAGCTGTCTGGAAGTGGATACATGACTGAATTAAGAAGGTGGCACTAAAAGTTAATAAGCTTCTAGATACATCAAACCTCACATTCTTTTAATGAGTCTAATCATACCTAATGTTATCATAAGACTATCTAGATGCTCCCAAGTTTACCTGGGTCACTGCTAATTGTCATATTGATTAATATTTTAAAAACTGCTGCAGGGTTTAAAAACCCAGAAAAGCAAATCATGAAACCAAAATCAAGATTTTATGAAAGCAGTTTCTTCTTCAGCCTGGCGTCCTTTGCAAAGCAGGATTCCAGTTGAGTATTTGCCTGCCATTTAAGGGTATCATTATCTCATCTATCCCCATATCCAGCTGTGTCTCCTCCTCTCCAGAAGGTGCCGGCTCACGATGTGATACAGTTCACAGCTGACCTCTAGTGCTTTACAGATGCAGACATTCGTTTGCCAGCCAAACAGTGAGTGCCACCGGGCATGGGCGTCACCCCTGAAGCTGATTCTGTCTTCAAGTGTACTCTCCAGCAGTGGTTACTGGACAGCAGTCAGGAGATTTTTTTTCTCCCTCTCTGTTCTCAGGCTGCTGAGGACAATTTTAGTTCTCCAGTTGTTTACTGACCACCAAAACTGTCCTCCCCGCCCTACTCCGGCCAGCTAACCAAGCACATACCATGCATTAAACCTGTGAACATATTGGTGTAGAATGCTCAGTTCCGCGTTGAATTTACCAGCTGAGCCACTAACTTAACTGACATTCAGGTTGTCTTAATGCTCCCAAGTCATCGGCCAGTATTGCACTATTGACTTGGGTTTCTGTTCTTCCCTTTCAGTTAACCTTATTTTTCAGCCTTACTTTCAAATCCTTCCATGGCCTTACTTCTCCCTATCTTTGTAACCTCCTCCAGCCTTACAAACTTCCAAGATCTCTGCGCTCCTCCAATTCTGCCCACTTGCACATCCCTGATTTTAAGCGCTCCACCATTGGCAGCGTGCCTGCAGCTGACTAGGCCCTAAGCTCTGAAATGTCCTTCTTAGGCCTCTCCAACTCTCTACCTCTCTCTTTTCCATTAACACGCTCCTTAAGACCTACCTCTTAGATCAAGCTTTCAGTCACCTGTCCAAATATCTCCTTATGCTGCTCAGTGTCAAATTTTGCTTGATAACATTCTGTGAAATGCCTTGAGGAATTTTATTATGTTAAAGATGCTAATTAATATACTATATTAATTGCTGTTTAGTCAAATACTGAATTACTTGAATTCTGATGATGATGACTAATACCCCTTTACTATCACAATTAGAAAATAGCAACAGTGGAAACCATTGTTATTTTCACTGCTGTAATTCCTGCCACTCACCAATGGATAAACTCCTATATTCCTGAGGTTTCATTCAAAATGACTAATTTTTCACCAATTGTATGCACTGGACTGCTTTTGAGGTTGTTTGAGAAGTACTACTCTGTATTTTCGAAAATTCAAATGATTTATGGAAGGCTATATTCTTTAGAGTTCAGAAGAATGAGAGGTGATGTCATTGAGGCAAACAAAATTCTTACAGGGCTCAACAGGGTAGGTGCAGAAATGATGTTTCCCCTGTCTGGGATGTCTAGAACCCAGGGACACAGTCTCAGAATAAGAGGTAGGCCATTTAGGAGTGAGATAAGGAGGAATTTCTTCACTCAGAATCTGTGGAATTCTCTACCCCAGAGAGATGTGGAGGCTCAGTCATTGAGTATATTCAAGCCAGAGATCGATAGATATCTAGATATTGAAGATATCAAGCGATATGGGGATAATGTGGGAAAATGGCGTTGATGTAGAAGATCAGCCACGATCTAATTGAATGGTGGAGCAGGCTCAAGGGGCTAAATGCTCCTATTTCCTATGTCCCTATGACTGGTTTGTAGTCTGGGTTGAAAACCAGGCTGGAACAATGGGATGAAATCTCTTTCTCTGCTTCTCTATCAATTTCTCCACTCACTGGGCTGGATTATATGTTGGGCGGACGGGTGCTGGCCACCCACGAAAAGGTTGGTGGCGAACCCACTTCCGCTCAGCCCTGGAATCCATCCCACATTTTACAGGTCCCCGGGCTTTAATTGTTCCAAGGCTGGACTTCCACCTGCTTGAGGGAGGATGTGCCGCCTCATAGAGCTGCCGGCCAATCATTGGGCTGGCAGCTCTTAGTCCCAGCAGTGCCACCGGGAGCGGTGGCTACTGCTGGGACTGCAGCCCAGCCGAGGACATGGAGCCAGGAGTCCAGGTAAGTTAAGGTTACCTCGCCGGGCTAATCGGTTATACCCTGGCGAGGCAAGGATGGTCGTTTGGGGGGAAGGGGGGAGTCTTGGCTCCTGGGAGTGGTTGGGGAAGCAGGGGCGGCCCTCATTTGGGCACCCTGTGCCCTTTGTCCAGGCCCCACCCCTTCCCCGGTGAGCTGAGAGGCCATCTGGTTTCACTGAGTGGCTATTCATGTCACCCGGAAGGCTTCCCGGAGCCTCCCGCTCAATTTTATGCCACCAGCCGCCCCCGCCACCACCCCCCCCCCCCCCACCCCCACCACCACCATCCGGCTTGCTGGGTGGCGTAAAATTCCGGCTGCTATCTCCTGGTTGTAAAAGCCCTCTGTGACTTGAGACTAGATAATTGGCTCCAAGTTGTCCACAGAATGAAAGAGCTACAATTCAACTTAAATTGCCAATCTCACTCAAACGGGTCACAAGGGACATTAGTGTGAAGAGTGGAATAATCACCCTGTAAAGCAGGAGATATTGTTCTGAGGTTGATAGTTAAGTCACTTTGTGGAATAAAGTGAGGAATTTTATTCTGCATCCAGCCTATGCTGTACCTGACCTGGTAGTGAATGATGGAGCAAAGTGTGCTGACATTCTGCACCTGAAGGACCCAAAAACATACACTCAAAATATAATTTTAAATGCTTTTTTCTTCAAGAATAGGGTAGGCGGTGGCGTAGTGGTATTATCACTGGACTAGTAACCCAGAGACCCAGGGTATCTCTCTGGGGACATGGGTTCGAATCCCACCACAGCAGAAGGTGGAATTTGAATTTAAGTAATAAATCTGGAATTAAAAGCTAGTCTAATGATGGCCATGAAACCATTGTCAATTGTTGTAAAAACCCATCAGGTTCACTAATGCCCTTTAGGGAAGGAAATCTGCTGTCCTTACCTGGTCTGGCCTACATGTGACTCCAGACCCACAGCAATGTGGTTAACTCTTACATGCCCTCTGAAATGGCCTAGCAAGCCACTCAGTTGTACCTGACCACAACGAAGTTAATAAAAAGGAATGAAACCGGACGGACCACCCGGCATCGACCTAGGCACCGGAAACGACAACGGCAAACCCAGCCCTGTCGACCCTGAAAAGTCCTCCTTACTAACATCTGGGGGCTTGTGCCAAAGTTGGGAGAGCTGTCCAACAGACGAGTCAAGCAACAGCCTGACATAGTCATACTCACAGAATCATACCTTACAGACAATGTCCCAGACACTGCAATCACTATCCCCGGGTATGTCCTATCCCACCGGCAGGACAGACCCACCAGAGGTGGCGGGACAGTGGTATACAGTAGGGAGGGAGTTGCCCTGGGAGTCCTCAACATCGACTCCGGACCCCATGAAGTCTCATGGCATCAGGTCAAACATGGGCAAGGTAACCTCCTACTGATTACCACCTACCGCCCTCCCTCAGCTGATGACTCAGTACTCCACCATGTTGAACACCACTTGGAGGAAGCACTGAGGGCGGCAAGGGCACAAAATGTACTCTGGGTGGGGGACTTCAATGTCCATCACCAAGAGTGGCTCGGTAGCACCACTACTGACCGAGCTTGCCGAGTCCTAAAGGACATAGCTGCTAGTCTGGGTCTGCGGCAGGTGGTGGGGGAACCAACACGAGGGAAAAACATACTTGACCTCATCCTCACCAATCTGCCTGCTGCAGATGCTTCTGTCCATGACTGTATTGGTAGGAGTGACCACCACACAGTCCTTGTGGAGATGAAGTCCCGCCTTCACATTGAGGATACCGTCCATCGTGTTGTGTGGCACTATCACCGTGCTAAATGGGATAGATTTCGAACAGATCTAACAATGCAAAACTGGGCATCCATGAGGCGCTGTGGGCCATCAGCAGCAGCAGAATTGTACTCAACCACAATCTGTAAGCTCATGGCCTGGCATATCCCCCACTCTAGCATTACCATCAAGCCAGGAGACCAACCCTGGTTCAATGAAGAGTGCAGGAGGGCATGCCAGGAGCAGCACCAGGCATACCTCAAAATGAGGTGTCAACCTGGTGAATCTACAACACAGGAATATCTGCGTGCCAAACTGCATAAGCAGCATGCGATAGATAGAGCTAAGCGATCCCATAACCAACGGATCAGATCTAAGCTCTGCAGTTCTGCCACATCCAACCGTGAATGGTGGTGGACAATTAAACAACTAACTGGAGGAGGTGGCTCCACAAATATCCCCATCCTCAATGATGGGGGAGCCCCGCACATCAGTGCAAAAGATAAGGCTGAAGCATTTGCAACAATCTTCAGCCAGAAGTGCCAAGTTGATGATACATCTCGGCCTCCTCCTGAAGTCCCCAGCATCACAGAGGCAAGACTTCAGCCAATTCGATTCACTCCGCGTGATATCAAGAAACGACTGAACGCACTGGATACTGCAAAGCCTATGGGTCCTGACAATATTCCGCCAATAGTACTGAAGACCTGTGCTCCAGAACTTGCTGCGCCCTAGCCAGGCTGTTCCAGTACAGTTACAACACTGGCATCTACCCGGCAATGTGGAAAATTGCCCAGGTATGTCCTGTACACAAAAAGCAGGACAAGTCCAACCCAGCCAAATACCGCCCATCAGCCAACTCTCTATCATCAGTAAAGTGATGGAAGGTGTCATCAACAGTGCCATCAAGCAGCACTTGCTTAGCAATAACCTGCTCAGTGATGCTCAGTTTGGGTTCCGCCAGGGCCACTCAGCTCCTGACCTCATTACAGCCTTGGTTCAAACATGGCCAAAAGGGCTGAACTCAAGAGGTGAGGTGAGAGTGACTGCCCTCGACATCAAGGCAGCATTTGACCAGGTATGGCATCAAGGAGCCCTAGCAAAACTGAGGTCAATGGGAATCAGGGGGAAAACCCTCTGCTGGCTCGAGTCATACCTAGCGCAAAGGAAGATGGTTGTGGTTGTTGGAGGTCAATCATCTGAGCTCCAGGACATCACTGCAGGAGTTCCTCAGGGTAGTGTCCTAGGCCCAACCATCTTCAGCTGCTTCATCAATGACCTTCTTTGAATCATAAGGTCAGAAGTGGGGATGTTCGCAGATGATTGCACAATGTTCAGCACCTTTCGTGACTCCTCAGATACTGAAGCAGTCCGTGTAGAAATGCATCAAGACCTGGACAATAACCAGGCTTGGGCTGATAAGTGGCAAGTAATATTTGCACCACACAAGTGCCAGATAATGACCATCTCCAACAAGAGAGAATCTAACCATCTCCCCTTGACATTCAACAGCATTACCATCGCTGAATCCCCCACTGTCAACATCCTAGGGGATACCATTGACCAGAAACTGAACTGGAGTAGTCATATAAATACCGTGGCTACAGGAGCAGGTCAGAGGCTAGGAATCCTGAGGCGAGTAACTCACCTCCTGACTCCCCAAAGCCTGTCCACCATCTACAAGGCACAAGTCAGGAGTGTGATGGAATACTCTCTACTTGCCTGGATGGGTGTAGCTCCAACAACACTCAAGAAGCTCGACACCATCCAGGACAAAGCAACCCGCTTGATTGGCACCCCATCTACAAACATTCACTCCCTCCACCACCGACGCACAGTGGCAGCAGTGTGTACCATCTACAAGAAGCACTGCAGCAATGCACCAAGGCTCCTTAGACAGCACCTTCCAAACCCGTGACATCTACCAACTAGAAGGACAAGGGCAACAAATACATGGGAACACCACCACCTGCAAGTTCCCCTCCAAGTCACACACCATCCTGACTTGGAACTATATCGCCGTTCCTTCACTGTCGCTGGGTCAAAATTCTGGAACTCCATTGCTAACAGCACTGTGGTTATACCTACCCCAAATGGACTGCAGCGGTTCAAGAAGGCAGCTCACCACCACCTTCTCAAGGGCAATTAGGGATGGGCAATAAATGCTGGCCTGGTCAGCGTCGCCCACATCCCATGAATGAATAAAAAAAAGAATAAAGGATACAGTTTACTGATGGCCATTTTATTTGAACTAAAAAAATTTAATTATCTTGGAATTTAAATGAAGCGACAGAAAATAATGGGAATTTAGTGCTAATTTCTTTTAGAATTATCAGATAATTTAAGTAAGGGGAGTAAAAGGAAAAAATGAAAGACTTGCATTTCTATAGCACCTTTCATGATGTCAGGACCTCTGAAAGTGCATCACAACTAATGAAGTACTTTTGAAGTGTCGGCACTGTTATGATGGAGGAAATATGGCAGCCAATTTCCACACAAATAGATAGCACAATAAATAAAAAAGATGCTTTAAATTCACGTATTCCAGTAAAACCCACAACCACTGATTTGGGGCCTTACCATTGCCTTTGATTTTGTGGCAATGAGGTTGGGCGGGAATCTGGTCTACTTGGCTTAATAACCAACAAATGTAGAAGAAGAGAACACAGGCTAAAACTGACGAAGGCCCACTTTAGGATGTGTGTCAACCAGAACATTACGCAAAGAGTGATCAAGACTTGGAATGGCCTTCTAGGTCAGGTAGTGGGACCTTAAATGAACATTGGATCAATTCAAGATGCAACTAACTGACACAATGTGAGTGGGCCAGGGGTGGTGCTGGGTAGGGGAACTGCGAATAGTTTTGGACACCACATCGCAGGAAAGCTTAATTGACTTTGGAGGGGGTTCAGCACAGATTCACCCAAATGATACCAGGCTTTAAAGGATTAAATCATGAAGACAGATTGAAGAATCTTGCCTTGTATTCCCTTGAGTATAGAAGACTGAGGGGCGATCTGATCGAGATGCTAAAACTTTACCAAGAATAAGGGGCATTAGCTTAAAATTAGAATTAGACCATTCAGGGGGCACTTTTTTCACACAACAGGTCGTGGAACTAGATTAGATAGATTAGAGATACAGCACTGAAACAGGCCCTTCGGCCCACCGAGTCTGTGCCGACCATCAACCACCCATTTATACTAATCCTACACTAATCCCATATTCCTACCAAACATCCCCACCTGTCCCTATATTTCCCTACCACCTACCTATACTAGTGACAATTTATAATGACCAATTTACCTATCAACCTGCAAGTCTTTTGGCTTGTGGGAGGAAACCGGAGCACCCGGAGAAAACCCACGCAGACACAGGGAGAACTTGCAAACTCCACACAGGCAGTACCCAGAATCGAACCCGGGTCCCTGGAGCTGTGAGGCTGCAGTGCTAACCACTGCGCCACTAACTCTGCAACTTTCTCCCTGAATAGGCTGTGGATGCTGGGTCAATTAGAACTTTCATGACTGAGATGGACAGATTTTTGTTAGCTAAGAGTATCAAGGGATATCAAGTTAAGGTGGGTAAATAGAATTGAGAAGCAGAATAGCCATGATTTAATGAATGGTGGAGCAGGCTGGAGGGATTGAATAGCCTGTTCCTATTGTTCCTCTGCTCCTATGTTCCAGACGGTAAGTTAGGTTTCTCCCCTAGGCAGATGTACTTTAAAAAAAAGCCAGATGGTCTTCCTCATCTGTAGTTATCTTGTGATGTTAAGAACTGTAATGCAGTGCCCTAGCCAGATACAAAGGCACCAATGTACAAGCAGCAGGATAATGCAAGTAGACTGAAAACAAGGAGGTGAGGAGAAGAGGTTCTATAGCTGTGGTGGGGGAATGCTTGGCATCCCACTTCAAAGCATTCGTCTGTTATTTGAATTGAATTTATTTTCTGCTCAGGCTGCTGCATGCTTCATGATGTAGTAGTATCTTCATCTTTTTGTGTGGAGAAGAGAGTATGAAAAGTGAGCAGGAGACAAACCTGCCACACTATAGCATACCACCCATTGGGCAATGAGGGAGGGTGACTGTACCAGTGGAAGAGCCCGGTTTGTGGTGCAGCCTTTCTCTCTTTCCCACTGGAAGAAGACACTGTAGCAACAGATTTAGTGTAAAGAGGAGCAATAGGCACAAAATTGGAGGAATATATTTGGAAACATATGTGAGGAATTTTTAAACCGCTCTCTGATGGCTCAAAGGAAAACAGAAAATGCTGGATTTACACTGAATATAAACTGATCTTTTCTCCAGAAGCTGGTGAACCTTCTGTGCATTTCTAGTATTCTCTGATTTTTATTTCAGATTCCCAACATTTATTGTAACACACTCCTAGCTCCATGTTAACATATTTATATAATCAGTAATCGAACAGGGGTCTACAGCCTACAAGTACTGAACTGTAACCCGTATCAAGTGAATCTTAGACTCTGTCCCAGAGGTTTCATTTGAATTATCTAATGTTTTAAAACTAAATTAGTAAACATTAAATTCCCACTTATTTATGTTGCTCACAAGACAGTTGTACATTTACCTATACAAATTCATCACTGGTGACATTCTGGTGAAGTGTGCTCTGATATTCCCTCCAGGTCAAGTTTGGGTGGAGTTCATTTTAACCTAAAATTTGTGTTGCTGACACTGGTGGACAAATATTTGAGGGGAGGGAGTCATTTTAACTTTGGATGACAATGTACAACAGGCGATGGATATCGAGTTGACTGTCTGTCATCTGCCCTGCTCAATTACTCTTTCCACTGACTTCAGTGGAATTGGAAATCCGACATGGTGTATAATGGGTGGGCAATTCTTGACATTTCCTGTGTTACACCATTGCCCAAAGTTAACATGATCCCCAATGAGTTTATTATCACATTATTCCATCTACATCAACCCCTTTATTTTAAACAGGATAATGTCTCAGCTAAAACATTGTGCAGAAGAGTAACATACGACTGCTACTTTCTTGCTTGTCATGTCCACAACTGGCAAGAAGATATAGGGCACCAGACTGCAGCCATTTCTGTATTTTTTAAAATCTAAAAGCTGCAAAGACATGGAGTGGTTTTAAAGACTGTGTTGAACCAAGCCTCAAACTGCTTCAGAACCCACGGTAGATTTTGCTGCTGCTTCTGACGGACATAAAATAGAGTGGGAATGGGAAAGGCAGTGCCCAGCCTCTGATCAACATGCCAGTTTGCAATTGGTGGCTACATCACTGCCTTGTCCATGTGTCTAGTTAATTTTTATATATTACAGTGACTTTTTAAAAATTTATTCGTTCATGGGATATGGGTATCACGGCGAGGCCAGCATTTATTGCCCATCTCTAATTGCCCTTGTGAAGGTGGTGGTGAGCTGCCTTCTTGAACCGCGGCAGTCCATTTGGGGTAGGTACACCCACAGTGCTGTTAGGAAGGGAGTTCCAGGATTTTGACCCAGTGACAGTGAAAGAATGGCGATATAATTCTAAGTCAGGATGGTGTGTGACTTGGAGGGGAACTTGCAGGTGGTGGTGTTCCCATGCGTCTGCTGCCCTTGACTTCTAGTTGGTAGAGGTCATGGGTTAAAGGTTCCAATTCTGGTTCCAATTGAACATGGAGACTGAAAGACTGAAATCCCTGGAAAAGCCTGGCTCAGGAATATAGAGAATTCATTGCCATGAACAAACAGGACCTACTTGCACACAGCTACTCTTGTATGTTAAAGAAAGACATGCTGCACCTCTATTTCTATCCCCTCTCCCCTGACCTTCAGTTTTCTTTATAATATTCAGATTTCTTTATAATATTCAGCTGTGTCCCAGACTCCCTGCTCTGAACTCTTGGGAGCACTGCTTCCATGTCTCTATTGATGGAAGTCAATGCTTAGCACCAGCTGCTACAAGAAGTTACACAAGTGTTACAGAACCAGAGTATTGGTTACACTGCAGAGAGGCCAGCACTGAAAATGAAGCAGTCACCTTGCGCTGTTTGCTTTTGCCTCTGATAGTAAATTTTAACATTTGTTAACTGCTGACGTTAAACTCACTGACCTGTAGTTGCTCGGTTTGTCCCGTCCTCCTTTTATCAGTAAGGAATCCCAGGGGATCTGTGAGCTCATCGGTTTTCTGTCCTTGTTCAGCTGCATTGACTGTTGCTGCAAGCACAGTGTTCTTAGAATTGTGCACGCTATGCTTTGTCTGTATATGTCGACTTGCTGACGTTATTTTTCTATTCACAAAAAATATTTTTTGCCATGTTTTCTATTAGGTAGCTGACCCACTCATTCAAATGTTTAAACAATGGGTGCTTGGGAGTGCTCCAGAATTTGCAAGGGGTTCCTAGGATCATATCAGTGATCATATCTCCCCTTGTACACACACAGACAAAACCACTTGCATAGAGTTCTGAAATACTCAGACCTATATCTTTCAAAATATTTTTGTCAATCCATCTCGGTTGAAGCTCTTCTGTTGCTCACAACTGCAGACATATCTCATTATTTTCACACCTAGCCAGGCCATTTAATGGGCATCAAATTATATTATCATATTAACAGAGATCTGAAGAGCCCCTGAGTGCAGCCGTTAAATCTGTGAATAGCGATAATTAGTTTGACTGCCCATATGAATATATTAATTCAGATCTCATGAGGTAATCCTCTGATCCATTTGGCTTCCAAAATATATAGCCCAGTCTTGCCTGTTCTCAGGCGACTGAGTTGAAAATAAACTTTACTATCCTAGTAAAGTAAAATGGATAAACAGCAGATGTTGGAAATGTGAAATAAAAACAGAAAATACTGGAAATGTATAGCAGCTCAGTCAGTATCTCTAAAGAGAAAAGACAGGTTGCAATATTTTATGTTTGCACCCTCATTAGAAGTTGATTGGTCATTTTAGAAAAGACAGACAGAATACAGGGAAGAGGAGAGGACCAAACGATACAGTGATCACAGACAGGAGGTTAATGAGTTAACTGAACGATGAACAGAAAATTGTTCGATGATATGAAAGGTCATCAGAGAGATGATGTGGAGGTATAAACAGGATATGAGAGTTAGTGAACAGTATGGGGAAAGATACCAGAAGGATGCATACAAACACAGGCATAATAAGAAAAAATAAAGAGAGAAAATAGCACAAGCAGCTATTCTGATACCAATACAGAAGCTGGAAGGGAAACACTGTGAATCAATGGCCGGGTTTTAACGGGAAAAAGCGGACGGCGATGGAGGTGGGGGATGGGGGGGTCATCAGGTCCAGTGAAATGGCGTTGGGTCTGGCCCCTCACTGGGAGGCAATTTCACGACTGGAAGACGGCAGGTCGCGTGGGTCTCCACTTGCATTTCAAATACGAGCAAGTAAAAGGTAATTTCGATGACTAAGTAGGCAATTGAAACTGATTTTACATTCTCCTCTGAATTTTTTGAGTAGTGCACGGGCATTACAGGGGGTCAGAGCCTCAGCAGCTTTTAAAGGGCAGCAATGGAGTGGCAGCTGTTAGTGTTGCTGCACTCGGCCGTGAGGCTTTTCACTTTCATTGCAAGGAAGGAGTAGGGCAACCATTTATTTGGGGTTGAGGCCACCCTGAGGAGTTATTCCTCCTGTTACGACAAGTGAGGTCTCCTTGTTTCACCACAACAGGTTTAATTCTTTCTTAAATTGGATGTACTGGCCAATTCAGTAGGTGTTTGATTACTTACTTGCTATTATCATAACAAGAAGCTTGAGGTTTTCTTGAGTTAACAAAGAAAGAGATTAACATTATTGTACCTAAACTGAACTATTAAAATAATAAACAACATGCCAACTTTCACTCTCACACAACACTAGTGGTTTACACACAAATAGGTTACAGAGGAGGGAAAGGTAGATTGATTGAGTTAGAGTCCATAAAAATAGAAGGATATACAGTCTATGAAGTTTGGTGATTTGGCTGCCTTCTGGCTAAATTCAGTGGTCCTGAGACTTTTAGTTTGAAGAGGTAGATAACTGGTTCGGTGGGTCTCTTGGAGGTAGTGATGCAGATGATTTCCTCCAACGGGGTTTTTGATTGTAGCCGGAGGATGCAAAGTTGGTCAGTCAACAAGCAGGATATTAAAGTTTTCAAACTGGAATGGAGAGAGAGAGAGAGAGAGGGGCCCCGGTTAGGGTTTGCTCATGTCAGAGTCCAGTTACTTCTCTTCTGCTGCAGAGAAAAACACCAGCTTTACAAAAACAGATGGGGAGGGGCTTGTAACATGACAATCAATCAGTGATTCAAACATAGCAGTTAGCAGTATTTCTCTGCTTGCTGAAAAGAACAGATAGTTCCTTTAAACTTCCTGGGTCTTGGTTCTTGCTGGGTAATGCACAGACATTTTGTCTCCCTCCTCATAGTCATTTGCAATGTAGGTTACAATATAGCAAACTACGTGATTATCCTAAGCTGCCAGCAGTCATCCTTTTGAAAATGCCTTTTTAAATTTCTTCGAAAAAAATTCAGATTTTCCGTCAGTGGACCAAAGAAAATTATCATTCAACAAAACACTCCTGTCAGGAGGCTCACTGGAGTGGGGCCTGAGAGGGAGATGGGCTGGCTAGTGTTACAGCACTCGCTGGCAGGGTGTCACGTTACTGTAACAGGGCCTAGGTGGCATGGGCATCATGCAGGCTGATGGGGGTCCTTGGTCTCAGGCTGAAGGGGTCTGGTTGCTGGCTGAAGCGGGTGATCATTGGTCACAGGCTTCCTATTGGCCACAATTTGATACATGGCTTGGGTGTTGGCGGCCCTTTAAACATGCCCCCAGCACCTTTATGACGTGGCCACACGTCAAGGCTCGCCTCTGGCCACTGAGTGGTCAGCCAACCAAGATTCCAATGGGAGCAGGAGTCAGAGTGGGAGCGCCTTCGCCACCCATTTCTGTCTTCCCTTTCCCGCTGGGTCCCATGAAAACCTGGCCCTCTCGTCAAAAGAACAGCAAGAAATTCAGGCCCATACCAGGGGCTCTGACCCCTGTTCAGTTCTGTGCTTTTTTTATTCATTCATCGGATGTGGGTTTCGCTGGCCAGGCCAGCATTTGTTGTCCACCCCTAACTGCTCTTGTGAACGTGGTGGTGATCTGCCTTCTTGAACCGCTGCAGTCCATCTGGTGCAGTTACACCCACAGTGCTGTTAGGAAGGGAGTACCAGATTTTGACCCAGCGACAGTGAAGGAACAGCAAAATAGTTCCAAGTCAGGATGGTGAGTGACTTGGAGGGAAACTTGCTAGTGGTGGTGTGGCAATATGTCTTTTGTCCTTGTCCATCGAGGTGGTAGAAGTCGCGGGTTTGGAAGGTGCTGTCGAAGGAGCCTTGGTGAATTGTTGCAGTGCATCTTGTAGATGGTGCACACTGCTGCCACTGTGTGTCGGTGGTGAAGGGAGTGAACGTTGAAGATGGTGGATGGGGTGCCAATCAAGCGAGCTGCATTGTCCTGGATGGTAACCAGCTACTTGAGTATTGTTGGAGCTGCATTCAACCAGGCAAGTGGAGAGTATTCCATCAGGTTCCTGACCTGTGCCTTGTAGATGGTGGACAGGCTTTGGGAGTCAGGACGTGAGTTACTTGTGCAGAATTCCCAGTCCCTGATATGCTCTTGTCGCCATAGTATTTATGTGGCTGGTCCTGTTCAGTTTCTGGTTAATGGTAACCTCCAGGATGTTGATAGTAGGGGATTCAGCAATGGTAATGCCATTGAATATTGCAGCACCAGCTTTCTGGCCATTTTTATGAATCAGATTTAAAATCCAAAACCCCAATGAAGAACTGTACTGTTTGGCAAGCTTGTGGGAGTGGCTTAGGGAATAGGATTGACTGGCAGGAGTTTTGAGCCAGGCTAACCTGACTAAGGTGCTTTCATATATGCAAATGGACAGGCTGGATGGAAGGAAACCCAAGCCGATTGACGTCATCACCATCTAACATGATTTCTGGGACCAATACCCGAGAGGTAACTCAATAAAGCACAGTCACGACTCAGTGTCAACCGAAACTGATGGAAGGCAGGAGATGGCCGTCCATTGTCTTCCAGGAGATAAGCCAGTTAAGCAAGATCTGTTTGAGATTGAAACCCATTACCTGCTAATGGGGGCCATCAACTCAGGAAACGACAGACTTCCAGTTATCAGAACTCATTGTCTCTCCAGATGCCAGGCCTGGGAGCGGGAAAATTAAATATCATTTTTCACAAAGGTTTCAAAGGTTATAAGGCACATTAATTTTGTCATGAACATTGATTTTAAACTGTTACTGGAATGGAGAAAGGACTTGTTAAACAGATCAGCCGTGGCTGGAAAAGACATTTGCATATTAACAGACAGTGTTTGGAAGGACAAAGCAGCCATTCCCTGACACATTCAACCCACAATGGACTTTTGATCACCAGACGTTGAAGGTGGGGGAGTTCACATTCCAGGTTGACTGCTAAGAACGCTGAATACACAAATGGACATGGTCAAAACAGCTAGTCACATGACTAACCTGCTGGGCAACCTGAGTTTTTTGAATTTGTACAAACAGTTTGGGCAGAGTGTCTGTTTGCTCCTGGACTGAGAAGAGCTCTCTCCTGTCTGCTCCCATCTCTTTCTCACAAGCCTCTGAATCCACTGAAGACACATGAACCCCAACAGAGAAAAGTCTCCTACAGCGAATAAGGTTTAAAAAGAATACTGGGCTCCAACGATCTACCTACAATCAAGGACTCTACAATGAGCTCGAAGAACTGTAACAAAAACTCTTCAGATATTGCCTCAGACTTTTCCACTTTATTTTTCTTCTGCTCTTTTGTGTCTCTATTTGCATGTGTGTATCACGTATGCATGCTAGCGTGGATGCATCATGTATCCATAGGCGTCAACTGAATTAGAGTTTAAGTTTAAGTTTAATAAATTTCAACTTTTCTTCTTTAAACCTATGAAAGCCTGTTTGTGCTGGGTTTTTTGCCTTATAATTGGAAAGTGGTGAACAAGGATTCACCAAGGGGGAGCTAAAAACACAGTGTGTTTAAAATTAAACCCTGTTACAGTAAGACCAGGTGAAGGCTGAGAAGGAACCCTAGACACATTTCTCACCTGGTTGTAACACAGGATAAACTTTACTGAATGATTATCTGAGTATAACCATTGCTAGTTGGCAGTACAAAGGTGAGAAAATTAGGTCAGAAGTTACAAGGAGGATGCAGCGAGGGAGAAAAGTGTACTGTGCATCTTCTGTATACTGAACTCATTTGCTAATAGACCTGTAGTTACATGTATTATTGTTCAGCCATATTTGTTGGAAGTGTCAGCTTCATATTTAGTTTTTGACCTACTAAAAATGGTAAAGGTGAGCCTCGCAATGTTACGGGCTGAGTTTTAAGAGCGTGCCGCAATTTGCGGTGCAACACTCTAAAAAAATCTCCGTGCATCCCGCATGGATGTGCTGTCCCTAAGCCCTCTGCAATTTTATGCACGGGGGCTCATTTAAATAGAGGGGACAGAGCAGCCGCCCCCCACGACGTAAGGGGGCGGCCGCCGCGTCCCCGGCAATGGCATCCGGCGCCACCGCGCAGGCGCCGGTGCCATTTTTAAAGGGCTTTAATTCCTTAGAAGGAATTTTAATATTTAAAGGTACAGAACGCTTTATTTCTTATTAACAAATAAAAATGATATGTATCCCTTCCCCAAACCCCCTAATGGTCATTTCATTGTCTGCTATTGAATAAACTTGCCTTTTTTCCCACCTGAACTTGCCCCCCAACCTTCTAACTTCTGTCCTTCAACCCTTTCCCACCATCCTCACGTCAAATAAAAATTGTTTTCCCCACTCCTCCACCCCTCCCGTCCTGAAAATTTTATTCCTCCCCCCACTCCGCCAGGTTCTCGCCGAAGGCACATGGAGTACGAACAGAGGCCGTAAAATCGGCGTGGGCTGGCTGCCGCCTGCAGGTAAGTTCATTTACATCTCTTTAATATTAATTTGAATATTAAGATTAAGGGGTGTGGGGGGGGTTGGTGGCTGGTGGTGCTGCACCAAAGTCCCCCCGCCACCGGTAATATGCGGCGGGCCCTTCTCGGCATCGTGGATTGAGGCGGGCCTCTCCCCGTAGGATTTTACCGGCCCCCACGCTGCGACCCGTGGCATTGAGGGGCCGGTAAAATTCAGCCCTACATCTTTAGCTGCAGCTTTACAATTTGTTTTTGCCACTCTCTTAAAGAAGAAGGCAACTCTGCTATCATCAGCTGATATATTTTAAGGCTCACACAGATTGTCCATTCCCAGTTTGCTACAACTGAGTGACTTGCTAGGCCACTTCAGAGTCAACCATGGGGGCTGGAGTCACATATAAGCCAGAACAGATAAGAACATCAGGTTTCCTTCCCTAAAGGAAAGGAGTGAACAATCTAACAGCTTTGGCCATTTTTACTGATGCCTCCTTTTTATTTCCAGTGTCTTTTAAACTGAATTCAAATTTGCAAACTGCCCTGGTCGGATTTGAACTCATATTCACATTAGTCCGGGCCTCTGGATTATTAGTCCAGTAATATAACCACTACTCTCCCGTACCCAATATATGAGAATAACAAAGGGAAATTGCCATTCTGAAGATGAATGCTGAAAGAGATCCAACTGTTAATTCCATATATCCTGTAAGAGATGGAAGATGACAAAACTCAATGGATCAGCCTGTAAAGCTGAATAATTATGACAATTAAAAAAGCCATGCGAGATATGGAGGAAATGATCTATTTATGGAGGATCTCTATGAATAAGCAGCTGGATGTGATGGCACTGAGTCACAAAGTTATCTTTTGCTTTAATGGTTCCTCAATTACGTTAAAATAATCATATTATATTTCACGACTGGTTGTCCAAGTGGATTCTTGTTTGTTGTCGTACGCATTCCAGGGGCTGAATTTAGCGGATCCTGGCGGATATGTGGGCCGATGCTGCTATTCACGTGGGTGACTGGCCCACGTGATCTTGCAGCAGGTGGGCACTTTGCATTATGGAGCCACAGTGCCAGGCCAATCACACGGCGGGTTGGGACGCAAGATGCCGAGTAAGGTGTTGGATGACTCCAGAGCAGGTGCTGGCACTATATTTAAAGCCCTGCCAGCCCGGTATGCATTGATTCCTTGGACTGATTTTCTGCTCGCCGTTCATTGTTGAGACTGGTATTGGAGTAATTCCTGGAACCACAACCACGCTCCCCCCCCACCCTCGGAGCCGGACACTGCAAGATGGCAGAGGCAAGAAGCAGGGTGGCCCAATGGTTTAGTGATGCCTGACTCCAGATTCTCCTCCAGCTGCAAGGGAAAGGCAGAAGGTCCTCTTCCCCAGTGATGGCAAGAAGAGGTCCTCCCACCTGACCAAGCAAGCCTGGAGGAATATTGCAGAGGAGGTCAGCAACCTCCCCACCCACCCCCCCCCCCCCCCCCCCCACCTCCCTGGACATGGGTACAATGTCGCAAGAGGGTCGATGACCTTCTTCGTTCTGCCAATGTGACTTATTCCATTCCTCCCTCCTTTATTTAGTGATTGCAAGTGGCTATGCAGGAGGAAGCAGGACATGGGGAGGGAGGCACTGTAACTGTGCTGGCAGAGGGAGTTAGGCATCACTTCATCCTGACAGATGCATGGCTACATTTCAGCCACAGGCCACCTTCTTTCACAGCTCACCCCATTAACGTCCCTGAGACTGGACAGCAGCATGAGCTGTATGTGAAAGCACAGTGGTGGACGAGGGGCTGACAGTCGCAGAACTGTCATGTTGATCTCTCGGCGAAGTATGATGATCTCCCTCTTTCCACTTGCAGGACAGGAAGGGCCATAACAGGTGGGAGACAGCTCGGGCTTACGGAGGCATTCCAGATCTTCAGCCTCTCCATAGCAGAGGAGGAGGCACTAGGATTAGCAGGGACCCCGGGCAGCTGCTCCATATCAGATGGTGAGACTGGAATCTCAGCGTAAGAAAGTGAGGATTGTCTTCCATTGATATACAGTTCACTTCTGGCGATCCAGATCATGCTTGGTTGGCATGAAGAGATCTACACAGCCTAGCCCACAGATGTTTGAGTTCTCTCATGCAGGTCGGCGTCTGCAGGAGACTCCAGCTGAAGGGGGACAGCCGTCAACCTCTGAGGAGCAACCGCAGTCAGTGGAAGCACCGTCCCATGACTCTCTTGCACCTTTCACCAGTGCCAATACTTTCACCTCAGTGGGGTTTCCGCTTGGCTTTAGAATCAGGGTCACAAACTGGTGAGAGCACCGCACACGCGCCCAAGCAGCTGGCTGAGGCTGAGACAGCCGAGGCCTCCGACAGTCGGAGGACTGTGGGTGGCCAGGATCATGCTGACGAGCCTGTGGCGTCGACAGCACCAGGCATGCCGGAGTTGCAGAGAGAGGTAAGGCAACAACTGGCGGAGATGCCAGAAGCAATGCGCAGCCGTGAGCGGACGATGGAGGAGTCCATCCATGCCATGAGTGCTGCCATGTCTCAGGCATATGAGCGTATGTCTTCCTCCATCAAGAGATTGGCGACCATCTTGGACAGCCAGATCCCACAGATGTGCACAGACCTGCACAACATCACCTTGGCCATGAGCACTATGCAGCAGTGGCAAGGCGAGAGAAGGACGAGGCTTCTGGAGTCCTCGCCAGCTCCTTGTCCTTCTCTGGTCAGCAGGGATGTTCAAGTGAGCCTTGAAAGGGAGGAGGAGAGTCTGACCTCCGCAACTGGGGACTCCCCTCAGGGCACTGAGTGTGGACACTGGTTCCTCAGCCCCTCCGCCAGTGAGCCCAGCTCCAGTAGCTGTGACACCTGAGGAAGTCCTGCAAATGTGCAGGAAACCCTCAGACAGCCAGGGCACTCCAGGCCTCAGGCAGCCAGAGGACGGCCGCTGAAGTCATCACTGGCCAAGGGGCAGCCTGATCAGTAGCAGCCTCCAGCCCAGCTGCTAGTGCAGGGGTTACACTTCGTAGAAGCACTTGTAAACGTATTAAGAAAAACACCGAGAGACATCTGGGGTGTCACGAGTGTTTGAAATTTGACATTTGCTTCATCATATAAAGTTCTTTTGCTCTTCTTGCAATTGACTTTCAATGTGGAAAATGATTATTCTATCATGTATTAATTGTGAGCTGCTGACTTCGCCCTTTCCTCTTTAGTGGATGCCAATGTAGGCACAGTCCTCATTTGATTAGCGTCTCCTGTGGGCCAAACGTGTGGTTCTGCTGGGTGCTAGGCACAGAACAGAAATAGAAAGGAGGCAACAGACTGCATGCACTGAGGTGAGTCTTTATTGATTTTACTCTGAGAGGCCATTATGTTGGCTGGAAGTAGGTAAATATGAGACTGTCTCTTGCCTCCTTGACCTGTCATTCAATGTGCCTGGCCTCCGGTGCAAGGGCTTCAACATCCAATGCTGCTTGTTCATCTCCCTCCTCTGCATCCTCTTCGCTGATGGAGGAGTGTTATTCACTCATGTCATCGTCATGAAAGGCCTCCCCTCTCTGCGATGCTAGATTGTGCAAAGCACAGCAGACCATCATGATATGCGAGACACTTGCTGGGACATACTGCAGGGCTCTACCTCATCGATCCAGGCAATGGAATCTCATCTTCAGCAGCCCAATGGTCTGCTCGATGGTCGGTTGGGTGGAGCCGTGGCGATTGTTGTATCTCTCCTCTGCTGCATTGCGATTGTTCCTCATGGGTGTCAGTAGCCATGTCTTCAATGGGTAGCCCTTGTCCCCGAGAATCCATCCCTGAAGGCCATCTTGGGGTCTGAAAAGCTGTGGGACCTGGGACTGTCGAAGTATGTAGGCTTTGTGGCTGCTTCCCAGGAAGCGGAGACACACCTGCAGGAAACACTTTTAGTGATTGTAGACCAGTTGAACGTTAATTGAATGGAAGCCCTTCCTGTTGATGAAGGCAGCTGGCTGGTCTGTTGGAGCCTTGATGGCCACATGCATGCTGTCCAACACACCCTGCACCTGGGGCATCCATCAAAGGCTCCAAAGCCGATGGCCCTCTCTGCCTGACTGTCAGGGTTGGTCTGGTAGTGCATATAGTTACCAGCCCTCTTGAACAGGGCATTGATGCAGCAGTGGGCTGCTACCTGGGAAACCCCACACATGTGCCCAGTGGATCCTTGGAATGATCCAGGTGTGTGAAAGTTTAGTGCGACAGTGATCTTCAGGGTCCTGGCATAGAGTGACCCTCGAATCCCATAGGTCACAACTTGTCCTGCAGCAGAGCACATAAGTTGGTGACGGCCTGCTTGGAGAGCTGTAGTCTTCACTGACAATGCTGCATGAACATTTGGAGGTAGCTGATTTGAGTCTGGTATACTCTCTGGCACAGGTGGGCCCTTCTTGGCATGGCTGGCTGCTGCTGATCTCATTGTGGAGCTTCAATGGCAGGCACAGCTACCTCCTGGCTCTCCCTCCATTGCACCACAGGGGTCAGCGTGCATGAGATCCATACCAGGTGATCACTGGGTCTCCAGAACGTTGTTGATGCAGAGACGCCACTGTCTTGTCAGCTGTGCCTTTGCTACTTCTCCCGGGAGACTCCGTGATGGCCCTCAGTGCCCACCCTTGCTGAGGCCGACCCTCTTATCCAGCAGTAGGTGCAATCAACCCTCTCACCCAACAGTTTAGACACCTGATACAGCCATCCTGCTCAGCTGGTACTCTCACCCATGACCCTGCTCATTCGGTACTCTCACCCAAGACCCTGCTCAGTCAGTATTCCCACCCGAGACCCTACTCACCTGGTACTCCCACTCGGGACCCTGCTCACCTGGTGCTCCCACTCGAGACCCTGCTCACCTGGTGCTCCCACTCGAGACCCTGCTCACCTGATACTCCCACTCGAGACCCTGCTCACCTGGTACTCCCACTCGAGACCCTGCTCACCTGGTACTCCCACCTGAGACCCTACTCACCTGGTGCTCCCACTCGAGACCCTGCTCACCTGGTACTCCCACTCGAGACCCTGCTCATCTGGTGCTCCCACTCGAGACCCTGCTCACCTGATACTCCCACTCGAGACCCTGCTCATCTGGTGCTCCCACTCGAGACCCTGCTCACCTGATACTCCCACTCGAGACCCTGCTCACCTGGTACTCCCACTCGAGACCCTGCTCACCTGGTACTCCCACTCGAGACCCTGCTCACCTGAGACTCCCACTCGAGACCCTGCTCACCTGAGACTCCCACTCGAGACCCTGCTCACCTGGTACTCCCACTCGAGACCCTGCTCACCTGGTACTCCCACTCGAGACCCTGCTCACCTGAGACTCCCACTCGAGACCCTGCTCACCTGAGACTCCCACTCGAGACCCTGCTCACCTGGTACTCCCACTCGAGACCCTGCTCACCTGATACTCCCACTCGAGACCCTACTCACCTGGTACTCCCACTCGAGACCCTGCTCACCTGGTGCTCCCACTCGAGACCCTGCTCACCTGGTGCTCCCACTCGAGACCCTGCTCACCTGGTACTCCCACCCGAGACCCTACTCACCTGGTGCTCCCACCAAGAACCTGCTCACCTGGTGCTCCCATCAAGAACCTGCTCACCTGGTGCTCCCACTCGAGACCCTGCTCACCTGGTGCTCCCACCAAGAACCTGCTCACCTGGTGCTCCCATCAAGAACCTGCTCACCAGGTACTCCCACTCGAGACCCTGCTCACCTGATACTCCCACTCGAGACCCTAATCACCTGGTACTCCCACTCGAGACCCTGCTCACCTGGTACTCCCACTCGAGACCCTGCTCACCTGATACTCCCACTCGAGACCCTAATCACCTGGTACTCCCACTCGAGACCCTACTCACCTGGTACTCCCACCTGAGACCCTGCTCACCTGGTACTCCCACCTGAGACCCTGCTCACCTGGTACTCCCACCCGAGACCCTACTCACCTGGTGCTCCCATCAAGAACCTGCTCACCTGGTACTCCCACTCGAGACCCTGCTCACCTGGTGCTCCCACTCGAGACCCTGCTCATCTGGTGCTCCCATCAAGAACCTGCTCACCTGGTACTCCCACTCGGGACCCTGCTCACCTGGTGCTCCCACTCGAGACCCTGCTCATCTGGTGCTCCCATCAAGAACCTGCTCACCTGGTACTCCCACTCGGGACCCTGCTCACCTGGTACTCCCACTCGAGACCCTGCTCACCTGGTACTCCCACTCGGGACCCTGCTCACCTGGTACTCCCACTCGGGACCCTGCTCACCTGGTACTCCCACTCGAGACCCTGCTCACCTGATACTCCCACCAAGACCCTGCTCACCTGGTACTCCCACCTGAGACCCTACTCACCTGGTGCTCCCACTCGAGACCCTGCTCATCTGGTGCTCCCATCAAGAACCTGCTCACCTGGTACTCCCACTCGGGACCCTGCTCACCTGGTACTCCCACTCGAGACCCTGCTCACCTGATACTCCCACCAAGACCCTGCTCACCTGGTACTCCCACCTGAGACCCTACTCACCTGGTGCTCCCACCCGAGACCCTACTCACCTGGTACTCCCACTCGAGACCCTGCACATCTGGTACTCCCACCAAGACCCTGCTCACCTGGTGCTCCCACCCGAGACCCTACTCACCTGGTGCTCCCACCCGAGACCCTGCTCACCTGGTGCTCCCACCCGAGACCCTGCTCACCTGGTACTCCCACCCGAGACCCTGCTCACCTGGTGCTCCCACTCGAGACCCTGCTCACCTGGTGCTCCCACCCGAGACCCTACTCACCTGGTACTCCCACCCGAGACCCTACTCACCTGGTACTCCCACTCGAGACCCTGCTCATCTGGTACTCCCACCCGAGACCCTACTCACCTGGTACTCCCACTCGAGACCCTGCACATCTGGTACTCCCACCAAGACCCTGCTCACCTGGTGCTCCCACCCGAGACCCTACTCACCTGGTGCTCCCACCCGAGACCCTGCTCACTTGGTACTCCCACCCGAGACCCTGCTCACCTGGTACTCCCACTCGAGACCCTGCTCACCTGATACTCCCACCCGAGACCCTGCTCACCTGGTACTCCCACTCGAGACCCTACTCACCTGGTACTCCCACCAAGACCCTGCTCACTTGGTACTCCCACTCGAGACCCTGCTCACCTGGTACTCCCACTCGAGACCCTGCTCACCTGGTACTCCCACCAAGACCCTGCTCACTTGGTACTCCCACTCGAGACCCTGCTCACCTGATACTCCCACCCGAGACCCTGCTCACCTGGTACTCCCACTCGAGACCCTGCTCACCTGATACTCCCACCCGAGACCCTGCTCACCTGGTACTCCCACTCGAGACCCTGCACATCTGGTGCTCCCACTCGAGACCCTGCTCACCTGGTGCTCCCACTCGAGACCCTGCTCACCTGGTGCTCCCACTCGAGACCCTACTCACCTGGTACTCCCACTCGAGACCCTACTCACCTGGTACTCCCACCAAGACCCTGCTCACTTGGTACTCCCACCCGAGACCCTGCTCACCTGGTACTCCCACCAAGACCCTGCTCACTTGGTACTCCCACCCGAGACCCTGCTCACCTGATACTCCCACCCGGACCCTACTCACCTGGTGCTCCCACCAAGACCCTGCTCACCTTGTACTCCCACTCGAGACCCTGCTCACCTGGTGCTCCCACCCGAAACCCTACTCACCCGGTGCTCCCACTCGCGACCCTGCTCACCTGATACTCCCACCCGAGACCCTACTCAACTGGTACTCCCACCCGAGACCCTGCTCACCTGGTGCTCCCACTCGAGACCCTACTCACCTGATACTCCCACCCGAGACCCTACTCAACTGGTACTCCCACCCGAGACCCTGCTCACCTGGTACTCCCACTCGAGACCCTGCTCACCTGATACTCCCACCCGAGACCCTACTCACTTGGTACTCCCACCCGAGACCCTGCTCACCTGGTACTCCCACTCGAGACCCTACTCACTTGGTACTCCCACCCGAGACCCTGCTCACCTGATACTCCCACCCGAGACCCTACTCACTTGGTACTCCCACCCGAGACCCTGCTCACCTGGTACTCCCACTCGAGACCCTACTCACCTGGTGCTCCCACTCGAGACCCTACTCACCTGGTACTCCCACTCGAGACCCTACTCACCTGGTACTCCCACCAAGACCCTGCTCACTTGGTGCTCCCACTCGAGACCCTACTCACCTGGTACTCCCACTCGAGACCCTACTCACCTGGTGCTCCCACTCGAGACCCTACTCACCTGGTACTCCCACTCGAGACCCTACTCACCTGGTACTCCCACCAAGACCCTGCTCACTTGGTACTCCCACTCGAGACCCTACTCACCTGGTACTCCCACCAAGACCCTGCTCACTTGGTACTCCCACCCGAGACCCTGCTCACCTGGTACTCCCACCTGAGACCCTGCTCACCTGGTACTCCCACTCGAGACCCTGCTCACCTGATACTCCCACCCGAGACCCTACTCAACTGGTACTCCCACTCGAGACCCTACTCACCTGGTGCTCCCACTCGAGACCCTACTCACCTGGTACTCCCACTCGAGACCCTACTCACCTGGTACTCCCACCAAGACCCTGCTCACTTGGTACTCCCACCCGAGACCCTGCTCACCTGGTACTCCCACTCGAGACCCTGCTCACCTGGTACTCCCACCAAGACCCTGCTCACTTGGTACTCCCACCCGAGACCCTGCTCACCTGGTACTCCCACCCGGACCCTACTCACCTGATACTCCCACCAAGACCCTGCTCACCTGGTACTCCCACCCGAGACCCTACTCAACTGGTACTCCCACCCGAGACCCTGCTCACCTGGTACTCCCACTCGAGACCCTGCTCACCTGGTACTCCCACCAAGACCCTGCTCACCTGGTACTCCCACTCGAGACCCTGCTCACCTGGTACTCCCACTCGAGACCCTGCTCACCTGGTACTCCCACTCGAGACCCTGCTCACCTGGTACTCCCACCCGAGACCCTACTCAACTGGTACTCCCACCCGAGACCCTGCTCAACTGGTACTCCCACCCGAGACCCTGCTCACCTGGTACTCCCACCAAGACCCTGCTCACCTGGTACTCCCACTCGCGACCCTGTTCACCTGGTACTCCCACTCGAGACCCTGCTCACCTGATACTCCCACCCGAGACCCTACTCAACTGGTACTCCCACTCGAGACCCTACTCACCTGGTGCTCCCACTCGAGACCCTACTCACCTGGTACTCCCACTCGAGACCCTACTCACCTGGTACTCCCACCAAGACCCTGCTCACTTGGTACTCCCACCCGAGACCCTGCTCACCTGGTACTCCCACTCGAGACCCTGCTCACCTGGTACTCCCACCAAGACCCTGCTCACCTGGTACTCCCACTCGAGACCCTGCTCACCTGGTACTCCCACGAGACCCTGCTCACTTGGTACTCCCACCCGAGACCCTACTCACCTGGTACTCCCACCAAGACCCTGCTCACTTGGTACTCCCACGAGACCCTGCTCACTTGGTACTCCCACCCGAGACCCTACTCACCTGGTACTCCCACCAAGACCCTGCTCACTTGGTACTCCCACCCGAGACCCTACTCACCTGGTACTCCCACCAAGACCCTGCTCACTTGGTACTCCCACCCGAGACCCTGCTCACCTGATACTCCCACCCGGACCCTACTCACCTGGTGCTCCCACCAAGACCCTGCTCACCTTGTACTCCCACTCGAGACCCTGCTCACCTTGTACTCCCACTCGAGACCCTGCTCACCTGGTGCTCCCACCAAGACCCTGCTCATCTGGTACTCCCACTCGAGACCCTGCTCACTTGGTACTCCCACGAGACCCTGCTCATCTAGTACTCCCACCCGAAACCCTACTCACCCGGTGCTCCCACTCGCGACCCTGCTCACCTGGTACTCCCACCTGAGACCCTGCTCACCTGGTACTCCCACTCGAGACCCTACTCACCTGGTACTCCCACCTGAGACCCTGCTCACCTGGTACTCCCACTCGAGACCCTACTCACCTGGTACTCCCACCAAGACCCTGCTCACTTGGTACTCCCACCCGAGACCCTGCTCACCTGGTACTCCCACTCGAGACCCTGCTCACCTGGTACTCCCACCCGAGACCCTACTCACCTGGTACTCCCACTCGAGACCCTACTCACCTGGTACTCCCACCAAGACCCTGCTCACTTGGTACTCCCACCCGAGACCCTGCTCACCTGGTACTCCCACTCGAGACCCTGCTCACCTGGTACTCCCACCAAGACCCTGCTCACCTGGTACTCCCACTCGAGACCCTGCTCACCTGGTACTCCCACGAGACCCTGCTCACTTGGTACTCCCACCCGAGACCCTACTCACCTGGTACTCCCACCAAGACCCTGCTCACTTGGTACTCCCACCCGAGACCCTGCTCACCTGATACTCCCACCCGGACCCTACTCACCTGGTACTCCCACCCGAGACCCTACTCACCTGGTACTGCCACTCGAGACCCTGCACACCTGATACTCCCACCCGAGACCCTACTCACCTGGTGCTCCCACTCGAGACCCTGCTCACCTGGTACTCCCACTCGAGACCCTGCACACCTGATACTCCCACCCGAGACCCTACTCACCTGGTACTCCCACTCGAGACCCTACTCACCTGGTACTCCCACCCGAGGCCCTACTCACCTGGTACTCCCACTCGAGACCCTGCACACCTGATACTCCCACCCGAGACCCTGCTCACCTGGTACTCCCACTCGAGACCCTGCACACCTGATACTCCCACCCGAGACCCTACTCACCTGGTACTTCCACTCGAGACCCTGCACACCTGATACTCCCACCCGAGACCCTACTCACCTGGTACTCCCACTCGAGACCCTACTCACCTGGTACTCCCACCCGAGACCCTACTCACCTGGTACTCCCACTCGAGACCCTACTCACCTGGTACTCCCACTCGAGACCCTGCTCACCTGATACTCCCACCCGAGACCCTACTCACCTGGTACTCCCACTCGAGACCCTACTCACCTGGTACTCCCACCCGAGGCCCTACTCACCTGGTACTCCCACTCGAGACCCTGCACACCTGATACTCCCACCCGAGACCCTGCTCACCTGGTACTCCCACTCGAGACCCTGCACACCTGATACTCCCACCCGAGACCCTACTCACCTGGTGCTCCCACTCGAGACCCTGCTCACCTGGTGCTCCCACTCGAGACCCTGCTCACCTGGTACTCCAACTCGAGACCCTGCTCACCTGGTGCTCCCACTCGAGACCCTACTCACCTGGTACTCCCACTCGAGACCCTGCTCACCTGGTACTCCCACTCGAGACCCTGCTCACCTGGTACTCCCACCCGAGACCCTACTCACCTGGTACTCCAACTCGGGACCCTGCTCACCTGGTACTCCCACTCGAGACCCTGCTCACCTGGTACTCCCACTCGAGACCCTACTCACCTGGTACTCCCACTCGAGACCCTGCTCACCTGGTACTCCCACTCGAGACCCTGCTCACCTGGTACTCCCACTCGAGACCCTACTCACCTGGTACTCCCACTCGAGACCCTGCTCACCTGGTACTCCCACCAAGACCCTGCTCACCTGGTGCTCCCACTCGAGACCCTGCTCACCTGGTACTCCCACTCGAGACCCTGCTCACCCGGTGCTCCCACTCGCGACCCTACTCACCTGGTACTCCCACCCGAGACCCTGCTCACCTGGTACTCCCACCTGAGACCCTACTCACCTGGTACTCCAACTCGGGACCCTGCTCATCTGGTACTCCCACTCGAGACCCTACTCACCTGGTACTCCAACTCGGGACCCTGCTCATCTGGTACTCCCACTCGAGACCCTGCTCACCCGGTGCTCCCACTCGCGACCCTACTCACCTGGTACTCCCACCCGAGACCCTGCTCACCTGGTACTCCAACTCGGGACCCTGCTCATCTGGTACTCCCACTTGAGACCCTACTCACCTGGTACTCCAACTCGGGACCCTGCTCATCTGGTACTCCCACTCGAGACCCTACTCACCTGGTACTCCCACTCGAGACCCTGCTCACCTGGTGCTCCCACCAAGACCCTGCCCTGCTCACCTGGTACTCCCATTCGAGACCCTGCTCATCTGGTGCTCCCACTTGAGACCCTGCTCACGTGTTACTCCCACCTGAGACCACGCTCAACCGGCACACCCACCCGAGACAATGACCCCCCCCAACACCCCCCCCTTGCAGAGCACCCGAGCTCACGAACCCCCCTTGCAGAACGCACAGCACTGTAGACTGACCCCCCTCGTCCCCTATGCAGCGCTGGTCATGGCGGCCTACCTGTTGCGACATTGAGACATCGCCTCATTGCTGCCAGCTTTCAATGAGCAGGAATCCAAAGGCACGTGAGGGTATACGAACATACGAGCATATGAATTAGGAGCAGCAGTAGGCCACTCGGCCCCTTGAGCCTGCTCTACCATTCAACAAGGTCATGGCTGATCTGATTGTAACCTCAACTCCACATTCCCACCTACCCCCGATAACCTTTCACCCACTTGCTTATCAGGAATCTATCTACCTCTGCCTTAAAAATACTTAAAGACTCTGCTTCCACTGTGTCTTGAGGAAGAGAATTCCAAAGACTCTCTGATGGAAAAGATTTCTCCTCATCTCTGTCTTAAAATGGACGACACCTTATTTTTAAATAGCGACCCCTAGTTCTAGATTCTCCCACAAGAGGAAGCATCCTTTCCACATCCACCCTGTCAAGACCCCTCAGAATCTTATATGTTCAATCAAATCACCTCTTACTCTTCTAAGCTCCAGCAGATACAAGCCTAGCCTATCCAACCTTTCTTCATAAGACAACCAACCCATTCCAGGTACTAGTCTATTAAACCTTCTCTGAACTGCTTCCAACGTATTTACATCCTTCCTTAAATAAGGAGACCAATACTGTACACAAGACTCCACCTGTGGTCTCACCAATGTCCTGTATAACTGAAGAAAACCTCCCTACTTTTGTATTTAATTCCCCTCGTAATAAACAATAACTTTCTATTAGATTTCCTAATTACGTGCTGTACCTGCATACTAACCTTTTGAGATTCATGCACTGGGACACCCAGATCCCTCTGCATCTCAGAGCTCTGCAATCTCTCACCATTTAGATAATATGCTTCTTTTTTATTCTTCCTGCCAAAATGGACTATTTCACATTTTCCCACATTATACTCCATTTGCCAGGTCTTTGCCCACTCACTTAACCTATCTATATCCCTTTGTAGCCTCCTTATGTCCTCTTCACAACTTATTTTTCTATCTATCTTTGTGTCATCAGCAAATTTAGCAACTATACCGTCGGTCCCTTCATCTAAGTTATTTATATAGATTGTAAAAAGTTGAGGACCCAGCACTAATCCCTTTGCCACCACTTGTTACATCTTGCCAACCAGAAAATGACCCATTTATGCCTACTCTCTGTTTCCTGTTATCTAGCCAATCTTCTATCCATGCCAATATGTTACCCTCTACATCATGAGCTTTTATTTTCCGCAATAACCTTTGATGTGGCACCTTATCAAATGTCTTCTGGAAATCTAAGTACACTACATCCACAGCACATGTTACTTCTTCAAAGAACTGCAATAAATTGGTTAAGAATGATTTCACTTTCACAAAACCGTGTTGACTCTGCCTGATTACCTTGAATTTTTCTAAATGTCCTGCTATAACGTCTTTAATAATAACTTTTAACATTTTCCCTATAACAGATGTTAAGCTAACTGGCCTGTAGTTTCCTGCTTTCTGTCTCCTTCTCTTTTTAAATAAAGGAGTTACATTGGTTATTTTCCAATCTAATGGAACCTTCCCCAAATCTAGGGAATTTTGGAAAATTAAAACCAACGCATCAACTATCTCACTAGCTACTTCTTTTAAGACGCTAGGATGAAGTCCATCAGGACCCTGGGACTTATTAGCCCGCAACTCCAATATTTTGCTCAGTTCCACTTCCCTTGTGATTGTAATTTTCTTGAGTTCCTCCCTCCCTTTCTTTTCCTGATTTACAGCTATTTCTGGGATGTTACTTGTATCCTCTATAGTGAAGACCGATGCAAAATACCTGTTAATTCAGCTGCTACCTCCTTATTTTCCATTAGTAATTCCCCAGACTCACTTTCTATAGGATCAATGCTCACATTGTTAACTCTTCTTTTTTAAATATCTATAGAAACTCTTACTATCTGTTTTTATATTTCTAGCTAGCTTTCTCTCGTATTCTAATTTTTCCCTCCTTAATCTTTTATTCTTTTCTGCTTTTTTTATTCTGTCCAATCTTCTGACCTGCCATCCATCTTTGCGCAATTATATGCTTTTTCTTTAAATTTGATGCTATCTTTAACTTTTTTCGTTAACCACGGATGGTGGGTCCTCCACTTGAAATTCTTTCTTTCTCGTTGGAATGTATTTGTTCTGTGTATTCTGAAATATCCCCTTAAATGTCTGCCACTGCATCTCTATTTACCTATCACTTAACCTAATTTGCCAGTTCACTTTCGCTAGCTCTGCTTTCATGCCTTCATAATTGCCTTTATTTAAGTTTAAAATACTAGTCTTAGACACTCTCTTCTCTCCCTCAAACCGATTGTAAAATTCAATCATATGATCGCTGCTGCCTAGGGGTGCCTTCACTATGAGGTCATTAATTAATCCTATTCTGTTGCACAATATCAGGTCTTGTATAGTCTGCCCTCTGGTTGGCTCCAGAATGTGCTGTTCTAATAAACTATCCAGAAAACATTCTCATCTAGGCTACCTTTGCCCATCTGATTTTTGCAGTCTATATGTAGATTAAAATTCCCCCATGATTATTGCCATACCTTTCTGACAAGCTCCCGCTATTTCTTCCTTTATACCATGGTCTACCATGTGGTTACTGTTAGGTGGCCTGTACACCACTCCCACAAGTGACTTCTTGCCTTTATTATTTCTCATCTCAACCCAAACCGCTTCTACATCCTAATATAAAAGCAAAATACTGCGGATGCTGGAAATCTGAAATAAAAACAAGAAATGCTGGAACCACTCAGCAGGTCTGGCAGCATCTGTGAAAAGAGAAGCAGAGTTAACGTTTCGGGTCAGTGACCCTTCTTCGGAACCCGAAGTTCCACTTAATTCCAACCCCCCATTAAATTGCGATGAATTACATGCTAATGTATTCAAAGTAATTGTTCAGCAATTTAAATTGCAGTCCCATTGCATTGGGGCTGTGTCACCATCTTGGTGGTTTCCCACTGCTGACTAAATCCGGAACTGACGTCACCACGTTGGATTTCTGGGCAGGTGCGTTGGATGCGATTCTCCGGTTCCCCAACGCCACCATTCCCGCTCCAAACACTGCACTCAATTCAGCCCCAGATTTGCAATGAGATACTATTTTGTAATTCATTCCTGGGATGTGGGCGTCACTGGTAAGGCCAGCATTTATGGTCCATCCTGAATTGCCCTTGAGAAAATGGTTGCAAGCCTTCTTGATTACCATTGAGTGGCTTGCTAGGCCATTTTAGAGAGCAGTGAAGAGTCAACTGCATTGCTGAAAGCCTGAAGTGACCTAAATCCCAGCAAAGCCAATAGAATGCTAAATTATACAGAGAACTGGATGCAGTGCACAAAGTGTGGCCATGACTTTCTTTGACTTATATTCTACTGTTTTGATTTATGTGGAAAAAATAGCCTCAACATCATTGTTTGATGCAAATTTCAATAGAATGACTATAATTTGAAGTTGCAAGTTCAATATTTTATTGTATATACATGGCACCAATTGCATTACACACTTTTTACATCCTCAAAAAAGGCTTATATATTCTCAGATGCTAACAGAGCCGAGCAAAAGTACCCAATCTTGTTACATGTCGTGTCACGTGACACAGAATATTAATCTTTTTACATTTGTTAAATATGAAATTTAAAAATTAAGACAGCGAAATATCAGGAAATGTACAGTAAACTTGCTAGGGATAACACTGTTTCATGTGATCATGACATAAAGACCACCAAACAAATTCCAGACACAAAAAACAGGTGGAAAGGAAATGCATTTCTATTATTGGAATTGGTACAAAGTTGAAAGCAAAACACATTCAGTGCCACATGAATTCATCATAACAGAAATTCTGAAAGGAAAAGCTGCCTTTTTACTTTCTGTATTACCTGAGCTCTCCAGAGTCTCCCTCTATTCCTATGACTGATTTGTAATATTCAGATCCCATCATTCAAAAATAACACCAATTCATTAATGGGAAAGCATCCCAACACTTCAGTGCGAGAAATGATGAACAGCTCATAGTTCTGTATATCTCAGATATATGGTGTAACCTACAGCAAAATTTCTAGATGTCTTTTCAAAAATAATCGGATGTGTGAGCATCAAGAAAATCAATGGTGGGTGCACAGCACTGAAAGGCAATGTTGTCCTAAGAAGAAGCTAAAGGGCCCTACGGTGAGTGGGGGGCCTGAAGATCTATGGGCTGAAATTGCAATGGTTATGCCAGGATCCTGGTCATTGGCACCCTCCAGTGCTGACCTGGCCAGAGTTTGTGAGGTTAGTGGGTTGGCACATAATTAGCATGCGGCTCAGTAATCCCTTGGGGGCCTGCTATCGGGACACCGGTGGGCGATATCAGGTCGGGCATCTTGGACACCCCTTTGATGCCCAAGACCCATCTGATCCAACCTTCAGGCAGGCTTTTAAATGGACACCCAGTGTTCCTGCCCAAAATAGGCTACTTAAACAGGCAAATTCATGTTGTCATGCTAGGCCCCCAACTGCCAAGAACGAGGCACATTAATTTTGTCATGAACATTGATTTTGAACTGTTACTGGAGTGAAGAAAGAACTTGTTAAACAGATCAGCCTTGGCTGGAAAAGACATTTGCATATTAACAGATAGTGTTTAGAAGGACAAAGCAGCCATTCCCTGACACATTCAACCCAAAATGGACTTTTAATCACCAGACATGGAAGGTGGGGGAGCTCGCATTCCAGGTTGACTGCTAAGATGGCCGAATACACAAATGGACATGGTCAAACCAACTAGTCACATGACTAACCTGCTGGGCAACCTGAGTTTTTTGAATTTGTACAAACACTTTGGGCAGAGTGTCTGTTTGCTCCTGGACTGATTTCCTGTCTGCTCGCATCTCTTTCTCACAAGCCTCTGAATCCCATGAGAACACATGAGGTACACATGAACCCCAAGAGAAAAAAGTCTCCTGAAGCAAACAAGGTTTAAGAAGAATACTGGGCCCCAACGAAAAGCAAGATCTACCTACAATCAAGGACTCTACAGTGAGCTCGAAGAACCGTTAGAACAACTCTTCAAATATTGCCTCAAACCATTCCACTTTATTTTTCTTCTGTTCTTTTCTGCCTCTATTTGCATATGTATCGCGTATGCATGCATAAAGTCGTGGGCACGTCACATGTCCATAGGCGCCAACTGAATTAGAGTTTAAGTTTAAGTTTAATAAATTTCAACTCTTCTTCTATAAATCTATGAAAGCCTGTTTGTGCTTGTTTCTTTGCCTTATAATTGGAAAGTGGTGAATAAGGATTCACCAAGGGGGGGGGAGAAAACGGCCCGCCCACCCGAAGCCAATCAATGGCCACTTAATGGGCACTTAAGCACCCTCGCCTGCCTCCACGGGTATTTTACCCATGACAAGCGGGCATGCTGGGGACGTGAAAAGCTGCCCAGTGATAGCTGCCTGCCTTTCCGCACAGGGTGCCTGATTGAGGGCCACCCCCGCCTCCCAACCCACCCCCGGGACCCAAGACACCCCCCCTCCCCGCAAACGACTACCCTTGTCTCGCCACCATGACTGATCACCCTCCCGGCGAGGCAAGCCCAACTAACCTGAAGTCCTGGCTCCATGGCGTTGGCTGGGCTGCAGTCCCAGCAGTGACCACCGCTCCTGGAGCTGATGGGACGAAGAGCAGCCAGTCCGCTGATTGGCTGGCAGCTCGCTGAAGCGGGACCTCCTCCCTCAAGCGGGTGGAAGTCCCGCCTTGGGACTATTAAAGCCCGGGGACCCTTAAGATACGGGTTGGATCCCCGGGCTACGCGGAAGCGGGATCACCACCGACTTTTATGTCCGTGGCCAAATCCCGTCTGCCTTGGGTAAAATCCAGCCCTAGGCTTCAGTTGAAGGCTTAACCAGCAGTTCTTAAAGGGACTGTTGGAGGCTGGCCCAAAAGCGGCTGGAAAGTTTTTGGTGGGGGTCGGTTGGGGGATTTATCATGTTAACAGCCTTCAGCGTGAATCACAGAATAATACAGTGCAGAAGAGGCCCTTCGGCCCATCGAGTCTGCACCGATGCATTAAAACATCTGACCTGTCTACCTAATCCCATTTGCCAGCACTTGGCCCATAGCCTTGAATGTTATGATGTGCCAAGTGCTCATCCAGGTACTTTTTAAAGGATGCGAGGCAACCTGCCTCTACCACCCTCCCAGGCAGGGCATTCCAGACCGTCACCACCCTCTGGGTAAAAAAGTTCTTCCTCAAGTCCCCCTTAAACCTCCTGCCCCTCACCTTAAACTTGTGACCCCTCGTAACTGACCCTTCAACTAAGGGGAACAGCTGCTCCCTATCCACCCTGTCCATGCCCCTCATAACCTTGTACACCTTGATCAGGTCACCCCTCAGTCTTCTCTGCTCCAGCGAAAACAACCCAAGCCTATCCAACCTCTCTTCACAGCTTAAATGTTCCATCGCAGGCAACATCCTGGTGAATCGCCTCTGCACCCCCTCCAATGCAATCACATGCTTCCTATAAAAGTTTAGGGGGGATATGCGTGGAAAGTTCTTTACGTAGAGGGTGGTGGGTGCCTGGAACGCGTTGCCAGCGGAGGTGGTAGACGCGGGCACGATAGCGTCTTTTAAGATGTATCTAGACAGATACATGAATGGGCAGGAAGCAAAGAGATACAGTCCCTTAGAAAATAGGCGACAGGTTTAGATAGAGGATCTGGATCGGCGCAGGCTTGGAGGGCCGAAGGGCCTGTTCCTGTGCTGTAATTTTCTTTGTCCTTTGTTCTTTAATGTGGCGACCAGAATTGCACACAGTACTCCAGCTGTGGCCTTACCAAAGTTCTATACAACTCCAACATGACCTCAAAAACAAGAAATGCTGGAATCACTCAGCAGGTCTGGCAGCATCTGTGGAAAGAGAAGCAGAGTTAACGTTTCGGGTCAGTGACCCGAAACGTTAACTCTGCTTCTCTTTCCACAGATGCTGCCAGACCTGCTGAGTGATTCCAGCATTTCTTGTTTTTGTTTCAGATTTCCAGCATCCGCAGTATTTTGCTTTTATCCAACATGACCTCCCTGCTTTTGTAATCTATGCCTCGATTGATAAAGGCAAGTGTCCCATATGCCTTTTTCACCACCCTATAACCTGCCCTTCTGCCTTCAGAGATCTATGGACAAACACGCCAAGGTCCCTTTGTTCCTCGGAGCTTCCCAGTGTCAGGCTATTCATTGAATACTCCCGTGTCACATTACTCCTTCCAAAGTGTATCACCTCACACTTTTCAGCGTGAAGAAGCATTAATTTCCTTGCATTGGGATGGATTCAAATTCAGATTACCAAGGAATATCAGGTATTTCAGTCCTACTTCCCTTACTGGTGTGTTCATATTTTACAGCACGGTGCTTCAGCCAAGCATGCAATCTAATCTATTTTAAATTTGAATTTATTTATTGATACAGCACTGAAACAGGCCCTTCGGCCCACCGAGTCTGTGCCGACCAACAACCACTCATTTATACTAATCCTACATTAATCCCATATTCTCTACCACATCCCCACCATTCTCCTACCACTTACCTACACTAGGGGCAATTTACAATGGCCAATTTACCTATCAACCTGCAAGTCTTTTGGAGGTGGGAGGAAACCGGAGCACCCGGTGGAAACCCACTCAGACACAGGGAGAACTTGCAAACTCCGCACAGGCAGTACCCAGAACTGAACCCGGGTCACTGGAGATGTGAGGCTGCGGTGCTAACCACTGCGCCACTGTGCCGCCCATGGGAATGGGAAAATAAAACCTGCATCCTTTAAAGACTCTTAGCTATGATGTCCCGTTGACACGTATGGTAACCCTACTGCTTCAAAAGCAAAACTATTGTAACAAAGTGGGGTCAAACGTAACTTTTGAGAGACCTTGTCAAGTTGGGCCGCAAGTAGATTGAAGCCGAGAGGGTGTGGTGTGGGGTGACTCTGGGTTGGCAGCAGCCTGTGGTATTTTTGTGGAGCACTTCTGCTCCTTATGGCGTCACAAAAATAAAGTGTAAAAGTTCTGTAGTGCTTGTTGAGTGGCTGTTTGGGGGCCGCTGGTAAGGCCATTCAATAACTAATCTGAACATTTGGACCCAAATTTTACATCAGGATTCTACAACTGCTGTAGCACCCTGATTTGCATTGTATAACAGCCTCACACCAGTTCATTTACATACTGCCTGAGTGTGGCATCAGCAGGGCCTGGAGTGTCAGTGGGGCGGTTTTCCCTCCCCTGCTTTACAATGCCTGGCTGCTTTTTCTTCAGGAGCCCGAGCAAAACTAGAGTTAATGGGAATCAGGGGGAAAACTCTCTGCTGGTTGGAGTCGTACCTAGCAAAAAGGAAGATGGTTGTGGTTGTTGGAGGTCAATCATCTCAACTCCAGGACATCACTGCAGGAGTTTCTCAGGGTAGTGTCCTAGGCTGCTTCAGCAATGACCTTCCTTCCATCATAAGGTCAGAAGTGGGGATGTTCACTGATGATTGCACAATGTTCAGCACCATTTGCGACTCCTCAGATACTGAAGCAGTCCGTGTAGAAATGCAGCAAGACCTGGACAATATCCAGGCTTGGGCTGATAAGTGGCAAGTAACATTTGCACCACACAAGTGCCAGGCAATGACCATCTCCAAGAAGACAGAATCTAGCCATCTCCCCTTGACATTCAATGGCATTACGATCGCTGAATCCCCCACGAACACCTGGGGGTTACCATTGACCAGAAAACTGAACTGGAGTAGCCATATAAATACTATGGCTACAAGAGCAGTTCAGAGGCTAGAAATCCTGAGGCGAGTAACTCACCTCCTGACTTCCCACAGCCTATCCACCATCTACAAGCTACAAGTCAGGAGTGTGATGGAATATTCTCCACTTGCCTGGATGGGTGCAGCCCCCAACAACATTCAAGAAGCTCGACACCATCCAGGACAAAGCAACCCGCTTGATTGGCACCCCATCCACAAACATTTGCTCCTTCCACCACTGATGCACAGCGGCAGCAGTGCGTACCATCTACAAGATGCACTGCAGCGACTTACCAAGACTCCTTCGACAGCACCTTCCAAACCTGCAACCTCTACCAACTAGAATGTCAAGGGCAGCAAATGCATGGGAACACCACCACCTGCAAGTTCCCCTCCAAGCCACACACCATCCTGACTTGGAACTATATCGCCGTTCCTTCACTGTTGCTGGGTCAAAATCCTGGAACTCCCTTCCTAACAGCACTGTAGGTGTACCTACCCCACACGGACTGCAGCGGTTCAAGAAGGCAGCTCACCACCACCCTCTCAAGGGCAATTAGGGATGGGCAATAAATGCTGGCCCAGCCAGTGATGCCCACATCCCCGGAAAGAATGAAAAAAAACCAAATAGCTGTGAGTTGAATTTCTCCCTTCTTTTGGTAGTGATTTCAGTGGCTTTTCTCTGGCTGGTTTCTGTAAAGCACTTGATCAACTATTCAACTTCAAACCCCAATTGTAGCAATACAATTCTCAAACAGGCCCCCACTACGAGCTTCGGTCTCAGTTACTGTTTCACCTGTGGTCCACACAAAGTCCCAGAGTTCAGGCAATCTTAAAAAAAGATTGTTGTGCTTCAATGGTCATCTCACTGCTTGGTTTCAGTTCACTCCTGTCCAGATTAGTTAGTGACACAAAAATATTTACCTCAGTAATAAGCTGCACTGATCCAGATAGATGGAGGCTGTTTTTTTAGTTGTGCTAGCTCAATTTCGATTTGTTTTAAATCAAAGTTTGAAAATCACTTCAAACCAATCAATGTTTGGACATTAATTGAAAAGATTTGGTAAGTCGTTTATCAGGAGACTGAATATAAGTCGCAGATTAAGAAATTGATCATTAAATTGTATTTAATGGCTACCACAAATGCAAATGAGCTATTGGGAAGGAAGCAACTTATCAGAGAAATAGATGAAAGACCAATTTTACAACTTATTTTTCCCCTAAAGTGCTCGTCATGCCAACTGTTTGCATTTCCGACTCTACGTTATTGAATTTTTATTACTTCCCGTTGACTTTCAGCTGCAATATAAAAAATGGAGGAATGTGACAGGCAATTCATTATTGATGGGACTGTGGACCTCCACATTATTATGAACATCTTTTGAGTCTTGTCATAACGGGGAGGGGCTGGGGGGGGGGGGGGGTGAGGGGGGATGTGCAGCGAGGCAATGGCATGAAGCTGTCTTGTGAAGAAACGGTGAGATTTTGAGGTTAGCTTTTCCTGTCCTCTACTGAAGTTCATATTAAATATTACAAGCCATTTCCTGTGTCTGCTCTCCCTCTGTAGCCGGCAGAAACTGATCTTGCTCCGGAGGTTTCTTCACCCATGTGCCCAGGTCGGCTTTCCGCAATACTTTAAACAGCTGCTGCTTGGCAGCCTGGTAGTGCTCGGCTGCCAGTTTGGCTTCGCAGTACATGGATGGCATTCCCCGAAGGTTTGAGGCTCGTGTACTCAGCTGTGGAGGAGAGCAAAACAAAATGAGTGAGTCGGCGCAGGCAGGAGATTCAAACAGCTGTGTAATTTCCACATTTAATTTTCACAAGTGGCTTCACGGCTCGCACACCTTGTGGGCTTGTTTACTTGCCATAAAGAAGATTTAAAAAAAAATAACAATGTTAGACTGGCCACTGCTGCTGCCGATGCAGAGAAATGTTATAGTGGCAGGTGGATAGAAAGAATAAAACTCCATCTGTGCTCTCATTGAAATGATTTTTAAAGGAACAAGCAGCGTGGGCTGAAACACTTCCAATATAAAGAACTCCTTATCGCTGTAATATTGATAGAATAGTGTCGAGTTTCTTGAGTGTTGTTGGAGCTGCACTCATCCAGGCAAGTGGTGAGTATTCCATCACACTCCTGACTTGTGCCTTGTAGATGGTGGACTGGAGGTGAGTTACTCGCTGCAAAATTCCCAGCCTCTGGCCTGATCTTGTAGCCACAGCATTTATATGGCTGGTCCAGTTAGGTTATAGATTTTCCATTGATCTTTCTATCAAAGTTTTATTTATTTTCTATCATAAGCAACTTTCCTTTTGAAGTCATATATGCAATATTCTTAATAAGAACGGTAGGACTAAAAATCGGTTTGCTCCCGTTTTTGAGCATGGGGGTCATAGGTAACGATTAGCCCGGACTGGTCCCTGTTGAGACAGGCCGCATGCAAACTTCGTGCTGCTTCCTTATCTGAATGCTTGTAGCTGAGCATGAGTTGCGCTGTTGGCTGGCTGTATGCTCAACATGTGTCCATAGCCAGCACATATTTCACCTAGTCTGCACCTCTTAAAGGTAGCCTACCCTTTGAAAGGAGAGCTGCACTCATTACACAGAAGCTACTGCTGACTGCCCGTAGTACAAGTGGCTGTAAGGAGAAGGACATCAAATGGAGCAACACCCAAGAGAAAGGCTCCCGGGTCCTCTGAGGCGGCGCTGGAGGCTTTAATCCAGGAGGCCCTCAAGGAACACCCTCAGATGTGAGCAGGTGGCCATGGAGATCAATGCCTGGAGTCTGGTTTCAGTGCCAGAAGAAGTTCAATGACATTACGCGTGTGCTCAAGGTCAGTGAATGCATCTTCACTTGACATCATCTACTTACCGCACCACAACCTCTCACACTGCTTAATGCACCACAGCCCCATCACTCACCCAGCAGCACTCCTTAACAGTTAGAACTCATGTCGAACTTCCGATACTCCACTTCACCCTCATACACCTACCAATGATGCCAGCCTCACACCCACCTCTCGCAGCCTCCACAAACCTCCAGCTGTTTAGCTACGGCAGGCATATCACCCAAACACATTGCAACACACTCACTAATTTTCTTCCTTGCAGTACAAGGCAGCTTGTAACCACAGGGAGCAAAACAGAACTGGACCAGAACAGGCACACATGCATCGCCTAAGCTCTCTGGAGAGACTGTGCTCAGCATCATGGGGTCAGCTATGACAGAGGCTGTTGCATCTGGCATTGCTGAGACCATTCAGGGTGATGGCATGCTCTTGCCTCATGGCCCTTTTCAAATCCCATTTCACCTTGTTCCTGCTATTTGGCAAGAAGTGCAAGCAACAGATCCTGTGACCATGGACCTCTTGCTTTCCACTCCTTCCCCTACCCCAACCCTCCCCTTCTGCATTTCTGCTTTCAGAGTCTCAAGAACTGCCGCCTGGCCAGCCACTGTAGGCTCATGAGGAGGGGTGAGAGCTACACCTGACCTCTGTGACCATCACATGATTTGGCACTTGCAACCACTAGCTCAGATACTGGCACAGCGCTCTCCTTAGAGGGTAGCATAGAGATGGGATCTGTATGTGCTGAGTCACCGCCCATGAGCGGGCTGCAGCCAGGTCAAGGGATAAGACAGTTCATTTGCCAGCTCACTGGAGGGTCAGGTTGCAGACGAGTTCTCCTACAGGGGTTTCAGGTGAGGACTCTGTGGGGCAGCCTTCAGGAGAATGCTGTTGAACATGCATCCTGAGATGCTTGTTGCATTGGCAGGCCTGTCAGACAGCCTGTTGTCACTGTCAAGGAAGACGGAGTCTAGCTCCAATATGGCACAGGGCTTCATGCAAAGTTTGGAGCCCATCCTGCATGAAAGTGGTGGTCAGCACTGCTTACAGGCCCATTTGTGATACAGGTTCTGGTGTCTCAGCTTCCACTGCAGCTCAGGCAAAACTTAATGCTTCAGTGGAAGCTTAGACTGAGGTCATGAGCTCCATGCTACTGACCGGGTTTTGCGGCTGTAAATTTTAATAACTTTCATCCCTCTTTCACTGACCAGCAGGGAAAAAAGGAGTAATTGAATAAGAAAACCAAATTGAGAAAAGAAAGTAACAACTCATTGCTCACTTCTGACAAGGATATTGACTATTACTAACGAGTGATAATGTTCACATACATGATTAATAGCTGCAGGAAATCGATGAAGCACAGAACACCCATTACAACTTAAACCAAGTTTGGTTAATGCCTGGGAAGTGAGATGTCCTCACCTGTACTGAAGCTCTGACATACAGTAAGTAATGACTTTCAATGGCAACTCCTTATGAGGATGATAGTCTTCTGTGCACTTTCTGTGCATTGGTTAGCATCAAAGCTGTTAATCTAGGCTAAGATAATATATGGCTGTCCTTGGCCTTATTTATCTTTGTGATCTAGTGAAAAATAGCACCCAAAGATATTTCAACCCTTAGTTTTTCTGCATTCTTGGAGCTAAATCAGCATTAAACTTATTACAGAATTCACGCTACTATACTCAATCATTCTATCAATTTTCATTTACGTGAGATATTACAGTTATTTCAGCTTTCAGACATATTAGGACAGGACCAGGTATGTAGGAGGGGTTGACCTTATTCAGGATCACGTAAAACCCCATCAGAATATACACCTTCATTAAATCTTACAACCTTTCATTGTTCTAAGAGCAACAAATGTAAAAACCTGGGAAAGCAAAGAGATGAAGAGTAGATAAATCAAAACAAAAATACAAATGCCGCATCCAGGGGCAAAATTAAACGCAAGAATGTACATGTATTTAGAAGTGGAATTACATTGGTGACCACATGGTATGTCTGCGATTAACTGCGTTTTACGATAAATGTTTTCATGAGCTGTAGCTGGGACTCCAATTAAAGCTGTAACTGTAGAGTTGGATTCCTTCCCTTTTAACCATGGCAATCGTGAATCTCTAATTTGGAGCAGTAGCAGGAAGAAAAGTGCATTTAGGGAGAGTGTATCTCACGGAGCTCCGTGCCTCTGAGTACTGATCGCCCAGTACTATTTTTATCATTGACTGGTCGATCTCACATGGTAACACATAGGGCCGAATGGCCTTCTTCTGCGCTGTAACAATTCTGTGATTCAAACCTAGATCCTGGGAGAATTGACACAGTGCTCACCAACAGTGCCGTCCAGTCTCATCGTTGTCTCAAGCTTTCTGGATACAAATCCAGAAGTAGCAAGTCTTTTAGCTGGTGCGGTCATGCAGGTTCAATTGAAGCCTGAACATTTTTGTTCTTTACTGTGTTGAAAGCATTAGGCTACATCATCATTCTAGATGCGTTGCAGAGCAATGTTTAAAAAGTACAATCCTTTAAATTCCCTCCAAAAATATTAGAAGCTTGCTTTAGGGAAACAGCATGATCTACAGGGGAATCTTTCAAAATGTCTGATCAATAATTTATGAACAAAAAATACTTCCCTTGCAATTAATTCCATTGGGATACAAAAACATAGTCAAAGTTTAAGAGAATCTTATATTTTTCAAAGCCTCTGATTTTAGCATTTAATGTAATATATATTAAACAGTAAAACAATTTATGTTCCAACAACAGAGGACTGGATATCATAGTTACAAAATATATGCAATACAAAAAAAAAGGTGGCATTGCACTGTTGATCAAGGAGTCAATTACTGCAATAAGGAGGGATGATATCTTCGAAGGTTCCTCAAATGAGGCCATATGGGTAGAACTTAAAAACAAAAAAGGAGCAATCACTTGGCTGAGAGAGCTCCAAACAGTCAGAGAGAGATAGAGGAGCAGATATGTAGGCAAATCTCAGAGAGGTGTAAAAATAATAGGGTAATAATAGCAGGGGATTTCAACTTCCCCAATATCACCTGGGATAGCCTTAGTGTAAAAGGCTTAAAGGGGGCGGAATTCTTAAAATGCATACATGAGAGCTTTTTGAGCCAGTACATAGAAAGTCCTACAAGAGAAGGGGCAGTACTGGACCTAATCCTAGGGAATGAAGCTGGACAAGTGGTAGAAGTGTCAGTGGGGGAGCATTTCCGGGATAATGACCATAACTCTGTAAGATTTAAGGTAGTTATGGAAAAGGACAAAGATGGACCGGAAATAAAGATGAATTGGGGGAAGGCCGATTTCAATATGATAAAACAGGATCTGGCCAAAGTGGACTGGGAGCAGCTACTTGTAGGAAAGTCTACATCAGACCAGTGGGAGCCATTCAAAGAGGAAATAGTGAGAGTTCAGGACCAACATGTTCCTGTAAAGGTGAAGGGTAGGACCAACAGGTCCAGGGAACCCTGGATGTCAAGGGATATAGAGGATTGGATCAGGAAAAAAAAGGAGCGCTGAAAACAGCGGAGGCACTAGAGGAGTATAGAAAGTGTAGGGGGGTACTTAAAAAAGTAATTAGGAGAGCGAAGAGGGGACATGAAAAAACACTGGCGGGCAAGATAAAGGAAAATCCCAAGGCGTTTTATAAGTATATTAAGGGAAAGAGGATAACTAGGGAAAGAATAGGGCCCATTAGGGACCAAAGTGGCAATCTGTGTGTGGAGCCAGAGGACATACGTGAGGTTTTAAATGATTACTTTTCATCTGTGTTCACTATGGAGAAGGACGATGTTGGTGTAGAGATCAGGGAGGGGGATTGTGATATACTTGAACATAACATATACTTGAAAGGGAGGAAGCATTAGCTGTTTTAGCGGGCTTAAAAGTGGATAAATCCCCGGGCCCAGATGAGATGCATCCCACGCTGTTATGTGAGGCAAAGGAGCAGATAGCAGGGACTCTGACACAAATTTTCAAATCCTCTCTGGCCACTGGAGAGGTACCAGAGGACTGGAGGACAGCGAATGTGGTACCATTATTCAAGAAGGGTAGTTGGGATAAACCAGGTAATTACAGGCCGGTGAGTCTAACATCAATGGTAGGGAAACTATTGGAAAAAAATTCTGAGGGACAGGATTAATCTACACTTGGAGAGGCAGGGATTAATCAGGGATAGTCAGCATGGCTTTGTCGGGGGAGATTGTGTCTAACTAACTTGATTGAATTTTTCAAGGCGGTGACTAGATGTGTAGATGAGGGTAAAGCAGTTGATATAGTCTACATGGACTTCAGTAAGGCTTTTGATAAGGTCCCGCTTAGGAGATTGGTTAAGAAGGTAAGAGCCCAAGGGATCCAGGGCAGTTTGGCAAATTAGATCCACAATTGGCTTAGTGGCAGGAGGCAGAGGGTGATGGTCAAGGGTTGTTTTTGTGAGTGGAAGCCTGTGACCAGTGGTGTACTGCTGGGCCCCTTGCTGTTTGTAGTGTACATTAATGATTTAGATATGAATATAGGAGGTATGATCAGTAAGTTCGCAGATGACACAAAAATTGGTGGTGTCGTAAATAGTGAGGAGGAAAGCCTGAGATTACAGGACGATATAGATGGGCTGGTAAGATGGGCGGAGCAGTGGCAAATGGAACTTACTCCTGAGAAGTGTGATGTGATGCATTTTGGGAGGACTAACAAGGCAAGGGAATATACAATGGATGGTAGGACCCGAGGAAGTACAGAGGGTCAGAGGGACCTTGGTGTACTTGTCCATAGATCACTGAAGGCAGCAGCACAGGTAGATAAGGTGGTTAGGAAGGCATATGGGATACATGCCTTTATTAGCCAAGGCATAGACTATAAGAGCAGGGAGGTTATGATGGAGCTGTATAAAACGCTAGTTAGGTCACAGCTGGAGTACTGTGTACAGTTCTGGTCACCACACTATAGGAAGGATGTGATTGCACTGGGGAAAGTGCAGAGGAGATTCACCAGATATTGCCTGGGCTGGAGCATTTCAGCTATGAAGAGAGACTGGAAAGGCTCGAGTTATTTTCCTTGGAGCAGAGAAGGCTGAGGGGGGACATGATTGAGGTATACAAAATTATGAGGGGCATTGATAGGTCAGATAGGAAGAAACATTTTCCCTTAGTGGAGGGCTCAATAACCAGGGGGAATAGATTTAAGATAAGGGGCAGGAGGTTTAGAGGGGATTTGAGGAAAAAAAAATTCACCCACAGGGTGTTTGGAATCTGAAACGCACTGCCTGAAGGGGTGGTAGAGGCAGGAACCCTCACAACATTTAAGTATTTAGATGAGTACTTGAAACACCATAGCATACAAGGCTACGGGCCAAGTGCTGGAAAATGAGATTAGAATAGTTAGGTGCTTGATGGGCCGAAGGGCCTGTTTCTGTGCGGTATAACTCTTATGACTCTATCAATAAATATTACTATTGAAATTATAATAAAATTTTATTCATGGAGCATTAGTAAAGCATTTCACTAAGGAAGACATTTCCTATGATGTGACTGAAAAGAAATCGAAAAGGATTTAAATTGAGTTGGATCTTCAAGCTCCAAGTTTTGAGGTTTCCCAATATTAACAAGACTTTGTGTGGAGAATATTGATTCCTTTATCACTGAGGTTACAGTATATATATCACTTATAAGCTGCCAGAAATAATTTTCACTAAACCTGACTACACAGAAGAAATTCTTATCACAAGGAAATCTCATCCGTGACATTTATTAAAGTACTGATAGATCCCCTCAGGGATGTATATTTGGAGCTGATAACGTGTAAATCCAATAACCCATATTTTATTGAGGAGGATGTAATGTTGAATGGGAAATTTCATGCAAGTAGTCTATGGCTTGAGAGTTCTGCGAATGACTCAATTGTAAAAACAGGCTTTGAGTGTGTCACTGTATATAGCATCTCCATCAAGCTACACATATAGAGTGACTATAACAGTGACTACACTTCAATAGTGCTTCAACGATTGCAAAGCACTTTGGGACATCGTGATGTCATGAGAGGAGCTTTATCAATGCAAGTCTTTCTTTGTAGAGGATATGCATTGTGGAACATCACAATGGCTGATTGGTGAGTAGCTGGTGAGCATTTAAGCCATAAATTTAATAGTCTAATAAATAGAGGCATGGCAGGGCAGCTAGGACCTGTGGATTGGTCGAGGCTGTGGATTGGTCGAGGCGTTGCCATGGAGAATGCAGCAAGGAACTACACATTTCCTGGACAATCACATGTGCAGGAAGTGTCATCAGCTGCAGCAGCTTGAGCTCCGGCTTTCAGAGTTTGAGCAGCAGCTGGTATCACTGCAGCACATCCGCCAGTTTGAGAGTTTCATGGATAGCATGTTTATAGACGTGGTCATCCCCAGCTTAACAGTGTGCAGGCAGAGAGGGAATGGGTGACTGCCAGGCAGTCAAGAAGGGCCAGGCAGGTAGTGCAGAAGTCCCCTGAGTGCATCTCACTCTCCAACCAGTATTCAATTCTGAAAACTGGTGAGATTGATGGTTCTTCTGGGGAGTGCAGGCACAGCCAAGTTCCTGGCACCACAGCTAGCTCAGCTGTAAGGAGAAGGTGGGAGGTGTAGGTGAAAGATTGGGAAATCAATATTGATTGGGGATTCAATTGTTAGGGGAACAGACAGGTATTTCTGCAGCTGCAGATGTGAGTCCACGATGGTATGTTGCCTCCCTGTTGCCAGGGTCAAGGATGTCACTGGCATCACACCAGTAGGTCCCACCGATTGGCAGATCATATCAAATAGCACATCCCTTCAGCTGTTTTCAATAGGCAGAGTATTGACCGTACTCAACCAGCCCATACTTACAAACTCAGAACATAATGTCCAGCATTAGATGTGATTACGTGATTGGATAGCACTTGCTGAACAATCCTGAGTGTGCTAAGAATTACACTGACAACCACTTTAAGATTATCAGCTGGGCTCACAATGTAGCTCCCTTACACTTGCTAGAAGCTATATATATTCATAGGCAGGGACCTGTCCTCTGCAGGAAAAAGGAACATGTCCAGTCTTTGCACCACTTTTGAAGTAAACAAAAGCGTGAGGGATAATAGTTCCTTGGTGCATTCTCCATGGCAACGCCTCGACCAGAGTCGACTTCCCAACCAATCGGCACCCTTCTCTCATGCAGTATAAATTGTCGCTCCCTTTGAAATTTGGCATTCTTGCGTCTGTCCTGATGAGTGCAAAACAAGAAGCTTGGACAGCATGTCTCTTTTTTCAACAATATTCAATTTCTGTACTACCAAGCAACTAAATGTGAATTCATTAAGGAAAGCCAGCACAGATTTGTTAAGGGCAAATTGTGTTTAACTAACTTGATTTAGTTTTTTGATGAGATAACAGAGAGAGTTAATGAGGGTAACGTGGCTTATGTGGTGTGTATGGACTTCCAAAATGCGTTTGATAAAGTGCCACATAACAGGCTTGTCAGCAAAGTTGAAGCCCACAGAATAAAAGGGACAGTGGCAGCATCGGTGCGAAACTATCTGAGTGACAGGAAACAGAGAGTAACGGTGAATAGTTGTTTTTCAGACTGCAGGAAGATCTATAGTGGGATTGGTGTTAGGACCATAGCTTTTCTTGAGCTATAATAAGGACTTTGGTGTACAGGGCACAATTTCAAAAAACTCAGATGATGCAAAACTTGGAAATATTGTGAACCGTGAAGAGGATAGTGATATACTTCAAGAGGACTTAGACAGGCTGGTGGAATGGGCGGACAACAGGTAGATAAAATTTAATACAGAGACGTGTGAAGTGAAACATTTTGGTAGGAAGAATGAGGAGAGGCAATATAAATTAAAAGGTACAATTCTAAAGGGGGTGCAAAAGCAGAGGGACCTGGGGATATATGTGCACAAACCATTGAAGGTGGCAGGGCAGGTTGAGAAAGTGGTTAATAAAGTAAACGGGATCCTGGGCTCAGTAAATAGGGGCACAGAGTACAAAGACAAGGAAGTTATGATGAGCCTGTATAGAACCCTGGTTCAGCCTCAAGTCGAGTATTCTGTCCAATTCTGGGCACTGACTTTAGAAAGGATTTGAAGGCATTAGAGAGGATGCAGATCTTGAATGCTCTACCTGAGAGTGTGGTGGAGGCAGATTCCATCGAGGCATTCAAAAGAGAATTGGATAAATATCTGAAGCTAAAATATTTTCAGGGCTACGGGGAAAAGGCAGGGGAGCGGACTAAGTCAGTTGTTCTTGCAGAGAGCTGGCCCAGACACGATGGCCAAATGGCCTCCTTCTTCACTGTAACCATTCGAAAATTCAATGATTCTATACACAGGTTATTCAAAAAGTGATGAAAACCTCACAGGCACATAGTAATTGCTCGATAGAAAATACCAAAGCCCATCTAGTTCACTTTCTATCATCCTTGTAGTCACATGATACAATGATGATGAGGTTTTTGACTTATCACAGCAATCAATCACTATCAATTAATCTGTAACAGAATGGGACATGACACAAGGAAACTCCCAGTGATGGAGAGCATTGGGAACCATTGGGCGGCACAGTGGCGTAGTGGTTAGCACCACAGCCTCACAGCTCCAGCGACCTGGGTTCAATTCTGGGTACTGCCTGTGCGGAGTTTGCAAGTTCTCCCTGTGACCGTGTGGGTTTTCGCCGGGTGCTCCGGTTTCCTCCCACAGCCAAAGACTTGCAGGTGATAGGTAAATTGGCCATTGTAAATTGCCCCTAGTGTAGGTAGATGGTAGGGAATATGGGATTACTGTAGGGTTAGTATAAATTATAAATGGGTGGTTGTTGGTCGGCACAGACTCGGTGGGCCGAAGGGCCTGTTTCAGTGCTGTATCTCTAAATAAATAAATAGTTCCAAAGTCACGTTTTTCCTTCCAAGTATGCTACACTTAACAAACTTAATTTACTCATATATTGCATCCCAAAATGATTTCTCCAAAAGACATCTACCTAAATTACATGTGAATGAATCAATATATATTGCTTCCACTCTCAAAGTACATTGAATTGGGAAAGATTTTCAGCTTGCTATCTGGGTGTAAAACTGGATTTGTGGATCATCCATCCTTTACTGAAAGTGCCCGCTTTTCATTGCCACTGAAATCAAATGGAAATGAAAATTCAGCTGGGCTCTTATAATGGGGAGTATATTGAAGTTCTGTCCTAATGCCTCCTAGCCTGTTTATACTGTCAGCATCAGTGTCTTCCCTGGTAATGTATTCCACATGTCAGTTATAAGTATAAGCCAAAAGAAATGTGGCGCTGGACACAGAGCTTGGTGATTGGAGGCTTCCACCTGCCACCAGCACAATATCACTCTTGATTGGTCAGCCGCAGTGTTGCAGTTTATAAAGTGAAAACATTCTAATAGTTCAAGGATCATTGTTTAAGAATCCAGTTTCTGAAAATGTCTCAAAATCGTAAAGCTAGATAATTGGCAAAAATGATACCATAATAATATTGTTTGCAGTTTTCTTCAAAGGAGATATTTCTGCGGGTGGTATGTCGAATGGAAAATCATGGGGTGAATCAAAGAGCATGGAGTGAACTGACTAGCACAGGGGTGAATTGAAGAGGAGCGGGGGGGCGGGTGAATCGAAGAGCAGGGGAGTGAATTGAATTGCATGGGGGCATGAGATGAATCAAAGAGCATGGTGGTGAATTGAATAGCAAGGGGGTGAATTGAATCGCAAGGGGATGAATTGAAGACCATGGGGTGAATTGAAGAGCATGGGGTAAAGTGAAGAGCATGAGGGTGAATCGAAGAGCATTGAGTGAATCGAAATCCATGGGGGTGAATCGAAGAGCATGGGGGTGAATCGAAGAGCATGGGGATGAATCAAAGAGCATGATAAATCAAAGAGCATGGCATGAATTGAAGAGCATGGCATGAATTGAAGAGCATGGGGTGAAATGAAGAGCACAGGGCCAACTGGAGAGCATGAGGGTGGATCGAAGAGTACAGGGTGGATTGAATAGCATGGGGGTGAATTGAAGAGCACAAGCTCAATTGAACAGCATGGGGGTAAATTGAAAAGCATGGGGTGAATTGAAGAGCATGGGGTGAATTGAAGAGCACAAGGTCAATCCAAGAGCATGGGGGTAAATTAAAGAGCATGGAGGCGAATCGAAGAGCATGGGGGTGAATCGAAGAGCATGGGGGTGAATCGAAGAGCATGGGGGTGGATTAAAGAGCATGGGGGTGGATTAAAGAGCATGGGGTGAACTAAAGAGCATGGGGGTGAACTAAAGAGCATGGGGGTGAACTAAAGAGCATGGGGTGAACTAAAGAGCATGGGGGTGAACTAAAGAGCATGGGGTTGAATTGAAGAGCATGGGGTGAATTGAAGAGCATGGGGGTGAATTGAAGAGCATGGGGGTAAATTGAAGAGCATGGGGGTAAATTGAAGAGCATGGGATTGAATAGAAGAGCATGGGGGTGAATTGAAGAGCATGGTGTGAATTGAAGAGCATGGGGTGAATTGAAGAACATGGGGTGAATTGAAGAACATGGGGGTGAATTGAAGAACATGGGGGTGAACTGAAGAACATGGGGGTGAACTGAAGAACATGGGGGTGAACTGAAGAGCATGGGGGTGGATTAAAGAGCATGGGGGTGAACTAAAGAGCATGGGAGTGAACTAAAGAGCATGGGAGTGAACTAAAGAACATGGGAGTGAACTAAAGAACATGGGGGTGAATTGAAGAGCATGGGGTGAATTGAAGAGCATGGGGGTGAATTGAAGAGCATGGGGGTGAATTGAAGAGCATGGGGGTGAATTGAAGGGCATGGGGTGAATTGAAGAGCATGGGGTGAATTGAAGAGCATGGGATGAGTTGAAGAACATGGGGTGAATTGAAGAGCATGGGGTGAATTGAAGAGCATGGGGGTGAATTGAAGAGCATGGGGGTGAATTGAAGAGCATGGGGTGAATTGAAGAGCATGGGGTGAATTGAAGAGTATGGGGTGAATTGAAGAGTATGGGGTGAATTGAAGAGCATGGAGATGAATTTCCACATGATTCTCCCCTCATCTGCCATAACTTTGGCATAAGCTCCAGGGAAACACAGAAAAACCCCCCAGCATAGATGGCACTAATGCCGTTTTTCGGAGGGTTTTGTGGTTCTTCCTCCAAAGTTAACTTGGACAAGTGGGAGAACCCACCCTCTCCCCCCCCCTCCCCCCACCCCACCTCCCACAGAAATTAACATAACTGATTGTAGCAGAGGAATGGGCATCATCCATTGATATGACACTGTTGTGGCTGTTAATTAATGAAGACATTGATGTTAATGAGATGAACACCTCAACTAAAATAGTGGACAGGAATGTGATTTAAATATATTGCAGCCCTGAAATTCTGTGGGAGCTCTACCATTGTCCTGCCATAATTCCAGCAGCATACTGACAGAGGTCCCAGGGCTATGGCATAAATGGCCTTTTTTAGCAATTGATGCTGTTCCCCAGGGGCCCTGTTGGTCTCCCAGTAAAGTTACAGTGGGATTGCAGTAAATCCCACATGAACTTTCAGGATCTAGGTCTTTGCCCACTCATACGGTCAACTGTAATTCCTAAGCTCACATCATATTGCCAAAAGCTAGTGGAAAATACAGAGCTGTGCTAAAAACATCTGTATGCTAGGGTATTGAGCTGTGAATCTGCTCTATCACTTAGTGCAACTAATTTGAGCTTTCCTCTGCCAACTTTAATTCACTCCAAACTGTTTCTGTGAAATGCAATGCAACTGAAGTAATTGAAGACGTCAATATGACAATGAACATCCACTACTACACAAGGCTCTCTTCCTCTATCAGGGTTGTTCCCTGTTGTGTGTCATTGTTAAACTGCAGTTCGCTCAATTAACTTGTGGATGTCAATTTTGCTTTGTGCTTGGGGATGCAATGGGAGGTAAACTTGCTGTGGAATGCAATGAACATACCAGTGTTTTACATGGACAATAGGGGTTTGAAATCTGTGCTCGCCTATCCATGTATGAGATGAAGATCAGCAATGCTCCCAGCTCTGACCCCTCACTGATATTCTGGCTTCTAGTGACACTGTTCCAAGGGATGTAGTTGTGCTGCACAATGTGGGAAGGCGTTCCTGATATTGTGACTTAGGAATTCCTGCTGTCAGCCTCTGGAGCAGCACCATCTGGGACTGGGATGAGGCGAGGATAATGGCAGCATGAACTGAGAGGCAAGAGGAGAAGAGTGCCCGTATGAACTGACGTATGGTGGGTTGAGCATTGTCTTGAATTGAAGGGGTGGTAGGAAAAGAGCTACACTTTGAATTCTATGATTCTATGTCCTGAATTTTGTCGGCCTTTGGTGACAGGGCGGGAGGTGGGAAGGCTAACAAAATGATGCAGGGAGGTGTCAGATGTCTTCCTGCTGCCATGCCATTTTGCCAGCAGTGGGAAAGGTGGCAGATTGGCCACCTGCTGGGAGCACAATTGAGCCACTTAAGTGGCCAATTAAGGCCCACTTCCCACCTCAGAGAGTTTTGCCTCTGTTGGGGGGAACCACCGCTGTGTGGGGAGATCATCCAGTGAAACCTGGCAGTGGACTCTGGGGGTGGGCTGGAGCCCTCCTTTAGGGGCACTCCATGGCCCACTGAGGGGGCTCCCCAGTGGCAATAGTACAGTCTTCCCTCAATCCCACCGCAATCCCCCCCCCTGCCCACCGATTGTCCCAGTTACCCCAACCCCATTTACTCATCTTTGAGGGTGCCTTGACCATTTAGGCACCCTCTCCTCACAGCTGCAGCTTCAGCACTGGCCACCGATAGTGGAGGCACTGTTGAGGCTGCTGAGAAGCTGGCCCTCTGATTGGGCCGGTAGCTCTTGGAGGAGAGCTGCCCCCCTTAACAGGCTAGCAGTCCGGGCGGTAACCAATTAATTGTCTGCCGCCGGCAAAATGCGGTCCCAGGTCCCACTGCCCACTGAAGCGTGGTCGTCTCCTGTTTTCAGCCCTGGTGGCAGGACTTCTGCCACTCCCACAAGGTTCCTGCATATGATTCTCCTTATAGAAGAGAAGGTTGAGAGATTTTATGCAGGTTCAAAATCATGAGGGGTCTGGAGAGAATAGATAGAGAGAAACTCTTCCCATTAGTGGTAGGTTGAAAACCAAGGACACCGATTTAAGGTGATTGGCAAAAGAAGTAATGGTGACATGAGGAAAATCCTTTTTACGCAGTGAATGGTTAGGATCTAGAATGCACTGCCCGTGAATGTGATGGAGGCAGACTCAATCGTGGCTTTCTAAAGGAACTTGGATAAGCATTCAAAGAGAAAAACATTTGTAGGGCTACAGGGAAAGGACGGGAATGGGACGAGGTGAGTAGCTCTTACAGAGATGGACCGAATGGCCTCCTTCTGTGCTGTAACCATTCTATGTTTCTATGAATTGAGGCAAAGAAGGAGAAACAACAAAAATTTGCATTTATATAGTGACTTTAATACAGTAAAAAATGATACAAGGTGCTTCGCAGGAGTGTTAGCAACTAAAATTTAACACTGACATAAGGACCTTTTAGGGCTGATGACCAAAAGCTTGGTCAAAGAGGCAGGTTTTAAGAAGCGTCCTAACGGAGGAGAGATCAATAGTGAGGGACACCAGCATAATCTGTGGAGGAAAGAAGAAATGCTGGTATGAATGGGGGTGGGTGTGAAGTGGGGAGTGCCAGGATGATCTCAAGTTTGGGGCGGGGGGATGGTGGAGGTAGCAAAATACTTCAGAATCAGTACACATTGATCACATTATTTAGTGTAATGACACAGGATCTCACTGGACGTTGAGTTTTTGATGTAGACTTTGCCAGCATTGTTCTCCCGATAGTGCAGTGAGCTAACAAATGAGTATTAAACTGTAGTACAAGAACATACATCACTGGATCACTAAATGTTTACCTTGCCGTAAAGCTTGGCCCACTGGGTATAAAGTGCACGTTTGCAGAGTCTGGACGAGGAACCCAGGTCCCCCTTTCCTGTAGTGGCATTAATGACCTCCAGGTCAGGGTCACCAACTGTCCAGTTTACACTGAAGCTCGGAGACTTTCCCTGCTGACGAAATCCAGTGCTACTAATCCCTGCAGAGATATCAAAGCAAGCAAAATCAGAATAGAAGCAAAGGCCCACGTGGTGAATAGATGCAGAAAATAGGTACACAGCTTTTCTATAAGTAAGAAAAATGTTGAGACCTTTTGTACACTTAACAGACAGGAGGAAAATGGCAAAATTTGTGCTTCCCACTGGGCTCACACTTTCCTGTTTCATTGCATGCCACGTGTTAACGTACGTGTTGTCAGAGGGTAATTTGAGCAACTCTTGGATCACGGTACTGCTGGACAGTGGAACCCAAGCTAGTTTCGCATGAACCTCACTCATGTTACATCTTGTTTGGAAACATTTTAATGGAGTGAATGTAACCTAAGGGAATCCATTTTGCCTTTCAAGACTCGTAGGAGGCAAATATCACTTACAAAGGGTTCTAAGTAGGAGAGAAGAGCTCTCGGTTGCTCTTAACTCTTCTTTGCACTCGTGCTGCTTGAACATGCAGGTTTCCCAGTCTATTTGTGATCATAGAATATCACTTGTGACTGCCATTTGACTTAATTTGAATTTGAAATGAATGTGACTACTAAAAAATGTTTAAATATGGAAAAAAAAAACACAGACTAGGGTTGGCACCTGTACGGTTTTGAATCAGAAAATGCAGAAGCCAATTTACTGGGCCACTAATGATCTCAAAACCCACCTCCCCCCCGTCCAACACCCCCTGCCCCACCCTCTAATTGCAGCTGCCAGCTCCAAATGTTGCTGTCCTTTAAACTGTGTGCCCCTGATCGGCTGTCTCTATTTCTTTAAGCCTCTAATTTGTTGCCTGCCTCTTCACAACCCCTCCCCCCCGCCCCACAATCTGTTGTTTCCCCCTTTTGTGGGTCCCTGTCTCAATGGCTCTGCCTTTTCTGAGTCCAAACTCTGTTAAAGTAATAAAGTGATACAAATATGAAAAGTTAAACCAGCAGAGGGGATTAAACTTTCAAAGTTCTTATTCTTTAAAAAGATCTTTTGTGCACTTTAACAGCTCTGCTATGGTTACTGGAGAAAATAAGGTTTAAAATAAAATTTGGTTTCTTATTAAAAAATACCTTCAATGGTATTTAGGGGTTGGAACTCTATGATGTCAAAGGGGAGGAACTGAACTCATTATTTGCTAGTAAGGATGTGCTGCCCCTCACTGTCATTCCTTGGTGCAAGGTCCTGGTCCAAGTTATGTTTTGTTCCAAGCTTCAATTTACTCCATTCATTCAGGGTTAAGGGAGGGGGACAGTTGAGAAGTTTGACTTGGTGGGATTGGGGAAGGGGGCAAGCAGCAGAAACCAAAGAAGTTCATGAGCTCCTTGTGCTTATTGTTGGAGGTGAAGGGAGGGGGAGATGGTTATGAATAAACCAAGGTGGAGGATATCTTTGCTATCCAGGTTAATCCTGGAGTAGTGGGCGGTTTTGACCGAGGAGAATGAAGCTCATCATGCTTGATGTGGTCCAAACAGATCTGATGGTGGATGGCTAAATCCTATTTCTCTTCTTACTAATTCCCGATTTCTTCCTGCTCATGTCCTTCTCATTTCCTCTTTAGGTTTTCTCTGCCACATTCATCTCCCTCCGTGTTTTCCATCATTTCTGAGGTTAAAAAGCAAAAATTGATGAGCTGTGTCCATGAGCACTGTTTCTGGTCTCTCTTGATGTTTACTTTTTCACCATACAAATAGAAGACGCTGAACATGTGAAGTGGATTTTCTAAGGAGATGGTTTAGATAGAGGATCTGGATCGGCGTAGGCTTGGAGGGCCGAAGGGCTTGTTCCTGTGCTGTAATTTTCTTTGTTCTTTTTCTATGGACAATGTCAGCAAATTGAAAAGGAGGTTTGGTAGTTTCTTGGTGGAAGAGAAGACCAAAGGGAGGAAGGGATATATTGTGGCCTTTCTTGAACACGGCGATCGGCCAGATGGACCACAATGGTGTTTTCTGATGCTGGATATTTTTGCCTTCTCATAGCTTATTAATTACAAAATGTATGATTCTCAATGCAAGTCTTCCTTCTTGCTCTCCTCTATTTTTTCCCAGAGAATAGCAGACCTCTGGAACAGGTTTGTGCAATTGAATGCCTTCAAACTGGAGAGCTGGACCTGTTTCTGGCTGGGGTGCACATCAACTCTTACAAAAGGTAGGCACTGCAGGGCCAGAGTGATCCCCCGAATTGGTGGTCATCTTCCAAAATTCTATAGATTCTGAAACGGTTCCTGCAGATTGGAAGATAGCAAATGTAACCCCACTATTTAAGAAAGGAGGGAGGGAGAAAATGGGGAACTGCAGACCTGTTAGCCTGACATCAGTCGTCAAGAAAATGCTAGAATCTATTATAAAGGATGTGATAATTGGATACTTAGAAAATAATGGAAAGCTTGGGCTGAGTCAACACGGATTTAAGAAAGGGAAATCATGCTTGACAAACCTGTTGAAGGTGTTTGAGGATGTACCGGATGGTATGTTGCCTCCCGGGTGCCAGGGTCAGGGATGTCTCGGATCGAGTCTACAGGATTCTTAAGGGGGAGGGGGAGCAGCCAGAAGTCGTGGTACACATCGGTACCAATGACATAGCTAGGAAAAGGGATGAGGACCTGAAAAGCGAATATAGGGAGTTAGGTTGGAAGCTAAAAGGCAGGACGAGCAGAGTAGTAATCTCAGGATTGATACAGGTGCCACGTGCTAGTGAGGCGAGAAACAGAGAGCGAGTGCAGCTGAACACGTGGCTACAGAGCTGGTGTAGGAGGGAGGGCTTCAGATATGTGGATCATTGGGATACCTTCTGGGGAAGGTGGGACCTGTACAAGAAGGATGGGTTGCATCTGAACTGGAGGGGCACCAATATCCTGGGCGGTTGGTTTGCTAGAGCTCTTCGGGAGGGTTTAAACTAGTTTGGCAGGGGGATGGGAACCGGAGTTACGGATCAGTGGATGGGGTAGCTGTTGAACAGGCAGATACAGAGTGCAGAGAGTCTGTGAGGAAGGTTAGACAGTTGACAGGGCAAAGTTGCAGCCAGTATGATGGGTTGAAGTGTGTCTATTTTAACGCAAGAAGTGTCAGGAATAAGGGTGATGAACTTAGAGCATGGATCAGTACTTGGAGCTACGATGTTGTGGCCATTGCGGAGACTTGGATACCACAGGGGCAGGAATGGGTGTTGGATGTACCGGGGTTTAGATGTTTCAAAAGGAATAGGGAGGGAGGTAAAAGAGGTGGGGGAGTGGCATTGCTAATCAGGGATAGTATCACAGCTGCAGAAAGGGAGGTCGTCGAGGAGGGTTTGTCTACTGAGTCAGTATGGGTGGAAGTCAGAAACAGGAAAGGAGCAGTCACTTTATTGGGAGTTTTCTATAGACCCCCCAATAGCAACAGAGACACGGAGGAACAGATTGGGAGGCAGATTTTGGAAAGGTGCAGAAGTAACAGGGTTGTTGTCATGGGTGACTTCAACTTCCCGAATATTGATTGGAACCTCCTTAGTGCAAATAGTTTGGATGGAGCAGATTTTGTCAGGTGTGTCCAGGAAGGTTTCCTGACTCAATATGTAGATAGGCCGACTAGAGGGGAGACTATGTTGGACTTGGTGCTTGGCAACGAACCAGGCCAGGTGACAGATCTCTCGCTGGGAGAGCATTTCGGTGAGAGTGATCACAACTCCCTGACCTTTACTATAGTCATGGAGAGGGATAGGAGCAGACGGGATGGGAAAATATTTAATTGGGGGAAGGGAAATTACAATGCTATTAGGCAGGAACTGGGAGCTTAAATTGGGAACAGATGTTCTCAGGGAAATGCACGACAGAAATGTGGAGGTTGTTTAGGGAGCACTTGCTGCGACTGCTGGATAGGTTTGTCCCGATGAGGCAGGGAAGGGATGGTAGGGTGAAGGAACCTTGGATGACAAGAGATGTGGAACAGCTAGTCAAGAGGAAGAAGGAAGCTTACTTAAGGTTGAGGAAGCAAGGATCAGAAAGGGCTCCAGAGGGTTACAAGGTAGCCAGGAAGGAACTGAAGAATGGACTTAGGAGAGCTAGAAGGGGACATGAAAAAGTCTTGGCGGGTAGGATTAAGGAAAATCCCAAGGCGTTCTACACTCATGTGAGGAACAAGAGGATGGCCAGAGTGAGGGTAGAGCCGATCAGGGATAGTGGAGGGAACTTGTGCCTGGAGTCAGAGGAGGTAGGGGAGGTCCTAAATGAATACTTTGCTTCAGTATTCACTAGTGAGAGGGACCTTGTCGTTTGTGAGGACAGCGTGAAACAGGCTGATATGCTCGAACAGGTTGATGTTAAGAAGGAGGATGTGCTGGAAATTTTGAAAGACATGAGGATAGATAAGTCCCCGGGGCCAGACGGGATATACCCAAGGTTATTACAGGAAGCGAGGGAAGAGATTGCCGCGCCTTTGGCGATGATCTTTGCATCCTCACTGTCCACTGGAGTAGTACTAGATGATTGGAGGGTGGCAAATATTATTCCCTTGTTCAAGAAAGGGAATAGGGATAACCCAGGGAATTACAGACCAGTCAGTCTTATGTCGGTGGTGGGCAAATTATTGGAGAGGATTCTGAGAGACAGGATTTATGATTATTTGGAAAAGCATAGTTTGATTAGAGAGAGTCAGCGTGGCTTTGTGAGGGGCAGGTCATGCCTCACAAGCCTTATTGAATTCTTTGAGGATGTGACAAAACACATTGATGAAGGAAGAGCAGTAGATGTGGTGTATATGGATTTTAGCAAGGCGTTTGATAAGGTTCCCCATGGTAGGCTCATTCAGAAAGTAAGGAGGCATGGGATACAGGGAAATTTGACTGTCTGGATACAGAATTGGCTGGCCCATAGAAGACAGAGGGTGGTAGTAGATGGAAAGTATTCAGCCTGGAGCTCGGTGACCAGTGGTGTTCCGCAGGGATCTGTTCTGGGACCTCTGCTCTTTGTGATTTTTATAAATGACTTGGATGAGGGAGTGGAAGGCTGGGTTAGTAAGTTTGCCGATGAAACAAAGGTTGCTGGAGTTGTGGATAGTGTGGAGGGCTGTTGTCGGTTGCAACGGGACATTGACAGGATGCAGAGCTGGGCTGAGAAGTGGCAGATGGAGTTCAACCTGGAAAAGTGTGAAGTGATTCATTTTGGAAGGTCAAATTTGAATGCAGAATACAGGCTTAAAGACAGGATTCTTGGCAGTGTGGAGGAACAGAGGGATCTTGGGGTCCACGTCCATCGATCCCTCAAAGTTGCCACCCAAATTGATAGGGTTGTTAAGAAGGCGTATGGGGTGTTGACTTTCATTAACAGGGGGATTGAGTTTAAGAGCCGCGAGGTTATGCTGCAGCTCTATAAAGCCCTTGTTAGACCACACTTGGAATATTGTGTTCAGTTCTGGTCGCCTCATTATAGGAAGGATGTGGAAGCTTTAGAGAGAGTGCAGAGGAGATTTACCAGGATGCTGCCTGGACTGGAGGGCATGTCTTATGAAGAAAGGTTGAAGGAGCTAGGGCTTTTCTCATTGGAGCGAAGAAGGACTTGATAGAGGTGTACAAGATGATGAGAGGCATAGATGGAGTGGATAGCCAGAGACTTTTTCCCAGGGTGGAAAGGGCTATCACCAGGGGGCATAATTTTAAGGTGATTGGAGGAAGGTTTAGGGGAGATGTCAGAGGTAGGTTCTTTACACAGAGAGTGGTGGGTGCGTGGAATGCACTGCCAGCGGTGGTAGTAGAAGCAGATACATTAGGGGCATTTAAGCGACTCTTGGATAGGTACATGGATGATAGTAGAATGAAGGGTATGTAGGTAGTTTGATCTTAGAGTAGGTTAAAGGGTCGGCACAACATCATGGGCCGAAGTGCCTGTACTGTGCTGTACTGTTCTATGTTCTATGTAACTAGCAGAATAGATAAGGGGGAACCAGTGAATGTGGTGTTTTTGGATTTTCAGAAGGCTTTTGATAAGGTCCCACACAGGAGGTTGGTAAGAAAAATTCGAGCACGTGGGATTGCAGGTAATATAGTGGCATGGATTGAGAATTGGTTACTGGACAGAAAATAGAGAGTAGGAATAAACATCTCATTCTGGTTGGCAGGCTGTGACTAGTGGGGTATTGCAAGGATCAGTGCTTGGGCCTCAGCTATTCACAATCTAGATCAATGATTTGGATGTGGGGGCCAAATGTAGTATTTCTAAATTTGCTGATGACACAAAGTTAGGTGGGAATGTGAGTTATGGGTAGGCATCAAGGGGATTTAGACAGGCTAAGTGAGTTGGTAAGAACATGGCAGATGGAATATAATGTGGAAAAATGTGAAGTTATCCACTTTGGTAGGAAAAACAGAAATGCAGAGTATTTCTTAAATGGTGAGAGATTGGGAAGTTCTGATGTCCAAAGGGACCTGGGTGTCCTTGTTCATAAGTCACTGAAAACTAACATGAAGGTACAGCAAACAATTAGGAAGGCAAATTCTATGTTGGCCTTTATTGCAAGAGGATTTGAGTACAGGAGTAAAGACGTCTTGCTGAAATTGTATAGCGCCTTGGTGAAATGGCACCTTGGAGTATTGTATCCAGTTTTGGTCTCCTTACCTAAGGAAGGATATATTTGCTATAGAGGGAGTGCAACAGAGGTTCACCAGACTGATCCCTGGAATGGCAGGATTGACTTATGAGGAGAGACAGAGGAGACTGGGCCTATATTCTGTAGAGTTTAGAAGAATGAGAAGTGATCTCATTGAGGCATGCAAAATTATTACAGAGCTTGACAGGGTAGCTGCAGGAAGGATGTTTTCCCTTGTGGGAGAATCTAGAACTAGGGGTCACTGTTTAAAAATAAGGGATCACCCATTTAAGACAGAGATGAGGAGAATTTTTTTCTCTCAGAGGGTCGTGAGTCTTTGGAACTCTCTTCCTCAAAAGGCGGTGAAAGCAGAGTCTTTGAATATTTTTAGGGCAGAGGTAGATAGATTCTTGACAAGCAAGGGGGTGAAAGGTTATCGGGGGTAGGCGGGAATGTGGAGTAATCAGTTCAGCCATGAACTGACTGAATGATGCAGCAGGCTCGAGGGGCTGAGTGGCCTACTCCTGCTCCTAATTCGTATGTTCGTATGTTTCCCTTGGCTAGGGAGTCTAGAACCAGAGGACATAGGGCTGAATTTTACCGGCCCCGCCAATGTCGGGGGTCGTGAAGGGGGAGGCCTGGAAAATGCCTCTGGGAGAGGCCCGCCATGGGCCTCAATGCCGGGAAGGCCCTGCCCCATATTACTGGTGGTGGTGAGGCCTCATGGCAGCCCCCCTGCCGCTGGGCAACGGGACACTCATTTGAATATGTTAAAACATTAAAATTAAGGAATAATTATTTACCTCGTCCTGATGGCCGTCCCGCTCCGATATTATGGTTGGTGACCTGCAGTCCTGCGCCGTCGAATCTCCAACTGGAGATCTGATGCAGGACACTGGTGGGGATGGGGGAGGGGGTAAGTATTTCAGTGTGGGAGGGGGGAGTGAGGTCAAACTTAGGTGATTGGTCGAGCAGGTGATGGAAAGGGGTAAAAGTTTCTGAAATTTGGGGGCGAGAGGTCAGGTACTGAAGGTAAGCATTTTGAGGGGGGGGAAGAGGGCAGGAATGACATGTAAGGCTATGATGGGGGGGAGGCGGTTGGAGAGGGGCTGGAAAGATTTTTTAAATTAATTTTAATACGTTTAAATGCACTGCTTCTTTAAAAATTTAAGCTGCCATTTAGGGCTCGAAGCCCTTTAAGAATGGCGCTGGTGCCCGCGCAGTGGCGCTGGATGCCATTACCGGGGACAGAGCGCCGCTCCCTCCACGTCATCAAGGGGGTGGGCGGTTCGCCCCGGCTATGTAAGTGAGCCGCCACGTTTAACATCGCAGTGGCTCCAGGGAGCAAATCCCACGTGTGCTCCCTGCGATCTTTGAAACTAGCCACCGAGATCGGAGCTGGGGGTAAAATTCAGTCCATAATAAGAGGTAGGCCATTTAGGACTGAGATGAGGAGGAATTTCTTCACTCAGGGTGGTGAATAAAAAACAAAGAACAAAGAAAATTACAGCACAGGAACAGGCCCTTCGGCCCTCCAAGCCTACGCCGATCCAGATCCTCTATCTAAACCTGTCGCCTATTTTCTAAGGGTCTGTATCTCTTTGCTTCCTGCCCATTCATGTATCTGTCTAGATACATCTTAAAAGACGCTATCGTGCCCGCGTCTACCACCTCCGCTGGCAACGCGTTCCAGGCACCCACCACCCTCTGCGTAAAGAACTTTCCACGCATATCCCCCCCTAAACTTTTCCCCTCTCACTTTGAACTCGTGACCCCTAGTAATTGAATCCCCCACTCTGGGAAAAAGCTTCTTGCTATCCAACCTGTCTATACCTCTCATGATTTTGTACACCTCAATCAGGTCCCCCCTCAACCTCCGTCTTTCTAATGAAAATAATCCTAATCTATTCAACCTCGCTTCATAGCTAGCGCCCTCCATACCAGGCAACATCCTGGTGAACCTCCTCTGCACCCTCTCCAAAGCATCCACATCCTTTTGGTAATGTGGCGACCAGAACTGCACGCAGTATTCCAAATGTGGCCGAACCAAAGTCCTATACAACTGTAACATGACCTGCCAACTCTTGTACTCAATACCCCGTCCAATGAAGGAAAGCATGCCGTATGCCTTCTTGACCATTCTATTGACCTGCGTTGCCACCTTCAGGGAACAATGGGCCTGAACACCCAAATCTCTCTGTACATCAATTTTCCCCAGGACTTTTCCATTTACTGTATAGTTCACTCTTGAATTGGATCTTCCAAAATGCATCACCTCACATTTGCCCTGATTGAACTCCATCTGCCATTTCTCTGCCCAACTCTCCAATCTATCTATATTCTGCTGTATTCTCTGACAATCCCCTTCACTATCTGCTACTCCACCAATCTTAGTATCGTCTGCAAACTTGCTAATCAGACCACCTATACTTTCCTCCAAATCATTTATGTATATCACAAACAACAGTGGTCCCAGCAAGGATCCCTGTGGAACACCACTGGTCACACGTCTCCATTTTGAGAAACTCCCTTCCACTGCTACTCTCTGTCTCCTGTTGCCCAGCCAGTTCTTTATCCATCTAGCTAGTACACCTTGGACCCCATGCGCCTTCACTTTCTCCATCAGCCTACCATGGGGAACCTCATCAAACGCCTTACTGAAGTCCATGTATATGACATCTACAGCCCTTCCCTCATCAATCAACTTTGTCACTTCCTCAAAGAATTCTATTAAGTTGGTAAGACATGACCTTCCCTGCACAAAACCATGTTGCCTATCACTGATAAGCCCATTTTCTTCCAAATGGGAATAGATCTTATCCCTCAGTATCTTCTCCAGCAGCTTCCCTACCACTGACGTCAGGCTCACCGGTCTATAATTACCTGGATTATCCCTGCTACCCTTCTTAAACAAGGGGACAACATTAGCAATTCTCCAGTCCTCCGGGACCTCACCCGTGTTTAAGGATGTTGCAAAGATATCTGTTAAGGCCCCAGCTATTTCCTCTCTCGCTTCCCACAGTAACCTGGGATAGATCCCATTCGGACCTGGGGACTTGTCCACCTTAATGCCTTTTAGAATACCCAACATTTCCTCCCTCCTTATGCCGACTTGACCTAGAGTAATCAAATATCTGTCCCTAACCTCAACATCCGTCATGTCCCTCTTCTCGGTGAATACCGATGCAAAGTACTCGTTTAGAATCTCACCCATTTTCTCTGACTCCACGCATAACTTTTCTCCTTTGTCCTTGAGTGGGCCAATCCTTTCTCTAGTTACCCTCTTGCTCCTTATATATGAATAAAAGGCTTTGGGATTTTCCTTAACCCTGTTTGCTAAAGATATTTCATGACCCCTTTTAGCGCTCTTAATTCCTCGTTTCAGATTGCGCCTACAATCCCGATATTCTTTCAAAGCTTCGTCTTTCTTCAGCCGCCTAGACCTTACGTATGCTTCCTTTTTCCTCTTAGCTAGTCTCACAATTTCACCTGTCATCCATGGTTCCCTAATCTTGCCATTTCTATCCTTCATTTTCACAGGAACATGAATCTTTGGAATTCTCTGCCCCAGAGGGCTGTGGAGGCTCAGTCATTGAGTATATTCAAGACAGAGGTCGATAGATTTCTAGATATTAAAGATACCAAGGGATATGGGGATAGTGCGGGAAAATGGCGCTGAGGTAGAAGATCAGCCACTATCTAGTTGAATGGCGGAGCAGGCTTGAGGGGCTGAATGGCCTATTTCCTATGTGCTCCTATTCCTACAATAGTGTCAAAGAACACTCTTTAAAATCTAAAAATGCCAACAGAAAAAGACAGAGAAAAAAATCAGAAGAACCAGTTAAAAGAATTAAGGTTTAATTTTTTTAAAAAATCAAAGATCCTCCTTTAAACTCTAAATTTAATTTCTATTTTCTGAAATTAAACAAGAATCCACTCCTATGCAAAAGTGGTGGGTTTGGGTCAGGTGGAAGAAAAAATGTAAAAGACCTGAAACTCAAACCCAACCCACCTGGAACTGTCCACTTCTGGTTTTAACAGAGATTGGACAAGGGGCAGGTGAGCAGGATTATTTTAATGAGGCTGTATTTCTCTGATTTTATCTCTGTTCCAACTTTAATGCTGGGCCTCGGGAAACCTGGCAGCTAAAGGGAGACGTGGACTGTTGCATAGAACAGGTAAGTACTTTTCCAGCGCTAATAGTGAGCCAGGAGGAGCAGGAATACTTCCTCCTCAGCTCCCCAAGGAAATCTGTTGGCCTCTCTAGCGAATGGACCCCACTCCATGATCCATTGTCCTCCTTATGCCCTTCCCGGCATCGAACCCAGTCAACATTCCTGATCTCTCCATGGGCCACCCACCATCTTCCCTTTTTTCTCGAATTTTCTGGGCTCTCCCGCAATCCTCTCCCTTTCTCCCCCGATCACACCAGCTGCTGCATCGATATACCCCGAACCACAATCTCTTCCTCCCTCCCCTACGCTCCCTGGCTGTGGCCTCATGGTGTAGGCCTACCTGCCTGACAGCCAGATTGACTCTCAATCTGGTCGGCATCGACTGGGAAATGATTTCCAAAAAGGGTATTCAAGTCCTGCGTTAAATTTGGCAAAACCCATAGGAAACCCATTCTTCCAGGTTTCCCAACAGCAAAACCGCCTCCCCCAGCTCACTTTGCCCCTCCTCGTAAGTGTAGATACTTATATATTTAAATGAAATGTCAGTGTCAGGAAAACCCTATCTGCTAAATGAGAAATATTAATTTCATCGGTTGGATACTTACATTAGACTTTTAATGGAAAAAAACCCTACAGTAACTTTTAAAAAAAACTAGCAGCCAAGATGGTCACTGCCACATTCATCTGAAATATCAGGAGATTGAACTGGAGACAAAAGGTCTAGCAAGAAGCCTAGCCAGGACAATGGCTTGCTCTAAGTGATTGAATTACCTAAAATGGCTTCATTAGCATGACAGTCAAGGCCATCCGCGCACATTGACTTGAAAGAACCAACCCCCTCCAAGTGTGAATGGGCATCCTGGGGCATGGAGAACCTTGAATTTCATTAGAGAATTCCAGAAAAACCTCATTCGAAACAAAGGGGATTGAAAGAACCATGTGACCGCCTGTTCAACTCTGAAGAAACGAGAAGTTTTGTTATGCAGACGGAAGACAAGCAGTAACAGAGTGTGCAGGAGCAGAAAGCTGCGTGCTTCCCTTTCTCTCTCCCCCAGAAAACATCAAGTTTGAAAATGGTCTGCAACTGGGGGACTCTCTAAGCCTGCAGACTGCTACGGCCAGCGACAAGGAGGACAGCCGACTGCAATTCTGCCTTCAAGAAAACCCTGATCAAAGCAGGCCAACCACAAAGTGCACTTTGACCAGCGAGGACTTCAAGAATACAGCTTCAGCTGAGGACTACTGGACCATCCACTTTACAGACTATATTTAAGTTCCATTTATTCTGGACTTTAATTCAACCACCGAATCTATTTTCCCTCCTGTAATCTATTTGCGTGTGTGTGATTCTTGTATAAGCGCAAGGGGAGAGCCAACTGTGTAACAGCCCCGACAACCAATTTTATCTGTAGCACCTGTGGAAGAATCTATCACTCTAAAATTGGCCTTTATAGCCACTCTAGGCGCTGCTTCACAAACCACTGACCACCTCCAGGCGCTTACCCATTGTCTCTCGAGACAAGGAGGCCAAAGAGAGAGAAGAGAGATTCTGTGTGAATGTGTGCGTGAATGTGTAGTGTAATTTTAATATTTTTAAATCGGGTTAGCATGTTAAATATAATAAACTTACCTCTTTCTTGTTTAAACTCAAGAAAACCTGTCCAATTGGTTCTTTCACGATCACAGTAAAGAAAAAAGGTAAAACACTCACAGAGGTGGTAAGCACAACCAATATTTAAAAAAAGAATAAACCCTGTTGTGGTTAAATAAGAGGAAGGGCAAGAGGGGAGCCTGAGACCCCTCCTCACCTGGCCATAACAGTCAGAAAATGTCAAAATGTGTAAAAAAAAATCTATCAATGCCAAATAAATATTGTTAAAAACTGTTCTATTCGCCAAGTATGAAATAAAAATAACATTTAAAGAAATATTTCAGTGATATACTTATAAAGGGAAGTATTTAGCTTAGTAGGTTAAGCTGCTTTTATAAGGTAGTGTATGGGTTATTTTACTGGACTAGTAATCCACAGATCACACTATGGCAATTTAAGAACATGAATTCAGCTTTAAAAAAATCTGAAAATGCTGGTATCAGTAAAAGTGACCATAAAACTGTCAGATTCTCATAAAAACCTAACTGGTTCACTGATGCACTTAAAGGGAAGGAAACCCATCACCCTTACCTGGTCTGACCTGTCTGACTCCAGTTCCACATCAACATGGTTGATTCTTAACTGCCCTCTAAAGTGGCCGAGTAAGCCATTCAGTTGTACTCAGGGATGGGGAATAAATACTGGCAAGATTAGATGGTACCATTGAAAAGTTGCTTCCTGTTACATATCTGACATAGCTGATATGATACACTGTTTTCCTTTATGTGTCAACCCTGTTCTATTTTGCGGCAACAGTGACTGCCAGCATGACTATACCGCAACAAGTCACCTGTGTATGATGACATTCATTGACTATCTTGCCGTGATTCGCTGTTGATTGCTGAGAAATTCAATGTCAAGGTTTAAAATTAAATATTCCAAAACATTTTGACAAAGTTTGCTGTTAATAAAGCACGAAAAAAAATCAGATTAAAAGGAAAACTCATTTTGTTAAATTAACATACTCAGTAACCATTCAACAATGGCTCTTTTCATTGTTTCACTGCAACATTAGAATGCCATGGTGTTTAATATTTCCAAATCGTGTGCTCTAGCCAAGTGCCAATGCTTCATTAAATTGGCTTCTGTCCAAGTAAGCAATTATCTCTAAAATGCAAATTAAACTTAAATTAAGAACGTAATGACTGACATTTTAAAGATAATAGAAAAAATGATTCCGTTCAGCAACAGTGTCCATGGGTTAGAAACCAAAGCATAACGCTGAAACTCTAAACCCCAGACTTTTTTTCATTTTATTTTTAATATGGGGTCTCTAAAGATTTATTGATACAATGGCCATTGTCTATCTATATGTAAATTATAGTAATAACTAACTAGGTGGATGCAATTTGGCAAGGCTTTAGATAGCAGAAAGGGAAAAGTGGGTATTGAGTATGGTGACTTTGCACTTCGTGCAATTGAGTGCTTTGTTCGCAACCCTGAGTTGAAGTTTGACGTGAACTCGCTGCAGCTGGATGAGCTATTTCAGTTCTCAGTGCAGCTGCTAGATAGAAATCTGTGTAAATGTAAGAACACAGGTAGAACTTACACTGTCCAGATATATAGAAACACTTGAGTTGCGCATCCTACAATCTTATCTCAGAGCAGACCAAGTGGGACATGAAGTTTATGGCCAAGGCAAGGTACTTTAAAGCAGCTTGAATTGGGAGAAATTGGGGAGCAAACAGAAGTACAGCTATCAAATGTGTTATTAAATTTAAAAAATGGACATCTACCAGTAAGTATCATCACTGAAATGAACCAACTTTTGATGAAATATGCAAATAAGTGTGTGAATATTTATCTAAAAGTCAAATTTTTGTTATTGTTGTGGGAAATAGAAAGAATAGCCTGTGCTACTAACATGGGGTCAATGCACATAGATAAAGATTTTGAAGCTTATTCAATGCATGAGTGTAAGACTGACGAGAAGACTGGGTTCTGTGAGTGGAGGGGAGGAGGTCTGTTCTGGAAATCCTGGGCAGGGTGCCAGATCTGGGTGGGGGAGCGGTGGTCACTAATCCCGGGGGGGTGGGGGGGAGGTGGGGGTGGTGGGGGTGCTGTGGGAGGAGTCCCATCCCTGATGGGTCAGATCCCCAATCCCTGGGGTAGCCCAATGGCAGACAAGGAAGCAAGTAAGCTTTGCGGGTTGGGAGCAAGACTTGGCAATAAGAACATAAGAACTAGGAGCAGGAGTAGGCCATTCAGCCCCTCAAGCCTGCCCCGCCATTCAATAAGATCAGGGCTTATCTGTCCCAGGCTTCAACTCTTCTTTCGGACCTGCTCCGCATGCCCCTCGACTCCCTGAGATTTCAAAAATCTATCTACCTCCTCCTTAAATACATTTAGTGACCTAGTCTCCACAACTCTCTGAGGCAGAGAATTCCAGAGATTCACCACCCTCTGAGAGAAGAAATTCCTTCACATCTCAGTTTTAAATGTGTGACCCCTTATTTTTATTTTATGCAAAACAGGATTACAGGCATGCTTAATAATGGCAGAAACAATTCAGGACTTCAAAAATATCCAGGTAGTTTGACTTTCAGTTCTCAATATTTGGTTGAATATGGAGTTATATATGGTTTTTATTAAGATTTATTCAATAGACTAGGATATTGCATCAAAGTCATGCTAATCCCAATTTGTGGAATGTTGCAAATGTATATCACTGGTTTAGGGGAGATGTTGGTGTAGTGGTAACGTCACTGAACTAGTGATCCAGGGCCCAGGTTAATGCCCTGGGGACATGGGTTCAAATCCCACCACAGCAACTGGTGGAATTTAAATTCAATTAATTAATAAACATCTGGAATTGAAAGCTAGTCTCAGTAATGGTGCCATGAAACTGTCATCAATTGTTGTTAAAAATCCATCTGGTTCACTAACATCCTTTAGGGAAGGAAATCTGCTGTCCTTACCTGTTCTGGCTTACATGTGATTCCAGTCGCACAGCAATGTGCTTGACTCTTAACTGCCCTCTGAAATGGTCTAGCAAGCCACTCAGTTTTCAAGGGCAATGAGGGATGGGCAACAAATTCTGGCCTTGCCAGCGTGCCTACATCCATGAAAGAATGAAAAAAAGAACGGTTCTATACAAACTGTACACAAAGTTAATAACTATACAGCACCTATGCTTTAAAGTTACAGGGATAGGGTTTCTGCTTTATTGATATGAAAAATCTTTTAAAAAGTGCCTACTAGTCGTTTGGAAAACCTCCCTGAACCAATGCAATGGGTGGAATCTTGCAACTTCAAAACTGGTCGTGGCTGGTTTATGTGGGCGAGTCTGGATTCAGGTGAACTGAATCTTGAACCAACATAAAAGATCGTGGAAAACACGAACTCAAGTAGTTTTGGATGCAACGTTAGTGGGGGTTGTATATATACCCCCAAACTGTAGTGGTGATGTTGGGAATGGCATTAAACAGGAAATTAGAGATGCATGCGATAAAGGAACATCTGTAATTATGGGTGACTTTAATCTGCATATAGATTGGGCAAATCAAATTAGTCACAATACCGTAGAAAAGGAATTCTTGGAGTGTATATGGGATGGTTTTCTGGACCAATACGTTGAGTAACCAACTAGAGAACAGGCCATCCTAGACTGGGTATTGTGTAATGAGAGAGGAATAATTGACAATCTAGTTGTGCGAAACCCCTTGGGGATGAGCGACCATAATATGATAGAATTCTTCATCAAGATGGAGAGTGACGTAATTGATTCTGTGACTAGGGTCCTGAATCTTAGTAAAGGAAACTACGAAGGTATGAGGCGCAAGTTGGCTATGATGGATTGGGAAACATTACTTAAAGGGATGACAGTGGAAAAGCAATGGCAAATATTCAAAGAGCGCATGGATGAACTGCAACAATTGTTTATTCCTGTCTGGTGCAAAAGTAAAACGGGAAAGGTAGCCAAACCATGGCTTACAAGGGAAATTAGAGATAGCATTAGATCCAAGCAGGAGGCATATAAATTCACCTGAAAAAACAACAGACCTGAGGATTGGGAGCAGTTTAGAATTCAGCAAAGGAGGACCAACGGATTTATTAAGAAGGGGAAAATAGAGTACGAGAGCAAGCTTGCGGGGAACATAAAAACTGACTGTAAAAGTTTCCATAGATATGTGAAGAGAAAAAGATTGAAGACAAATGTAGGTCCCTTACAGTCAGAAACAGGGGAATTTATTATGGGGAACAAAGAAATAGCTAACCAACTAAATGCATACTTTGGTTCTGTCTTCACAAAGGAGGTCACAAATATCATACCAGAAATGTTGGGGAACACAGGGTTTAGTGAGAGAGAATAACTGAAAGAAATCAGTATGAGTAGAGAAATGGTGTTGGGGAAATTGAAGGGATTGAAGGCCAATAAATCCCCAGGGCCTGATGGTATGCATCCCAGAGTACTTAAGAAAGTGGTCCTAGAAATAGTGGATGCATTGGTGGTCATCTTCCAAGATTCTATAGTCTCTGGAACAGTTCCTACAGATTGGAGGGTAGCTAATGTAACCCCACTATTTAAAAAGGGAGGTAGAGAGAAAACAGGGAATTATAGAGCAGTCAGCCTGATGTCGGTTGTGGGGAAAATTCTAGAGTCCATTATCAAAGATTTTATAGTAGAGCACTTGGAGAACAGTGGTAGAATCGGACAGAGTCAGCATGGATTTACGAAGGGGAAATCATGCTTGACAAATCTACTGGAATTTTTCGAGGATGTAACTAGTAGAGTTGATGAGGGGGAGTCAGTGGATGTGGTGTATTTGGACTTTCAGAAGGCATCGTCAAAGTCCCACATAAGAGATTAGTGTGCAAAATTAAAGCGCATGGGATTGGTGGTAGTGTATTGCGATGGATAGAAAATTGGTTGGCAGACAGGAAACAAAGAGTAGGGATAAATGGGTCTTTTTCCGAATGGCAGGCAGTGAGTAGTGGGGTACCACAGGGATCGGTGCTAGGACGCCAGCTATTCACAATATATATTAATGATTTAGATGAGGGAACTAAATGTAATATCTCCAAATTTGCAGATGACACAAAACTGGGTGGGAGGGTGAGTTGTGAAGAGGATGCAGAGAGGCTTCAGGGTGATTTGGACAAGTTGAGTGAGTGGGCAAATGCATGGCAGATGCAGTAGAATGTGGATAAATGTAAGGTTATACACTTTGGTAGCAAAAACAGGAAGGCAGATTATCTGAATGGCTATAAACTGAGAGAGGGGAATATGCAACGAGACCTGGGTGTTCTCGTACACCAGTCGCTGAAGGTAAGCATGTAGGTGCAACAGGCGGTAAAAATGGCAAATGGTATGCTGGCCTTCAGAGCGAGAGGATTCGAGTACAGGAGCAGGGATGTCTTGCTGCAATTATACAGGGCCTTGGTGAGGCCACACCTGGAATATTGCGTGCAGTTTTGGTCTCCTTATCTGAGGAAGGATGTTCTTGCTATAGAGGGAGTGCAGCGAAGGTTTACCAGACTGATTCCTGGGATGGCGGGTCTGACATATGAGGAGAAATTGAGTCGGTTAGGATTATATTCGCTGGAGTTCAGAAGAGTGAGGGAGGATCTCATAGAAACATATAAAATTCTAAACGGACTTGACAGGGTAGTTGCAGGAAGGATGTTCCCGATGGTGGGGGAGTCCAGAACCAGGGGTCATAGTCTAAGGATACGGGGTAAACTTTTCAGGACTGAGATGAGGAGAAATTTCTTCACCCAGAGAGTGGTGAGCCTGTGGAATTCACTACCACAGAAAGTAGTTGAGGCCAAAACATTGTATTTTTTCAAGAAGGAGTTAGATATAACTCTTGGGTTTAAAGGGATCAAAGGATATGGGGCAAAAGCGGGAACAGGTTATTGAGTTGGATGATCAGCCATGATCATAAATGAATGGTGGAGCAGGCTCGAAGGGCCGAATGGCCTCCTCCTGTCCCTATTTTCTATGTTTCTATGTAACTCACTTGGGGTTAAAATTTCCCTGATCTTTTGAGCTAGTTCAACTGATACCGCCCGGATTGCATGGATATAAATTGATAATAACTCGGCCCCTTAGTGTTTATTCTATGGACTATCTGGGTTTTTGTTCACTTGGGAGGGCAAAAGTTTAAGCTCTGCCTGTAGTGGACAGCGATTACAGAGGCCCCTGTCACTTGTCACGGGCTACAATGAGGCCTGGCAGTAGCCCGGCTGTTTATAAGACTGATAACATACCACTGAGAAGAGGCTGGTTGTACCGATAGGGTGGAGGCAGCTGAGCGACATCATCTAGCCGTTGGCACAATGCGCGGGAAAGATGACCAACGTGGTGAGTGCTTCCCAGTACAATGCTCTGCAGGTAGATCGGTTCGATGAAATGACTCAGGAGAGATCCTTGAGCACCCAGAATGTTCCACCTGAAACACAGTTGTAGCGGCAGAGGTTTAGTGAGTTAGCAGAAATGCACTTTTTTAAAAATTTCCTTTGGAATCATTTCACTGTGTCAGGATGTGTTTGTTCTAAACGGGGGCTTAAATCAGATTACTCCCAGCTGAGCACTTTTCATTTAAACCTGCAGTTAATTTGGCGCAGCCAGCTTCTCGTCTGCTAATTGCACTACACTGCAATTAAGTGATGAATGGGCAGTTGGGCTAATAACAATTTAGTACAGACACTTGTCCACACGTGACTGTCAAATTTGTGACTTGCATTTTTATTTGGGGGGATAGATTAAACAAAGGATTAGTAAGATGAAGGATCACAAATCAGAAATGTAGTTATACAGCCAGAATTAATAATGGCTGAACATAAAAACATAAGAAATAGGAGGAGTAGGCCATATGATTGATCTTCTAGTTCAACTCCACTTTTCCACCCTATTCCCAAATCCCTTGATTCTCTTAGTGTCCAAAAATCTATCGATCTCTGTCTTCCACAGCTCTGTGGCAGAGAATTCCAAAGATTCACAACCCTTTGAATGAAGAAATTTCTCCTCATCTCAGCCCTCAATGACCAATCCCTTCTCTTGAGACTAGGACTCCTAGTTCCAGACTCTTTTGCCAGGGGAAACAGCCTTTCTGCAGCTACCCTGTCAAACTCACGAGAAAGGAGCTTGTTTTTTTTTGTGTGAATGCAACACTTCCTTTTAATGCCATTTTCTCCTCTTTCCCAAATCGTGTCTCCCCACCTCAAGCACAATCAGTGTGCAACCTGTTCCTCATGTTTCTAATGGCAGCAACTGAGAGCAGCCTGGGTCTGACCTTGCCCTGGAATTTCCTCAGGGCAGCGATCCCAGCATTTACATAGACTCTGCGCCTATTGTGAACTCCACTACTGATCTCACCAGCGTTTTGGTGCTGTACTGACTATGGTTCAAAGAACCTGCTGACATTCACGATCTAGAATAACAGCCACGTGGGTAAGGTAGTGGAGGGTGACTGACACCTGTGGAACTGAGGTCTGGCAGTAAACATGGCCTCAGGTAAGAGGAGATGGGTGGAGAATTTTTCTTTTATAAGGTTGAATGAAGGCTGGGAATGTCTTCAAGAGTCGCTCCCGCTCCTCTGCTGTAACTTCACTGGAATTGCAGCGGAGACTCAGTTAACAGTGTGTCCGCCAGAAAGCCATTGAAGTTCAGGGGCTCTGGTGAAATTCGCAGCCACACAATTTGATCAATGGCACAACAAATCAAATCGAACAGTTCAATGTCCTTGTGGAAAATATTAAAAAATAGTGCGTAAGGGTGGCGAGAATACTGGAGAGGTTGCATGCTGTTCTACTGGCAGTGAACTAGTAGGAATTGATCAGAAGCTGCCGACTTGTGTCTGCTGAAGTTAATGTTGAAGGTAATTAGCTCTATTGTGCTAAACTGTCATCTTTACTGCACACTTGGGGGCAACTTAGGCAGGCAATGGAATGCACGCGACATAAACCTGCAGCGCTGAGATGGGAGTCCACTCCCCCTCCTCCACACCCTTCAGCTGTGTGCTGTGGCGAAATAATAGAGGAGGTCAAACACCACTCCACTGAGAGGAGGGTGGCTGGAGAGTTGAGTTGGTGGGGGCGGAGTGGTGGTAAAAAGAAAGTCCAAGGGAGAGTTGTAATTGATTATATTGTGTCTTTTTTGTGTTTGCTCTGGTTAAGATTACATGGCCTTTGTTTTGTCATTTGGTGGGGTGGGGAAGAATACTGGGGGCTGAAGGCCTGATACCCTGAGGGGACAAGCTAACAAATCTATTGAGAAAGGACTTACACATGAAAGATTAGCATTGCGTCAAACTTTTTATGCTGCCAAACCTAAGTAAGGGGCTGTATATTGTAAACTCATCTTTACAAACCTAATGAAACTAAAGCAAATGAAAGACTCTTTTGTCATACTTGCTAAATCTCATATTCATATCTGTATGTAGCGCAGTCTACTCCACTGAGGCTAACAAAAGGCATAAGAGAAACAGGCGTACAGTGCCAACTGCATTCTCACACGGAAAATTAAGTTGCAGCCATGGGCAATATTTTTGCTCTTATATCTAGTTTGGACACACGGTCAATGCCTCTGTCTTTGATCTACCTCCTTAAATTCTTATACTGAAATGAAGAATATTAGCATTCATTACTTCTTTATAATTGGTGATGGTGCTTTGTTCATCAATATGACTTTGTACCCATGGCATCTTCTGATATAATTCAAGCTGGAGGGACTGAAATTCCTTGGCTGTTCCAGTAGACTCCTTCTGTAACTTTGGCGAGAGTCTAATGGAACAGTTGCAAACTTCAAAGGGACCCAGAAACAGGGAGAAGTTCCACTATCGTCTTGTGGAAGTGCCCAATACCGACCTTCATAAAGCTAATGACTGAAGAGAGGGGGTATGGTAAGGCTAGGGGGCATAGCCTCCTGAAGTTGGGACATCCTGTGCCCCAGCCTCACCGGTACCCAGCATAAATTTTGTATGCCAGAGTGAGGAGTACCAACCTGGTGAAGGGCAGAGGTGAGCCCCACAAGGGGCTTATGTTCCTGTGTTTATAGGGCTCGTACAGATGGCAGGTTGGAGGGGGATCATGGGTTGTGGGGGAGATCAGGGAGAGGTTAGCTTGGTGGTCCAAGGGAAAGCACTCCTGCTCCTCCTGGCCCACAAGCAGTGCTGGAAAAACTCTCATGTTGGATCCAGCTCTTCTCACCTCCCTCCAGCTACTGGGTTTCCCGAACCTTGGGAAACCTTGCCCGCAGCCATTGTATCTAAAAATCTGTTAAAATTTGAGGCATGCTGCCTCATTAGCATATTTAAAAGCATGATCTGCTTCTCGAGAACAGATTAGTCCCCATCCCGACTTGCTCTGTTGAAACCGGACATGGGCATTCAGGACAGGTTGGGCTTGGGTTTCAGATTTTTAAAATTATAACCTGAGTAAACTGTGCAGTGTTACTCTGCTTCTTCATTTATCCTAAGCTTGAATAATCTTTTCATTCATTCTCAGGATGTGGATGTCACTGGAATGCCAGCATTTATTCCCCTGAACAGGTGGTGGTGAGCCACCTTCTTGGATTGCTGCAGTGTAGCAGTTTGATGCAACTGAGTGCTTGCTAGGCCACATCAGTGGGCAGTTAAGAGTCAACCGCATTGATGTGGGACTGGAAGTCACATGTAGGCCAGACCAGGTAAGGCCACAGGTCTGCAATCCTTCTCTAAAGGGCGTTAGTGAATCAGTTGGGTTTTTATGACACTCTGACAGCTTCATGATCATTTTTACTGATGACAGCTTTTTATTTCCAGATTTTTAAAACTGCATTTAAATTCACAAACTACCAAACTCACATTCTCTAGATTATTATTCTAAGCCTCTAGATCATTGGACCACTATGATACCTAGATGGTGAAGGTTAGAGCTGGAGCCTAGTCCTTATACACATACAATCTTTTATTTACAGAGACACACACTTCTGATCATGTACCTTCAACCAACACCCATCCTTTCAGCTTGCTCCTGTACATATAAGCTCAGGCAAGTCTCTAATTAATGCCCACCACCTGAATACAATTAACCCCCAATTGATAGACAATTAACAAACTACGCTGCCACACTCACTACAGAGAGCCTTACAGTTATTACTTGTCTCTTGAGTATTGCAGTACAATTCTATCTCTATGTCTTTACACACACCTGAACATAACATCATTGCAGTGAATCAGGATGGAGCTAGGGGCCAACATTGTAAACATTAAAAATTCATACAGTAGTCTAAATGTGTGTACATATACTTCATTTTCTATTTAATGGAATGGTAATATCATTGTTGTTAATAATGCAGATAAACAATTACAATAAATCATTAACATCTTTTGATGAAACCAATGCTATATCACTGGAATAATTTGCAATATTTCAGTTAAGTTACAAAAGACAATCAGTGTATAAGTTTAGTAACATTGAGTAACATGGGTTATTAATTTATAATAAACATGCGCTATGAAACATTTACCAATGTACTGCTATCAATTGCTGTGAAAATACATTTAATTCCAGAACTCCACTAATAGTTCATACATTTTGTTTAAATATAACTTTAATATCTCCTGTGGGAAAAATAACAAGTCATACATTAACAGGAGCCCTTACAATAGCAAAACAAACTGCACTTTTATAGTGTCTTCCACATAACTCAAGGCCCCATTAAGAAAGACTTGCATTTATATAGCACTTTTCATGACGTTAAAAAGGGTTTTACAGCCAATGAAGTATTTTTGAAATTTAGTCACTTTTGTAATGTCGGAAACACAGCAGTCAACTGGTGCACAGCAAGCTCCCACAAACCGCATTTGTTAGTGACCAGATAATCTGTTTTTGTGATGTTGATTGAGGGATGAATATTGGCCGGGACACTGGGGAGAACACAAAAAAGAAACAGTTCCATATGTAAGGTCCACTGCAGAGAGCAGATGGGACTTCAGTTTAACATCTCATTGGAAAGACAGCACCTCCGGCAGTGCAGCACCTCTTCAGTACTGCACTTGAGTGGCAGCTTAGCTTGTGCTCGAGTCCTGGAGTGGGACTTAAACCTACAACCATTTGACTGAGAGGTGAGAGTGCTACCAACTAAGCCACAGCTGACACTAGGGCACCATAAGCACTTTACAATGGGGCTTGGAGGATACGAAGGTTGATGAACAGGAAGAGAGAGATCTTGAGAGATTAACGAAACTATAGATTTATCTTTAACAGTTTGATGGTGTCCCAAATTGAAGTGTTATTCTAGGCTAGTTTAGAGTGATGTGCCAGTTTATATATCCCCAATCAATTCATCTGATCTTTATCCTTTTTCACAACCTAAATGAGTTCAGGATGGGGAACTACATTTTTCATCTTGGAATGAAATGTAATAGCAGGTTATTTTTACTTTCTGTAACTGGAGTTTATTATAAATGAATAACATATTATAAATGATGTATCGGGTTCTATATTTACAGGTGGACTGACATTTTATAGGAAGTACAAGGACCTTTATAGTGCAAGTAAACATGCTCCTATATTACTGTCAATACAAGATATACTTTATTACAGAGAGCATTACTGCTGTGTTATGTTCTAGTTTACAGCAGCATTTGCGGGGAAGGGTTGCCTGTTTATTTCAGTGACATTGATTCAGATGGATATTCCAGTACATACAAGTACACTGGTTACTGAGCACGTAGAGCTGAAATGATCTGGTAAAGTATCTTGAAAGATCTTTCTAGCTTTATGAAGCAACTGGGAGTACAAGGAGGAAGATGTATCATACTCACTCCACAGACTCCCTGGCCTGTGTCAAACCTGCATCCAACGGGATGAGCAGGTGGCTTATTCCCAGGCCTTCACTAATACCTCTACAATCTTCCTGCTGCCCAGTTGCATGACAGTGGCCCAAGTATATTTCCTGCTCTGATTTTCCTCCCTGTCGGGAGTCCACCTGACTACAGCAAGGGGCAGAGCACAAAACCTGGGGCTGGATTTAATGATTGTGTCACGGCTTTCGGTAGCACACCCGAAATTGGGCGCCGTTACCACTCTGCATGGCTTCCATTCACACTGCAGGTGACCAATTATGATAATGGAGGCATGGGGTTCATCAATCACATGATGGGGGCAGGAGTCGAAGTGCTGAATGCAGCATCGGATGACTGTGGAGGAGGTGCTGGCGCCATATTTAAAAACCCTGCCAGCCCTGCTTTCATTGCTGCCTTAGAGTCCTTTGTTATTTGCTGCTGAGACTGGTGCTGGAGTGACTCCTGGACACACCACCACTCTGTTAAGGAAACTGCAGGATGGCTCAGGCAAGACACCGAGTGACCTCACAGTTTAGTGATGCCTCCCTGGAGATTCTCCTCCAGGCTGCAAGGGAAAGGCGGGAGGTCCTCTTCCCCAGGGATAGCAAGCCTGGATAGAGATCGCAGAGGAAGTCAACAGCCATGGGGTCACCCCCCACCGCCCCCAAACATGGGTGCAGTACAGGAACAGTGTCAATGACCTTGTTTGGTCTGCCAAGGTAAGTACTACATACCGCTCTCCTCTTTAGGGCTGCATGTGACTACATGGGAGGATGTGCATGACATGGGGAGGGAGGCGCAACAAAGGCGTTGGCAAAAAGGGATAGGCATCATCACATCCCGAGAGAGGCATGGTGGCATCTCGGCCACAGGCCACTTTCTTTCACAGCTCATTACCTCCCCTGAGAGAAGGCATACGGCATGCTTGCCTTCATTGGTCGGGGCATAGAGTATAAAAATTGGCAAGTCATGCTGCAGCTGTACAGAACTTTAGTTAGGCCACACTTAGAATATTGCGTGCAATTCTGGTCGCCACACTACCAGAAGGACGTAGAGGCTTTGGAGAGGGTACAGAAGAGGTTTACCAGGATGTTGCCTGGTCTGGAGGGCATTAGCTATGAGGAGAGGTTGGAAAAACTCGGATTGTTTTCACTGGAACGATGGAGGTGGAGGGGTGACATGATAGAGGTTTACAAAGTTATGAGTGGCATGGACAGAGTGGATAGTCAGAAGCTTTTTCCCAGGGTGGAAGAGTCAGTTACTCGGGGGCATAGGTTTAAGGTGCAAGGGGCAAAGTTTAGAGGGGATGTGCGAGGCAAGTTCTTTACACAGAGGGTGGTGAGTGCCTGGAACTTGCCGCCGGGGGAGGTGGTGGAAGCAGGTACGATAGCGACGTTTAAGAGGCATCTTGACAAATACATGAATAGGATGGGAATAGAGGGATACGGACCCCGGAAGTGCAGAAGGTTTTAGTTTAGACAGGCATCAAGATCGGCGCAGGCTTGGAGGGCCGAATGGCCTGTTACTGTGCTGTACTGTTCTTTGAGAGCTGGTGTGGGGATAAGTCATATAGCAAAGCCCTGCAGGGGATGAGGGGCTGTCAAAAGCAGACCTGTCCTATAGTTCTTCCTGTGAAGTATGACTATCTCCCTCATTCCACTTGCAGGACAAGGAGGTCCATAACAACAGGGCGACCTCGCGGACTGGCGGAGGAATTGCTGACATACGGTTTCTCTCAGTAGCTGAGAGTGAAGCACTGGAGTTGGTGGGGACTCAGGGCGGACACTCAATTGCGGATGGTGAGACTGGAGTGCAAGAGAGTGAGGATTGTCTTCCATCGACATCCAGCACATTTCTGGAGATCCACATAACATATTGATACCATAACATCTGCACATCCCAACCCACACATGTTTGTGTTCTCTCATGAAGGTCGGCGTCTGCAGGAGACTCAATCCAAAGAGGGGGGATCAGCAGTCAGCCTCAGAGGAGGAGCAGTCAGAGGATGCACCATTCCATGACTCTCCTGCACCTTCCACCAGTGCAGATACTTCCAGCTTGGTGGGTTTCTGCTTGGCTGTAGAATCAGGGTCACAAGCTGTTGAGACCACTGCACACGCGCCCGAGCAGCTGGCTGAGGCTGTGACAGCTGAGATGTCCAGTAGCTGGAGGACTGTGGGCGGCCAGGCCCATGCTGATCCCCAGGCTGATGACGAGCCGCTGGTGTCGACAGCACAGGGCATGCTGGAGTTCAGAGAAAGGTAAGGCAACATCTGGAGGAGATGCCAGAGGCAATGCGCAACCTTGAGCGGACGATGGAGGGGTCCATCCATGCCAATGAGTTGTGCCATGTCTCAGGCATGTGAGTGCATGGCTTCTCCATTGAGAGGTTGGCGACCCTCTTGGAGAGCCAGATGCCACAGATACATCAGTGGCAAGAGAAGGATGAGGTGCCTAGAGTCTTCTCCAGCTCCTCGTCCTTCTCTGGTCAGCAGGCAGGTTCAAGTGAGCCTTGAAAGGGAGGAAGAGAGGTTGTCCTCCACAGCTGAGGGCTCCCCTCAGGGTGCTCCAAGTGTGGACAGAGGCTCCTCAGCCCCTCCGCCAGTGAGCCCAGCACCAGCAGCTGCGATGCCTGAGGGGTCCTACAGCTGTGCAGGAAACCCTCAGGCAGCCAGGGCCCTCCAGGTTTCTGGCAGCCAGAGGACAGCTGCCGAAGTCATCCAGGCCAAGGGGCAGCCTGATCAGCAGCCTGCCTCCAGCCCAGCTGCATGTGCCTCATAGAAGCACTTGAAAACGTGTTTAAAAAATAAACACCTAGACACATTTGGATTTTCACAGGTACTTGCAATTTGCCATTTGTTTTCTGCTATAAAGTGTATTCGCTTTTGAAGTTAACATTCATTGTGGAAAATGCTTATTCCTTCATGCCTTAATTGTGAGATGCTGACTTCACCCTTCTCCCATATTGGGCTGCCAGTCGGCTCAGCCCTCCTTTGTTATGCGCCTCTGATGTGCCAGAGCACATGTGTGATCTGGGCACTAGGGACGGAACACTAACAGAAAGGAGGCAACTGACTAAATGCTTTTAGGTCAGTTTTTATTGCTTTCACTCAGAGAGGCAAGTATGGTGGCTGGAAGCGGTTAATTATGAGGCTGTCTCTTGCCTCCTGACCCTCCCTCTGTCAGTGGCGCTGCATCACATCGTGGGGGACCACAAGGCCAGGGTGTATGAGACCCATGCCAGGCGATCAGGAGGCCTCCAGTGCACTGTCCTTGCAGAGACAGTTGCCCTGGTATCTTTGGTTTGCTACTCCTCTGGGCTTATGTGCTGATGGCCCTCAGTGCCTACTCTTACTGATCGCCAACCCTGTCACCCGATAGTATAGCCACCCAACCCTTTCACCCAGCTGCATGGACACCTGTGCTGACCACCCGAGACCAGGCCCACCTGTGCAGAGCGTAGAGCACTGCAGGCCAACAAGGGCCTCCGTTCCCTTTTTCTAAATTACTTTATGGTTTAATGAATGTCTGCCTTTCGCATTAAAGTGAATGCAGGACTTCCCATCTTTATGGAATATTCTAATATTCTGCCACAAATTGTAATTCTAAGTTATATAATTATTCAGTTAGGAGGAATATTACTGTGTGGGATTCTTTTCATAGGAATTTCTATCCAATATAATCTCTTTGATTATGCCTTCACAAAGTGCTTTGAGATGTTTTTCTATGCTAAAGGCCTTATCTAAATGCAAATTGTTGTTATAAGGTTGTTGGTACAAAGCTGAAACAGTACTAGAAGCACTATCAGAGGCCATCGTTTGGATGAGACATTAATTAGAGGCCCCGTCTGCTTTCTCAGGTGGATGCAAAAGATCCAAAGATGGGCAGGGGCGTGCCCTGGTCAATATTTTCCCTTGACCAGCAAACTAAAAACAGATTAGCTGGTCATTATCTCATTGCCATGTGAGGGAGCTTACTGTTCACAAATTAGCTGCCACATTGCTGCATTACAACAGTGACTACACTTCAAAAGTACTTCATTGGATGTAAAGCACTTTGGGATGTCCTGAGTTCATGAAAGACGCTATATAAATGCAAGTCTTTCTTTTACTTATGAGGCCTTGGTTTACTAGGAATTAAGTTGATAAATGCGATATGTAAAAAACGTTGCAGTCCATACTGACAGTGGCACCCATAAAATCATAATGAAAGTCCCACCATTACCACACTTTCAACAGTGTGAGCTACAACAACAAAGGCTGGTGTCTGTCTCTTAGCAAGAGGTTCACAATATGGGCGCAGTAACAATCTCCAGCACTCCATTGCTGCCATGCACACTAATGAGTTCCCAAAGCATATTAAATCAGTGGCTAAACATTATGTACCTAATTTTTTACATCATTGTTCTTTTCATTAATTAACGTTTCTCCATCGTTAGTGCAATTATTGCAGTTGCCTTGCCGCTGTACATTTCCTTTCATGATTAATAAGTAGTCATTATATTTAGCTTCCCGAATCAGTCAATTAACAGAGAATACTTTGTGATAATTACAGACTGTTAAAGGCAATGTTCTGTACCTGGAGAGCAATCTGTTTTTTGGAACCAGTGACACAGATCACCATAAAAAAAGTTCCTTCAGTAATTTTCTAAAACAGAAACAATTTACTCTGCTGTATTAACTTACTGGCAGAATCAATACTGTGAATTAAAAACATCTTTTAATATCATGCAAGGAAAAGCAACCATCTGGCATTAGTGATTGAGGGAGGAAGATCTCTGCCGGTGTGGGTCGTTCAGGTAACATATTTACCTACTTAAATTCCAGGCTGAAAGCTCACATGAAATTGGAGATGAAATTCATACATAAACAAGTAGTCCATTTTGCTGCCTCCAGGAATCATTTGCATAATTGCACTTAATCCATGATCTAGTTGTATTTAATCTCAAGTAAATGTAATATGGTCAATGGCACAACAAATAGCTTTAGTGGGAGAAAGGTTGTCATTCAGTCTATATAGACTGTTTTACATTGCTTATGCAATTATTTATTAATTAATACTGCTACAATCTTTCAGTTATAGACACAATGGCCAAAAATATCCTGTGATAGGGCAATGAACAGCATCCGTTGCTGGTGAGACTTGGCCTTGGCCATTTAATCTTGATGATATTTTGCACTGTAAACTGCTGGAAGTGCGAGGTGCAAACAGCCTGATACCCTCTGGGCATCTGGGACCTGAGAGAAGAGGGCAAGTAACTGTGTATTCCCTTAACCAATCAGATTGAAGGATTGTGAAATTAACAGCACAAGGACTGAGAAGGATATGTAAATTCGAATGAGAGAATTCAATGTTAAAGCAAATACAGAAAGAGGAATAAAAAGAGGGAAAGGTAGATTGGATTAAGAGAGAGGAAAAAAAAAGAGAGGGAAAGAAAAAGATTTTTTTTAAAAATTCAATTAAAATAAAATCTCCAACAACAATTATAAATAGAAGGAGTTACATTCCACACTTGCAATAGTTGATTTTCAGTGTCAAAGAGGTTGATTGACAGTAATTTAACATCTAATCACTTAAAATTTATTTGAACTTGAGATGCCTTGACGTGACTATCTGTATCTGTACCTACAATGCAAGTACAACAACTTCATGTGGCTGAATGAATTTGAATGGAGAGCCAGACAGCAAGATGCCATTTTCGTGAAGCTAACAGCGGAGTCATGCATCTCCCACAGCAACTTTACGATTTTCGCATTTAAGCTTGCATCTGCTGTAGTTGAAGTGGCATTTGCGCATAAATAATAATGATGATATTAGCCTCACCATTACTTTGGCAGTGGTGTTTGGGCCATTGGATTCATTTCACCCAGCCCAGATGTGGATATGGAGAGATGTGACTTTGCAAACCCTTCCCCAAACCAGTGGTGCATGTTCCTGTTGCTGCAGAATCGCTCCCATTGTTACTTATATCCTGTGTTATGCAGAAGAATAAAATGTGTAAGGCAATGATTGTGAAATATTATAGCTTAATGGCATTAAAAATAATGGGGCCAGCTATGCATATCCTTAGCAGTGTACTCTCATAGGAACTTAAGGACAGGTGTAGGCCATTCAGCCTCTCAAGCATGTTCCTCCATTCAATTAGATTATGGATCTGAATCTTAACTCCATCTTCCTGCTTTGGTTATGTCACCCAGATTGTAGTCGTCTCGGCACAAGTCTGGCGGGAGTGCGATGAAGGTGCTGGACATTGAGCCAGAATCTGGATATGGCAGGGTCCTGGCTTATTCATTATTCAGAGATACAGCACTGAAACAGGCCCTTCGGCCCACCGAGTCTGTGCCGACCATCAACCACCCATTTATACTAATCCTACACTAATTCCATATTCCTACCACATCCCCACCTGTCCCTATATTTCCCTACCACCTACCTATACTAGGGGCAATTTATAATGGCCAATTTACCTATCAACCTGCAAGTCTTTGGCATGTGGGAGGAAACCGGAGCACCCGGAGGAAACCCACGCAGACACACAGGGAGAACTTGCAAACTCCACACAGGCAGTACCCAGAATTGAACCCGGGTCGCTGGAGCTGTGAGGCTGCGGTGCTAACCACTGCGCCACTGTGCCGCCCTGTCCAAATTTCCACAAGGCAGAACCTCCATCCATCCCAAACACTAACCTTGACATCAGAAGGGATGGGGTCAGGAGTGGTATTTCCCCAGCTGCAAAATCCTGATCTCCTGGCCTGAGTTACACCAAGCAGCCAGTGCACCAGTCTTATCCAAGTTTACAGGCCCTTGGCCTCTGGTAGGTGCAGCCCATTTGAGCCTCAATGCCTTGTTTCTGGCCTGTGCCTCCAAAATAACTTCACCACTCTCCTGCCCTTCCTGAAGTGGGCAACAATAAAAAGTAAGTAATTGGGTCGCTGGCACTGGCAGCTTCCAGTGTGGCTGCCCAGTGCTGCCTGTTCCCGTCTCCCTTACTCTGGTGGGTGTCTAAGATGTGTTCATAGTGGTGCAGATACCCGTTAGGTGTATTTAAAATAGGTGATCTCCTCCTGACCACAGATACTTTGACAAGGTGAGGAGTGGAGGTCCCTGGCAGGCACTCCTGGACACTTACGTGGAGCAGTCATGTGGTTTTTCATCTTTTACTAACAGCGTCAATTCCAATGTTGAACACAAATCTGAAGCATGGTTTAATATCACCAGTTGCTGCAGTTCAGAAATATTTGGTAGAAGTATTTCAGTAGTTATAGCAGGAGCTGAATAACTCAGTGAGACATGGCTATACTTTACTGCTGAAAATGAGACCAATTCAGAGAGCAATATCAACTTTTCCTGAGTGCACTGATTTCGAATATGACTAGCCTTTGTATGATAGGTGTCGGACTTGACACCTCCATTTGACAGACTTCACTGTATAATAAACTGGCTACTCTTTTTCTGGTGTTTGTGGTTAATTGGTGAGGGGTGCTGGTGCTGGAGAATGGAAAATTTCAAATTCTGCCAGCTGACGTCACTAGCAAGTACTTTCAGCCGTGAACAGAATGTAGCTTACGGGTCCTCTACTCCACTCCAGATGTGGCTGTCTGTACCTCCTGAGGCTCAGAAGAGCATCATTTACTGTTTCTACCTGACATTTCAATAACTGACATCATCTCCCCTTGTAGTTGCTGATTTACTCTTCTTGTGTGGGCAGTTTTATGTTGTACACAATAAGAACTGGATTAATACCTTCCAGAGTCACTTCATTTAGTAGCATTCAAGCCAGTAGAGAGATGAAGCTTCCATCCTGTCACCCTGGTGTGAATTTAAAGCCACGTTGTGGAAGTAAAACCATTGTGATGTAACTAACTGTGCCGTCCAGATTCGTTTGTCACTAGAGGGTCTTCATTGTCACATGTACTTCTGCTTCTTGTACTTCACTCTTATGAGTTATAGCTTGAGGGTATTTCTCTAGTCAGCATATATTACCACAGCCATTTATTGACGTATGGTGTATCTGGCCGTTACTGCTTTTTCTCAGCAGAGGGTACTGTTGTATAGTGTTACAATTAATAATAAATTTGAGTTGCAACAGGCATGCACTATGTTTGCTTCATGGTCAATAATGGTCTATGCAACTTCTAGGAGGAAACAATTCTTTTTTTCCCCTTTGAATGTGGGAAATTCTGAGGAAGCTTCCACAGCAACAGCTCCAGAAGAAAACAAGTAAACCCAAAATGCCAGTAGTCTATCCAGAGTACGTTGGGCTATTGACCTGAAACACTGTGATCGGTATTAACACTCCCTCTCCCATGATGGGTGAGAGAGACTCGGGCAGGGTAGTGAGAAGAGTTAAAAATTAAATATCGCCAGAAATGTGACATCAATCCACCGCGTGAGCACCTGCCGCCACTCCTATGGTGCCAGGTTGGAAAGTATGCTTGTGTCCTGATTTGGAGAGGCAGGACACATCATTATAATATTTAAATCAGGCTGCCACAGTGTAGATGGGAGCCTGATTTAAATTTTACTGCTGCTGCGTGGGTTTCACAGGGCTTGGGAAACCTGGCAGTGAATGGAGGTGGGATCTGCTGGCTGCAGAAGGCAAGTGCTTTTTACAGCACTCCTTGTGGGCCAGGAGGAGCAGGACAGCTCCAGCCCCTGGCCCTCTCGAGCAAACCTGCTGCCGATTGTGGCCTCTCATCACGTCCATAATTTGCTGACATGTACCCCCTCTCTTCCAACATCCAATCTTTCCCTTCCTCCTGACTTCTGGGCTCAGACCTCACCACCAACCCCGCCCCCCCCCCCCTACCCCCACATGAACCCCCGATCTTTCCCTCCTGTCAGCCAGCGAGCCTGTAACCTGGCTGGCTGTTGGGAAGAAAACAGAATAAAAAATTGATAGTGAGGTCCTGCTGTGACAATTGGGAGAACATCCTGGTCCCCAGGATTTCTCTGTTTCCTGTCCACCTCCCTATAAATATCAGAGGTGTTAGTTCTGTTTCTCTCTCTGTAGATGGTGCCTGACCTGTTGAGTGCTTCCAGCAATATCTGTTTTTATTCCAGATTTCCAGCAGTATTTTGTGCTTTTGCTTTAAGGTTAGAAGCTCTCCTGGTGGAGAGAAATCACAATGTTACTAGAGCAATGCATGATTTAGAAAAAGTGACAGGGAAATGTGTTAGCTGCAAACTAACACCCCCTCCAAACCCTCTCCGCTGCTGGACTCCAACTGCTTTTGTCTGAACACCATTGCACAATTTCTAGAATATTAAGTCATATAATAATGAAATTAACTCCATGTTCGCACTCAATTAATAAAATGTGAACTGATCATCTTCGAACCAGACTGTTTTATACCTATTGGCAAAGGGTAAAAAGAGTTGAAGCGCAGATAATGTTTGTCTTCTGACTAACTGAGAGTTTCATTTGAAGATTCACTCACAAAACACTTATTCCAGTAGAAGTTGCTCAGATGTGACAGGAATACAGCTTTTTTTGACAGTGTAAGGTGACACAGACTCCAGTGGCTCACAGCTACTGTTAGGCCAGTATGTCAGAAATGGGCAACACTTTGAGCATGACATTTGTCGATTGTCGAATAGGCATCAAAGAAAATTACAGACTTGGGCAAACCATTCGAAAGCTATGCTGTAGAGCAAGCCTTCAGCCCATCACTAATCAGTGTTACAGCAGAGAAGTAACATTTTACGTTAAGATTACAGACCTTAATTTTATGACCTCAGGTCGTGAAAGATGCTATATGAATGCAAGTCTTTTTTTCTTAAAACCTTGAGAATGTATGAGAATATCCTAAATGCATTTATTTTATCAAATAAAATTGTTGCAGAAAATTCTCTTCTCATTGAACTCTTGATCATTCTCAGTGATAGATGCACCACATCGCACATCTTGTGGCCATGTCACACAACTGCTCATAGAAAAATTGTACTGATGACACACAGGAAAGTTGTGCCATCTGTGTCATGTGAAACCTTTCGCTCAATGCCATTCTCTTACTGTGGTTGTAGTCACAACAATACTGAATAAAATGTGACCAAAAAAAAATCCTGTTCAATTTTCCCTGCACTAGACTATCTACGTTCAATCATTTTTCTTTATATATAGATCAGTTCCAACCAAAATACCTGGAATGGGTGGGCTGTCTTACAAGGAAAGGTTGGACAGGCTAGGCTTGTATCCACTGGAATTTAGAAGAGTAAGAGACGACTTGATTGAAACATAACCCCCTGAGGGCTCTTGACAGGGTGGATGTGGAAAGGATGTTTCTCCTTGTGGGAGAATCTAGAATTAGGGATCACTGTTTAAAAATAAGGGGTCGCCCATTTAAGACAGAGATGAGGAGAAATATTTTCTCTGAGGGTCGTGAGTCTTTGGAATTCTCTTCCTCAAAAGGCAGTGGAAGCAGAGTCTTTGAATATTTTTAAGGCAGAGGTAGATAGATTCTTGATAAGCAAGGGGGTAGAAGGTTATCGGGGGTAGGTGGAAATGTGGAGTAATCAGTTCAGCCATAAACTTATTGAATGGCGGAGCAGACTCGAAGGGCCAAGTGGCCTACTCCTGCTCCGAATTCGTATGTTCGTAATACTACATCAAGACGAGATGGAAAATATGACCGGGAAAGAAAAATAGCTACAGCTTATTATCCCTTTTCTCCCCTTTACACCAGGCTACAGTCTACACACACAGACATACAGTTGTATGTGCACTGGGGTCCAGTTCTACACACACTGACATACAGTTGTATGTGCACTGGGGTACAGTTCTACACACACTGACATACAGTTGTATGTGCACTGGGGTACAGTCTAAAGGTACATGGGTATAGTTATAGGTGTACTGGGATACAGTTCTACATATAATGGGGTAGGGTTTTACACACGTGGGGGTACAGTGCTATGTACACTGTACAGTTCTATATACACAGGGGTATTGACATGCTGCTCTCCTTTTGCCAGCTACAGGAGAAATGCCAAGAACAACAGATGCCCCTCTACGTTGCTTTCATTGATCTCACCAAAGCCTTTGACCTCGTCAGCAGACGTGGTCTCTTCAGACTACTGGCAAAGATCGGATGTCCACCAAAGCTGCTAAGTATCCTCACCTCATTCCATGACAATATGAAAGGCACAATTCAGCTTGGCGGTGCCTCATCAGACCCTTTTCCTATCCTGAGTGACGTGAAACAGGGCTGTGTTCTCGCGCCAACACTGTTTGGGATCATCTTCTCCCTGCTGCTCTCACATGCGTTCAAGTCTTCAGAAGAAGGAATTTTCCTCCACACAAGATCAGATGGCAGTTTGTTCAACCTTGCCCGACTTAGAATGAAGACCAAATTATGGAAAGTCCTCATCAGGGAACTCCTCTTTGCTGATGGTGCTGCATGAACATCCCACACAGAAGAGTGTCTGCAGAGACTCATGGACAGGATTCGACTGCCTGCAACGAATTTGGCCAAACCATCAGCCTCAAGAAAACGAACATCATGGGACTGGACTTCAGAAATGCTCCATCCATCAATATTGGCGACCACGCTCTGGAAGTGGTTCAAGAGTTCACCTACCTAGGCTTAACTATCACCAGTAACCTGTCTCTCAGTGCAGAAATCAACAAGCGCATGGGTAAGGCTTCCACTGCTATGTCCAGACTGGCCAAGAGAGTGTGGGAAAATGGTGCACTGACACGGAGCACTAAAGTCTGAGTGTATCGAGCCTGTGTCCTCAGTACCTTGCTCTATGGCAGTGAGGCCTGGACAACGTATGTCAGCCAAGAGCGACGTCTCAATTCATTCCATCTTTGCTGCCTCCGGAGAATCCTTGGCATCAGGTGGCAGGACAATATCTCCAACACAGAAGTCCTCGAGGCAGCCAACATCCCCAGCATATACACCCTACTGAGCCAGCGGCGCTTGAGATGGCTTGGCCATGTGAGCTGCATGGAAGATGGCAGGATTCCCAAGGCCACATTGTACAGCGAGCTCGTCACTGGTATCAGACCCACTGGCTATCCATGTCTCTGCTTTAAAGACGTCTGCAAACGCGACATGAAGTCCTGTGACATTGATCACAAGTCGTGGGAGTCAGTTGCCAGTGATCGCCAGAGCTGGCGGACAGCCATAAAGGCAGGGCTAAAGAGTGGCAAGTCGAAGAGACTTAGCTGTTGGCAGGAAAAAAGACAGAAGCGCAAGGCCAACTGCGTAACAGCCCCGACAACCAATTTTATCTTCAGCGCCTGTGGAAGCGTCTGTCACTCTAGAATTGGCCTTTATAGCCACTCCAGGCGCTGCTTCACAAACCACTGACCACCTCCAGGCGCATACCCATTGTCTCTTGAGACCAGGAGACCAAAGAAGAAGACACGGGTACAGCTCTATGTGCACTGGGGTATAGTTTTACGCACACTGGAGTATAGTTCTATGTGCACTGAGGTACGGTTCTATGCACACTCGGGTACAGAACCACATGCACTGGGGTACACGTTTACACACACTGGAGGTACTGTTCAATGCACATTGGAGTATAGTTTTACGCACACTGGAGTACAGTTCTATGTGCACTGAGATACAGTTCTATGCGCACTGCGGTACAGTTCCACATGCACTGGGGTACAGTTTTACGTACAATGGGGTATAGTCTATGCACACCTGAATCTCTGAACTCCTCCATAATTTCTAGCTTCATACAATGTAGAAAATACTCTGATCTATCCTGCTGTAATCAACTAACTTGATGTCGTCAGCATGTGTGTATGTGTATATATATATATATATATATATATGTATATAAAATATATATGTGGATCTGTATTACTTCATCTATCTCATTTATAAATATAGTGAAAAGCTGAGGCTCCAGTACCAATCCCTGGGAGACACCATCAGTCACATCCTGCAATTGAAGTACATACCCATTATCCCCTCTCTCTGTCTCCTACCTCCTTACATATTCCCTACCCGTAAAAGAAAAAAGACTTGAATTTATATAGAGCCTTTCTTGATCTCAGGATATCCCAAAGTGCTTTACAGCTAATTACATTTGAAGTGTTGTCGCTGTTGTTATGTAAGAAACATGGCAAGAAATTTGCACACAGCAAGCCTGCATAAACAGCAGTGTGATAATGACCAGATAAACTTTTTTCTTCAAGTGACGTCGATTGAGTGATAAACATTGGCCAGAACACCAAGAATGACTCCCCAGATCTTCTTTGAAATACTACCAAGGGATCGCTTACATCCACCTGAGAAAGAAGGCAGAACCTATAATCTTCTAACTCAGGGACAACAGTACTACCAAATGAGTCATAGCTCACACATTAATGCTAATATGTTGCCTCCAATTCCATGTGCTCTTATTTTTGTCAACAGTCTTTTGCATGGAACCTTATTGAGTGTCTTCTAGAAGTCCATTTAATAACACTCCCTTATCTATCATGCTAGTTAACTCCTGAAAAAATTCAACTCAATTTGTTAGACATAACTTACCTTTTACAGATCTGTGGTGGCACTTTCTGATTAGTTCTTCTTTGTCCAAATGCTCTCCATTCTGCCCCTAATAATTTATTCCAGTGACTTCCCCATAACAGACATTAGACTAATAGGTATATAATTTCCTAATTTATCTCTCTTACCCTTCATAAATAGTGCAGTGACAGCAGCAATTTTTCAATCCAAGGAGACAATTCCTGAATAATAAGACTTTTGAAAGATCATAACTACTAGCATCTACAATTTCCTCACCTACCTCTTTTAATACCTGGGCAGGAAAGCATCAGGTTGTGGAGATTTTTCCACCTTTTCTCCATTATCATTGCTAAATATTTTATATACTAGGCTTTCTCAGTGCTGCAGAAAAGTGCAAGCCTGTACACCAGGAAAACTTCCCTACTCTACTTCATATAGTGCCAAGGGATCTTTTACATTCAGCTTGGAGACAGACAGGGCCTCAGAGTAACACCTCATGTGAATAATGACACCTCCAACAGTGCAGCCCTCCCTCAGTGCTCACAGAAGTGCCTGCCTAGATTATATTCTCAAACCTCTAGAGTCGCGCTTGAGCCTGTAACCTTTTGGTTCTAAGGCAAAAGTGCCACCATTCAGCCAAGGCTGACACCTATTATGCTCTATGTCTTATAAACCTCAAAAGCCATTAAAAAAGGCCAGCATCATTTATCTATTGGACTCACACCATCACATCAAAAGATAACTCAGCTCAGCCCAGTCCTACCCACATTTGTAAGCAGGGATGACGGGACAGCAATCAGAATCTGGATTCCTGGTCGATTTTCCTTTCCCGCATCCATACTACAGAAGTACTTAAGCCAAAATTGGAAACCTAAGCACTAATCCCACTGAGTTCATTTAATTCAGCACAGGCCACAGATTATATTGGGTTTTCACCAATCTGTGTAGCTGACTTCCACACTGGGGTGTTCAGTTCCCTAGTGAGCCACCAGGAAAGCTGGCTCCCAATGAGAATGAACACTTGAGAGATGAATTGAGTAATTGTTACTTTATTCTCAGGTTAAATTCTTCAGCAAGCACGTGCCCTCAAGTGCACAATCTTTTGCAAGAACTCATTTGACAAGGAAGTTAATTTCAGTTTTTCTCCATTGACTTTTTTTATTCGTTCTTGGGATGTGAGCATTGTTGGCAAGGCCAACATTTGTTGGCCATCCCTAATCGTCCTTGAGAAATTGGTGGTGAGCTGCCTTCTTGAACTGCTCCAGTCTGTGTAGGGTAGGTACACCTAAAGTGCTGATAGAGAGGGAGTTCCAGGTTTTTGTCCAGCGACAGTGAAGGAACGGCGATATAGTTCCAAGTCAGGATGATGTGTGGCTTGGAGTAGAACATGCAGGTGGTGGCATTCCCATGTGTCTTTTGTCCTTGTTCTTCTAGGTGATAGAGATCGCAGGTCTGGAAGGTGCTGTTGAAGGAGCCTTGCCGAGTTGCTGCAGTGCATCTTGTATACAATCCACACTGCTGCCATTGTGTGCCAGTGGTGCAGGGAGTGAATGATTAAGGTGGTGTATGGGGTGTCGATCAAACTATGGTATAGCCCTATCTTGTCTCTGAAATTGTTACTTGTATTGGAAAGCTTTTGTTCTCTTTCTGACTGTCCAAGGCTTACTTTCCTAACAGTCAGCAACATACTAAAGTTATAGGCACTTCAAAAAGTCTAGTTTTTACAACTGAGGCAGAAAGGCTTCAGAGAAGGTAAACTCAAAACAGTCAGTATGAAGAGGAGATAGTCTGTTTAAGTCAAACAAGTCTTAAACTGAAGTGGAGTACCATTGCATGTTCATTATTTTTAGTTATTATGTGGATAGAAGTTGTATTGACAAAGCTAAGTGAATCTGATCATACCGAGTGCTATGCATACTCACCTTATTATGGAATAAAGCCGCTGAGCAGTGCACACTAAGACTTGCTTCATCTAGCATTAACTTGGTCTGCCGATGAAGAGATTGAAGTAATACATGTGCAAAAGGCACCAAAATCCAATCCAAATCACACAAGGATGCTGCCATCACATCCCTAGGTTATGGTATTGTACAAATACATATAAGGTACTGTCAGTCAACTCCCACCGAGTAAGACGCTCAAACTGCTAAGGGGGCGACTACTGAATCCGACAAGCTAAGTAGGGTAGTTGCAAATTTGTAACGCCTTGCCTCAGCAGATGGAGGTTACATTTGGCCTATTAGGAAGCCTACTGGAATGAATTACCTGGGGAAGCCTGGGAACTCCCACATGCACACACCATCTTGATGTGGGGAGGTGGGGTGTGGGGAAAGCATAGGGGAAGGTACCCGCATATCCATTCCTATCAAAGTTTCAAGGACCAGTGGAAATGCGGTAGATTTATGGTATAAATTGATTCTGTCCCAAATTCCTGCTCTCACCAACACCTTCCCCCCCCCACCCCCCCACACCACTACTGCTTCCCCCTTCCCACCCCTGCAGAAAAGGGGATTTTCATCCTCTCCTGTTCCAACAATTTCTGGAAAACTGTTTTTGTTTCTTTTTCTCCCTCTGTCTTCCTTCTCCATAAGCCTGTAATCATTTGTTGCTTGATTCTCTGTTATTTTTATTTCCATAACTGTCTTTTAATCACCAGCCTGCTTTGTTGTGTCCCCAATCTCGGCCTGATTGTTGTGGGTATGGGCCAGGAATTAGGCTAAGTGCCTCCATACAGCAGGATTGATAATGAAAAAGGTGTTGTCAGCAGGTTGCCCTTCTGCCTGAAAGCAGATTGTTCACTCCTCCTCTTGGCCACAGGAAGTAATTGGCCTGGAAATAGGAGTAAAGAAAAAACGGTGACGAGGATGCTTCGAGCACAAGGAAAGAAGATAGTCATCAGATTCTTCAAAACTCTTAGAAAATCTCAACAACTATTTTGAGCGTGTCAGGAGTTCCAACGTGGGCAACTTGAAATTGTAAAAGGAACGGCAGAATAGAACCTGCAGTTTAGCAAGATTTTCTATTTCCTTGCCTGAATCAATTTTTGGATATTGAATCTTGTGAAATATTACAGTTCTGTTTAGAATAACTGGAATCCCAGTGCTTTGCAACTGCAAACCCCCATTTAATTGACACAAAACAGCATTTTCCCACATGAGCACCAGTTAAAAGATGCTTCGTTATTTGAACATTTTAACCGTATACGTATATCTGTTGAACAGTCATTGCAGCAATGGTCAGTTTCTAGGAATGTGTGCTTGGCGTAATTTTCAGAACTCAGATATGTGAACATGTTCGAGATCCAGTAAACAGCCAAACTGGCATTTACAGCAAAAAACTTCAAAGATCCGTTTTACCTGTTACCCAAGTGCCAATTGAACTCAATAAGTGACCTATCTTTGAAATGCAAAGGACAAGGTCCTACACCCCCAAGGGGAAGTCAATCTCCAAGGGTGAGAAAAAGAGCTACAACACTGCTCCATTTGAGTACATCTCTAAATTGGGGCTGTGGTATCAGTGAATGTACTCTATAGGTCAGTGGTTCAGTTATTTGAATGGTAAATCAGGGCCTGAACCCTGTGGAAATAAGTTATGTGATGGAAGCCAAGTTCCATTCTGCTACAATTTGTGAAATGGTGCCATTATATGTTTTTCTTTTCTTTTGAAACCTTAATTATATTTTGAAAATGCGAATGAATTTGAAACAACTAGTGCTAAACAAGAAGTTGGTTATCTTCACAAGACCACTATTTGAGAGTAGAGTCAAGTCATCTGCAAAATAGTCGACTAGATTATTTGATCTGTTAATTAATCAGATAAGGTGATGCTATGAGTGTATGATGGGGCAGGGCTACAGCCAGAATATGTGAGGCCTGATGCATAAATAATTTTAAAAGGGCACTGGACAGGTGCTTGAGGATGAGGAACTTACAGGGTTATGTACAAAAAGCAGGGGTGTGGGACCAAGCACGTCTGTTCTTTCAAAGAGCTAGCATAGGCATGATGGGCCAAATGGCCTCCTTCTGTGCTGTATGATTCTATGACTGCATGACAGGGTGTTGGGAGAGAGACCGGATCATAACAGGGTCCACCTGCTTTTTATCCTTCCAAAGTGGATAAAATGAGTTCCATCTCTTAGGATGTAGGAAGAAAACAGGAGACTGTTGGAGCAGAGGCGGGTAAATGGGGTTGAGGTATAGATAAGCAATGGGCTAACTGAGTGACTGTACGACTGACCTCTGTTCCTTTTGTTCCTACACCAGTTGTGGGGTGTATGGGGATACTGCCATCAATCACATCCAACAACAGCCTGTCAAAGAAGAACTGGATGAGAGCCCAACTCTGGAGGAAACTATGACCGCCATCAACCAGATGAAGAACAACAAAAGCCCCCGAAGCCGATGGAATTCCACTCGAAGCCTTGAAGCATGGTGGCCCTGCCCTATACACCAAGCTCCATGAATTTTTCACGGCCTGCTGGGAACAGGGCAGGATTCCACGGGATCTTTGTGATGCCGTTATCATCACCCTGTACAAAAACAAAGGAGAAAAATCAGACTGCTTCAACTACTGTGGGATCACCCTCCTTTCTATTGCTGGGAAGATCCTGGCCAGAATACTTCTGAACAGGCTTGTGCCTACCATTGTGGAAGAAAACCTTCCAGAGAGACAGTGTGGTTTCAGAGCAAACAGGCACCACAGACATGGTATTTGCACTCAGACAATAACAAGAAAGGTGTTGTGAGCAAAACAAAGGCCTGTATGTCACTTTCGTAGACCTCACCAAGGCATTCGACACTGTAAGCAGAGATGGACTTTGGAAAATCCTTGAAAAACTTGGATGCCCACCCAGGTTCCTGGCCACGGTGAAGCAGTTTCATGAAAATCAGTACGGACAAGTCAGTGACCTCTCAAGTCACTTCCGTATCTCCAATGGTGTGAAGCAGGGATGTGTGCTTGCCCCGACCCTATTCACCATCTTTTTCAGCATGATGCTGCAGCAGGCAACGGAACACGTTAAGGAGGGAGTTTATGTATGCTTCTGGACTGAGGGAGGCCTTTTCAACCTCAGGCACCTTCAGGCTCACACAAATACACAAGCAAAACTCATCCGTGAACTTCTTTTTGCCGATGACTGTGCTCTCCTGGCCCACAGACAATCAGACCTGCAATGCATAACAACACATTTTTCTGAGCCGGCAGAACTCTTCGGACTAAAAATCAGTTTAAAGAAAACTGAAGTCCTGAATCAGCCTGCACCCCAAGAAGAATATAGACCACCAAGCATTGTCATCGAGGGAACCGAGCTGAATGCAGTCAAGCAATTTACTTATTTGCGGAGCGTCTTCTTATTTGATGCCACCATAGACAAGGAAGTGGACAATAGGCTCGCAAAAGCAAACAGTATATTCGGCAGACTCTACAAACGTGTGTGGAGCAACCACAGCCTCAGAGCACAGACCAAACTCAAACTGCACAAAAACCTAGTCTTCACCACCCTTCTGTATGGCGCCGGGTCATGGGTCCTATACCGCTGTCATGTACACTTTCTACAGTGCTTCCATCAGCACTGCCTCCGCAGCATCCTCAAGATCCTCTGGCAGGACCGCATCTCAAACACTAAAGTCCTGGAAACAGCCAACATCACCAGTGCGAGGCCATCCTCCTGCAAAGCCAACTGCATTGGGTGTGTCATGTTGCCCAAGATCGTGTTGGATGGAGAGCTGACCACGGGTAAAAGAAACAGAGAGGACCCATGCAAACGTTTCAAGGACTCCCTGAAGAAGTCCCTCTCTGTGTGCCACATCGACCATCGCCAGTGAGAAGCGCAGGCCATAGATCGTGATGCCTGGAGATGCTACATCAGGAGGGCTACAGACACATTTGAGACAGAGCGAAGAACCAGCATGAAAGAGAAAAGGAGAAGGATAGATCCAATTGCCCCCAGTAGGGACTACACCTTCACTTGTACCCGCTGTGGGAGAATCTGCCGGTCACAGATAGGCCTGACTAGCCACCAGTGTGCCTGCAACCGATGACTACAACCTTCCCAAAATCTTCGTTTGCGAAGAAATGCCAAGAGAATACCAGTCGTAGCACCCGAATTGCAACTTTAATCGACAAATGAGCAGAGCAGAGCAGAGCAGAGCATTCGCCATGCATGCTAGTCCCAGTTGTACCGGCATTGAGCGGCGTAACCAGTCGTCCTTAAAGGGACCACTGCAGGCAAGAAATAGGCAAGCTTTTGTTAGCATTCATGCTCGTCCTGGTCCCACAAAATTTTCACGGCCCACTGCTAGCCCATTCTTGTCTGCCCATCCTAGGATCCATTCCCACCCTAAAAGGCAATAAGAACATAGGAAATAGGAACAGGAGCAGGCCATTCGGCCCCTTGAAGCTGCTCCGCCATTTCATAAGATCATGGCTAATCTGATTGTGGTCTTACCTCCACTTTCCTACCTGCTCCCCATAACCCTTGACTTCCTTGTAGATCAAAAATCTGTCTAACTCAGTCTTGAATATATTCAATGACCCAGCCTCCACTGCTCTCTGGGGAAGAGAATTCCAAAGATTAATGACTGTCTGAGAGAAGAAATTCCTCCTCATCTCCGTCTTAAATGGGAGACCTCTTATTTTGAAACTGTGCTGCCTAGTTTGAGATTCCTCCATGAGGGGTAACATCCTCTCAGCATCTACCCTGTCAAGCCCCCTCAGAATCTTGTATGTTTCAGTAAGATCACCTCTCATTCTTCTAAACCCCAATGAGTATAGGCCCAACCTGCTCAACCTTTCCTCATAAGACAACCCCTTCATCCCAGAATCACCCTGGTGAACCTTCTCTGAACTGCTTCCAATGCAAGTATATCCTCCCTTAAGTAAGGAGACTAAAACAGTACACAGTAGTTTAGGTGTGGTCTCACCAATGCCCTGTACAGTTGTAACAAGACTTCCCTACGTCTATACTCCATTCCCCTTGCAATAAATTATACTCCATCCCTCTTGCAATAAAGTGACCATCTGTCTTCATGCAAAAGTGGAAGATTTTCTCCATCTGAAACTGGCAAGCTGCAGAGGACCATCTATTTGGCTTCTGCAGTTCGCAGGTTAAATCAATATCAGGTTCGGGCCTCTTGATTGTGGTCTTGGGTGGCCAGCAAGGGCAGACCATTGACTCCATGCCTGTTTTGTATCACTTTGAATCTCTGCATTAGTCAACAAAATAAGAGTAGTGCAGTGTGATGTAAAACCTGGAGTCTTACTGCTGATGGACATGTGAAAACTGCTGAACTTCTTAGCCCCTTCAGTCCATCCTCCTTCCCGTAATCTACAATGTCATAAAATCCGACCTAAGTCTCACCTGAACCACTACTTCCTGATCAATTCTACTCTCACTCCCCTATTGTTGTCAATCTTTCAGGACAGGACTCACGGCTGATTCCCTGATCAACCATTCTCGACAAGGAATGGTGCTCAGATTGGGTAACCTGCACCTCCAACTGTTGATTTATCACCCATAAAAAGAAAGACTTGCATTTATATAGTACCTTTCATGACCTGAAGACATCCTAAAATGCATTACAGCCAATGAAGTACTTTTGAAATGTAGTCACTGTTATAATGCAGGAAACCTGGCATCCAATTTGCACACAGCAAGCTCTAACAAACAGCAATGTGAAAATCACCAGATAATCTGCTTTTTGAGATGTTGGTTGAGGGTTACATATTGGCCAGGATATACACCCTGCTCTTCTTTGAAATAGAACCATGAGATCTTTGAGACCTTTTATGTCCACCTGAGTGGGAAGATTGAGGCTCAGTTCAATGTTTCATCTGAAAGACAGCATCTCCGACAGAGTGGCACTCCCTCAGTACCGCACTGGAGTGTCAGCCTTGATTTTTGTGCTCAGGTCTCTGGAGTGGGAGTAAAACCCACAATCTTCTGACTCAGAGGGTTGAATTTTCCTGGCCCATTGGCAATGGGCTGGGAGGCTGGCACAATGGCAGGGAGGGCATCGGGAGGGGTGCATGACATCTTCTTGCCGCCATGCCATATTGCCAGCAGTGGGAACGTTGGTGGCTCGGTTGCTCGCCAAGTGGCCAATTAAGGGCCGCTTTCTGCCTCCGCGGCATCTGGTCTAGGTTAGGAGGGCCCGCCACCACGTGGGGAGACTGCCCATTGAAATCTGGCAGTCTCCCTGTGAGTTCTGGGTTGGGGGCCTTCCTTTAGTGCCCCTCCCGCAGTGACAATGGTGCCACTGGTGCTCCACAAAACTGTCACCTCAGTCGTTGGGGCCTGGCTGCCAGGTCCTGGCTTCCTCCAACCTAGCTCTAGTCTCTTTCAGATCTCATTGAAGAGCCCTCTCCCTCGATTGGGCCAGCGGCTCTTGGGGATGTGCCACCATACTTAATTGGATGGCAACCCTGGTGGTGGCTTGTTAATTGACTGCCACCAGCAATAAGACACCCCAGATCCCGCTGCCTGCTGGAGTGGGGTCACCTCCTGTTTTCAGCCCCAGCGGCAGGACTTGAAAGTACACGGCAAAATTAAACCCAAAGTGCTACCAACTGAACCACGGCTGACATACTTCAATTTGTATTAAATAATAGTAAACCATAATTTAAATGATGGGAAATCAGGCTATGGGTCTATGATGTCCTGACCAGTGCTCCCTACAAGTGCCCCTCCTCAGCAGGAGCACCTGAACGTGGGAGGAGCCCTCTTGAACCATTGTCAATGGTTTTCAAACTTAAAAAACAAATTGGTTATAACCCTGTTTCAAACAGCCTTCGACTGACTCAGATGATGCCAATTCAACATGATTAAACACTAATTCCATAACGAGACACTCGATCAAGCCAGTTGGAACTCTATTTTTAACTTTGTGTACAATATGTGTTATAAACATTAAAAAAAACATCAATTATGGTAATTCAATTTATGTTGTATGCGCTGATTGAGTTAATTAAAAAAAAAGATTTTCCTTTACAACTCAGTATTCACAAACCCTTTCCTTATGATAGTTGCAGGATATATTCATTATGCTATCAAGAGAAAAGAGATGACTGAATTATGCTAATTAGATCTACTTTACATTTGTTAATCAGCCCAATTAGAAAATAGATTTCCCATACAATAAAGCTGGAGTTAATTGTTAACGCAGTGTTTTCTTGGTCAGTTTTGTAGCTGGTTATCTTAACCCCATGATATAATCCAGTATACCACCTGCATTCATTTTTATTCATTCACAGGATTCGGGCACTACTGGTAAGGCTATGATTTATTTCCCATCTTTAATTGCCATTGAGAAGGTGGTGGTGACCCACCTTCTTAACAACTGAATGGCTTACTTGGTCAGTTCAGAGGGTTTGGAGTCACATATGGGCCAGACCAGGTAAGAATAGTAGATTTCCTTCCCTGAAGGATATTAATAAACCAAATGGGCTTCTATTCTAGATTTATTTCGTTAACTGAATTTAAATTCCTCAGCTACTGTGGTGGGATTTGAACTCATGTCTCTGGATAATTTGTTCAGGCCTCTAGATTACGAGCACATTAACATCACTACTATGCTGCCATTCCCTTATTTAGAAGCTTCCCTCTGTGCTGGCAAATTAATCATTTATGTTAATGTACATCTGATTTGCATGTTTAAATTGCATTTATTCAAATTAATCATTTTCTAATGTCACAGTGACTTTATTTTGCTGTTTGAAACACTAAAGAATATCATATTAATGGTTGCGTTAACAAGAGCTAATTTGCAGGTGAAGATCAGAATAATTGAAAAGAGACTTTCTCTGTATTCTGATCCAATGCATTTAATAAACAAGCCAACAAAATGGTGTCATGGTTGTCAACATTCTGGTTTGTGGGTATATCAGTGTCAATGTCGCATAATCTTGTAACCAATCTCTCACTTGAATGGTGCTCCCAAGTGCTGAAGACTATTGGATGTACAATATTAGTTACTGGCAAGCCTTGGTTGCATAACATTTAAATTCCAAGGAAAAGTTCATGCCATAAGCCATCTCTGATTGACATCACAAGTATGGAATGGCTATCATTGAACAGTTATTGATTAAGAAGGTGGGAAACCTCACTCCACTACCCACCCCCCATAGTGGCTATATGTCCTGTCATCCAATGGTCGAGTTGTAAATTTAAAATTTGCCTCCAAGTTAAGGCCTGTGATTTGACGGTAACTCCCATCGTGCATTGCTGACTGCACCATTGAAATGTTAAAGGAAATGATATGAAAATTCTGCATAAGGTTATTTTATTTTGGGCAGGAAAGTGGAGCTCAATTCTAAGATCAGCCATGATCGTTTTGAATGGCAGAGCGGGTTCCATGGGCCATATGGTCTATACCTGCTCCTATTTCTTGTGTTAATCTTAACTGGATAATAACATTAAATGTCTGACTATATTAAAATGCTGGTAAAAATGTAAGTTCAGAGCTTTTCTATTAGCACTCCTTTCGAATGTCTTTATGACTCAGATTCAGAAACTCAATCAAAACTAGTCATGTTCATGAATGTAGCAACTGTGGGAGGGGGAGTGAAGGAATCAAATTGGAAGAATGAGCTTCAGACATAATTTAGCTAAAATCTGTGAACAGTCACAACAATAGCAGATGAAATTCAATATTGATGTAAGTATCAGTGGAATATAAATTGGGGCATTTGATACAATCTGGCCAGAGCAGTGCACAATTTTATCTTGAGTATTGTGTCAAGTTTTGGTCACTGACACCAAGGGGAAACATTGAGACCCTGGAGGCAGTATTGAGAAGTTTCATGATGCTGATCCCAGTGCCAGAGTATTAAGCCAAGAGGAGAAACTTGGAAGGTTTAATTTTAACCTAATTCACCCTTCAGGAAACTGAGGAGATCAGATCAGCCACCTGTTTTACTCTCTGCCCAATCAACGGAAAGTACATTTGGGAGGGGTGTAGAACAAGCAATTAATCTGGTCCCTCCTGTTTCCTATTGGGCAGGTTAGGTTAAAATGACCCCCACAGTTGCTTCATTATCCATAGCTTTCTTGCCCTCATTTATCTTGTGAGTAACAGGCAAAAGTAGTACTTCACCAAATTACAGTGATTTAACCTGCCAGACAAAGCTATAAAAAAAAAAGGATGGAATGAGGAAAGGTCTATTCAACCCATCATACTCCTTCCATACACCACATATCAATCAGTGTAATATGTTTGTACCTTGTAAAAATTACATAATCAGTATAAATTAGGTCACTTACAGAATATCATTCACATTGAATCAGCAAAACTGATGCGCCAAATCCACTATTGACAAATTTTCCTAGCTAATTATAATATCCTCTGTATCTGTGTTAACACAAGATCAGTCGCAATATTTCAAAGCAGTATACGCGACTAGATTCCTTCCTCCTAAGTTTACATTTTTGATCCAATAAACATCTTCAAATTTCTCTGACATGCACATACACTCAATTGGTAGCTTACCAGTTAGTTTTGAATGTATTATCCATATTATGCAGTTCAGTTAATTTAATTTGGCACCAATTAGTTAATCGATTGATTAACTAATTGGTGAATATTCACAGCAAATCAGCCAGGCAACCCAGTTTGGGCTTTATAGAAGTGAGATGTTTGGTTTGGGGAGAGACTGCAGGGAGTAGGGATGAGGGAAGAGAGTGAAGTACACATTAGGGTTCTCACTACATTCAACACCCAGAAGAGCACACGAAGGAGCATCTAACAACATGAAGTCAGAGGCATTCCTAGACACACCCAGTAACTTCCAGAAAGACGTCCACAAAAATCTGACAAACATTGTACTCTATGTATTCCATAATGGATTCTGCTGTAGAATTCCCTGCTGCTCAACTGCATTTTATTTCTCATTCAATGTACAGCAATGATAGCACAGCTATTTAGCCTTTCAGTCTGAATGTCATCAACAGCATGGAACCTGCACCTAAGGAGAAACCGGGAATGGAATTGAGAACACGCTTATCATTAGCAGCATACTTTACCTAAAAATAAGAGATACCTTGGAGTGATTTCATGCGGTAATCTAATCTGTGTTCAGGTGACTGTTAGAAACCATTTGAGCTTTAGCCGTTAACTGAACCCCTTGATGAGGTTACTGCCTTGCAATCATTTCTATTATTCTGTGCTTACTCCTGGATTCACACCAGTGTGATTTTAGCTCCATTAAATTGTTACAAGGCTAGTAATTTTTTTGAGATTTCAGCTTTATTTTATTCTACCTATTAAATAATTTCATTTTATCATTCCAATTAAAGGGGATTATTTATTTTTTGTGATCAGTGACTTTTGTTGTAAGCTTGTCTCATATCTATTTCTTTTGGTGTTTGTTACGATGCTGACTCCACAACTGTAAATTAGGGATGTCAGGTAGTCCTCTCTCATCATCCTGCAAAACAAATGAATATATTTTCTTTGTGAAGCCACTGTTTCTAATGCTCCATTTTTTTCGACTTTGATGGATGTACTGTGGGCTTTGGACTGCTTGTTTGAGCAATCGCTGTTGCTCTAAACCTAGAAAAATTGGTCATTGGGCAAATTTTTTTATTTGTTTCTTGCGATGCAGGCGCCACTGACAAGGTTGTATTTGTGGCCCTTCCCTAGCTGCCCAGAGCAGGTGTGGACCTTCTCGAACTGTTACAGTCCTTATGATGATGGCGCTCCTAAAATAGTCTTAGTCACGGAATTCCAGTATATTGACTTTGCACCGATGAAGGAACCGCGATATATTTTCATGGATTATATATGACTTAGAGGGGAACTTGCATGTTCCCATGACATTACTGTTCTTGTCCTTTTTTGTTTAGTAAAGGTCATAGGAGAGGGAGCTGCTGTTGAAATAACCTTGTTGAATTGCTGTAGCGCATCCTGTAAATTGTACATACTGCAACTACAGTAGAATAATGGTAGGGCTAGAGATATTAAATTCAGTGGTAGGGCAGCAATCAAGCAAACTCTTCTGTCCTCGATAGTGTTGAACTCTTTGACTGTTGCTGTGGCTGTTCCTATCCAGGCAGGTCTGTCATCCTGGTTGGTGGATGCTTCCAGAGGACTGATTGAGACTTTAAGGTAATGTTTTATGTCTGGTTGTCCTATAACGAGAAAGCAGGCCAATTCCGGTACCAGTCCTATCTCGAGGGTAGCTGTGATTCCGTACATGGTAATAGACATTGTGTAAAATTCAATTATTTGGGTCTTATGTTGTGTGAGGGAGACTGGGTAGCTTAAATGGCTAGTGTGTGAATCAGAACAATGTCAACAGTGGGTTCAATTCCTACTCTTGTCCGAGGAAGATATTGGGAAATCATTCCATATAGTCTCTTCTCTAGTCATGCTCATCTCTCCTGCATGGAGAAAAGAGTAGAAGACCTGCCCTTGTGCAGACTGCCACCATGACACGACCTGTGAATCCCCCTAATGGGGTACTTGATAAATTGGACTCCCCAAATCCCCACTTAATTTTTATAATTCTGGGGTCCATTACAGTGTAATCAGCCCCCCTATCAAACAGGGCCTCCACTTGTTTGTTGGTGGGCAAGGTCGCCAGGGCATAGGGGAATTCAAGAGGCCCTGGCTGAGTGCCAGGCCTTCAATCCTGAGACTGATAATCCTCAGAATCCTGAGTTGTATTTTTGGTCTTGCTTTTGACCCTTTTGACTGATTTTTGTTACTCCCTTTTGGGGGTATTGACCATTCTAGATCCCGTAGCAGGTCTGTCAGACTTTTTATTATCTTGGTGGTCTTCGTGTTGGGGGTTCACATTGGTCCTGCCTAGAATCTCTTCGATCCCTATTCCAGTCATCCTGGTATCCATCCATGGCTTTCCAATAGTCTTTGCCAGTGTAAAAATTCATTCCCGTAAGAATCCCACTGTCTTCTAGCTTCTCTACGAGATCTGGCCCCATAGCTATCCCATCCTTCCGGGGAGGGATCCCCCTCTCGCTGTTGGCGAGTTGGGGGCATAGATCTTCCAGAATGCCCTCCTGGTGGTCCAGAGGCACAGGTTTATGTTGACCTGAACTGGTATGAGTCTTGGGCCTAAGCAATCCTTTTCTTTGGGTACTAGAGGTACCTTCTCTGACATTTCTATCTTGTCTCACAAGATGCTTAGTTTGGGGAACCCCTAATATGTCATGATTTAATTGGATAATGCGTTAGACATTATCCCATTTCTGGTAGTTAACTGGATAACCATTTAGAACACCCTCACAGGGTAGTCTGTGGGCTGGATTTTGATATTGCTTGGCCAGGCAACTGATGACAATGTGCCAATTACCCTGTGTAGCTATCAACCCTTTAGTGTTGGCAGTATTAGTAAGTAGTTCTTTGATGGAACCCATTACATTCCCTCCGAGTTGCCATGAAAACATACTTGAATCCAGTTGTTACACTGGTTTAATGGGGGAACTAAGTCTGAACTTCTTATCACTTGTAGAAATTGCCTTAGATGTTGTGCATTCCAGCCTTGTTAACAGGTTTCCAGTTTACCAAGGTTAGTTAGAATCCAATTGGTTTCTTCCTGGTTGGTGTTTCCAGGTTTACCACACATGGTGTATATAGACCTTAGTTTTACTTGGCATAGGGGTGTAATTTGTGGTTGCTGGGATTGGCCTACTGGTCCAGCAAGCCCTGCTCCTGCAGCGTTGGCATAAGCTTGAGCTAGTGCCTGTCTGAATTGATTCTAAGTTGTCTATAGTCTTAACGAAATAAATGATCAGAATCTTCGAGATGAGTTTTCCACCTTAGCTGGAATCCAAGGCCCCCAGGAACATATGCCGCTCCGGGTCCTACGATTTGGCCATCGTTTCATCTGCCTTGTCGGGTGCCATTCATTAGGCCTCCCAGTTGTGCAGGTGTGCACCTTTAGCATTATGGATTTTTGTATTTGATTATCCCATTGGATATTTTGTATCCTCTGGTTCTGGGGATCAATGTCAATCGTGACATGGGCTCTAATAGCTTCATCGGCATCAAAGCCTTCTATTTCAAAGACTATTACTTGATTGGGATAGGATTATTGGGACAGGATTTTTTGCCCTAACAAAACAACCATTTGGATTTCCTAAATGGAAAGACTTGGCCAATTCTGACAGGGTTTGCCATTTTGTCAGAACCTAACCTTAGTTAGGATTTAATATGAACTTTATAGGAAATTTCCAAACATTACTGTTATATTGAGGGAGTTTCAATTTAAGTTCCACAAGGCCTGATCAGGGACTTTTTGTCTTTAGATACTTAAATCTGGATCTTAGATTATTAAGTATTGAGTGCTACTAACAGATATATTTAGATATAAATATAAGCATAGGTTTCTGTATCAACTTGTAAACACTTTGGGAGCCAACTGTAGTGGATTATAATCCTAACCCCTTTTTGGGACTATCCTGGATCAGATGTACTTCTCAGATGATCACTCCCAATTTAAGATTGAGAAAGACAGATCCTAAAGACATTTAAATAGGTCTGAAGGATTGATCAAACTTTCCGTAAAGGAAAGGAACTAGTTGAGAATATTACTGTCCTCCAGATAGCCTTTTTAACGAGTTTCAGCCAGATCATAATAACCTGAATATTATGAGGATCTGGGAATCTCTCCTCAGTAATGTACCTCCCCACCAAACAGTGTACGGAGACAGGTTCACGAGTTAACGATGCAGAAGACTGTGAGACAGTACAAGTTCTAATTTCTGTAAAAGTTTATTAACGAACTGAACCTGCAATTCACAGTTGGTGAGACAGTCAATTGCAACATTAATAGTTCTTGGAAAATATAGAAAGCACAATCTTGTTTCTAGTGGAGAATTCAAATTTTAAATCTAAATATTACAGTAAAATATTTAAGTTGGACATCTGTCAATTATTAAAATAACATTTACCTTAAATCCCCAAGTAAAAGACCACAGAGTTAGTGAGACTCCTCTGTCCCAGTTAAGGGGAAAATTATCATTGCCTCACTCCAATAGTCATACCTTTACTGTGAGACATGTTGGAGCAAGTCCAACCAATCTAAAAATCCAATGTGTGCTTCAACATTTATCCTGTTTTTCAAGTTGCATAACTAATTTCTTACGAATGGGGGTGTTACCTCAACTGTAAGTTTGTCCCCCTTTATTTCCCAAATAAGACTGTGTATAACTGTTAATTTCTAGCTAAGGTCCATTCTTTTGATAAGAAAGGTTGTATAACTAATAATTTCTAGGGATGGTCGGAGCCTCTTTGGTTTCTAAGAAAGCCAAGCTGTGAACCTCGTGATGGTCAATTTTTAATTAGTCATCTAATGTTTCAAGATTATAATTCAGTTTTTGGGTTTGGTTACCTTTGTCAAAAATTCAGTTGCCTGTAATTTAGGGTTATCAGCATAAAACCATCTTATCAACTATTACACTGTGGTAGCTTTTGTGACAGTTTACAAAACTATGTTATCAATGTTGTACCATGTGGTGAGGTTTGTGACATTAGGAGCAGATCCCTTTTATCAGAAGCTTCCTTTATCGTTCTAAGACAGGGGTATGACCGTTTAGTATTATAGAGATTAACTTTTTTTTAACCTTTTACGAAGATTAATCCTTATTTTTTTTAATCCCCATTTGTGGGAAAATAACTCTTTTAACCTCATAACCCCCTCATTATGGCCGGATTCCTTCACAGTAGCAGTTTCCATCCAGGCAGGTGGAGAATCTTCCATTTCACTCCTGACTTGAGCCTTGTAGATGTTGGAAAGGCTTTGATGGGTCTAGAGGTGAGCTACTTGTCATACAGTGCCCAGCCTCTGCCCTGTTTTTGTCGCTGGTTGAGTTCAGCTGCTGTTAAGGGTGAGAGGCTCTTGGCCATTGAACATCAAGGGGCGATGCCTGGTTTTTCTCTTGTCACAGATGGTCATTACCTGGTATTTATGGGGGGGTTGAGAGCTCCTGCTACTTCTCAGCCCTAGCTGAGATGCTATCCAGGCCCTGCTGTCGGCTGACATGGGACGCTTCATTATCTGAGGAGTTGCAAATGGAACTCAACACTGCCCAATAATCAATGAACAGCCCCACTCCTTCCGTTATGATAGAGGGAAGGACATTGATGAAGTCGCTGAAGCTGATTAGGCCTAGGATGCTGCCCTGAGAAATTTGTGTATGGAGACGCAAAATGTAAGCATGGTTCCTAATGAATACTTAGTGCATGTTTTCACAAAAGAGGGGAACAAAGCAGACATTGAAGTAAAGGAGGAAAAATGTGAAATATTGAATGGGATAAACAGTGAGGAAGGAACTATTAAGGTGTTTAGCATCCTTGAAAGTGGATAAATCACCAGGCCTGGCTGAAATGCATCCCAGGCTGTTAAGAGAAGCAAGGGAAGAAATAGCAGAGGCTCTGACCATAATTTTCCAATCCTCTCTGGCTGAAGGTGTGGTGCCGGAGGACTGCTAATGTTGCACCATTGTTTCAAAAAATGAGGAAGGGATAACCTGAGTAATTAGACCAGTGGGCCTAACCTTGGTGGTGGGCAAATTATTGGCAAAATTCTGAGACAGTATAAATGACCATTTAGAAAGACATGGATTAATCAAGGACAGTGAGCATGGATTTGTTATGGGAAGGTTATGTCTGACTAACAAGGTTGATAAGGGTATGTGTTTGATATAGTCTACATGGATTTTAGCAAAGCTTTTGACAAGATCCTACATGGCAGATTGGTCAGAAAATTAAAAGTTCCTGGGATCCAAGGGAAGGTGGCAAGCTGAATCCAATATTGGCTCAGCAGCAGGAAATAAATGCCAATAGTTAATGAGTGGTTTTGTGACTGGAAGGCTGTTTCCAGTGGGGTTCTGCAGGGATCAGTATTGGGTCCCTTGCTGTTCGTGGTATATAGCAATGATTTAGACTTAAATGTAGGGGCATGATTAAGAAGCTTGCAGATGATATGAAAATTAGCAATGTAGTTGATGGTGAGGAAGAAAGCTATAGACTGCAGGAAGATATCAATGGACTGGTCAGGTGGGCAGAAAAGTAGCAAATGGAATTCAATCTGGAAAAGTGAGATAATGTTTTTGGGGAGGGCAAACCAGGCAAGGGAATACACAATAAATGGTAGGATACTGAGAAGTGTAGGGGAACAGAGGAACCTTGGAGTTCATGCCCATAGATCCCTGTAGGTAGTAGAACAGGTAGATAAGGTGGTTAAGAAGGCATACGGGATACATTCCTTTATTGACCGAGGCCTAGAGAATAAGAGCAGGGGGATTATGCTGAAGTTGTATAAAACACTGGTTAGACTACAGATAGAGTACTGCATACAGTTCTGGCTACTGCATTACAGGAAGGATGTGAATGCACGCGAGAGCATACAAAGGAGATTTATGAGGATAATGCCAGAAATGGAGAGTTTTAGGACTTTCCTAAAGGACTAAGGTTGTTTTCTTTGGAACAGAGGAGGCTGAGAGAAAATTTAATTGAGTATAAAATTATGAGGTGCCGAGATAAAGCAGATAGGAAGGATATATTTCCATTCGCAGAGAAGTCAATAATTGTGGGCATAGATTTAAAGTAATTGGTAGAAGAATTAGAGTGGGTCTGGAACTCACTGCTTGAAGCTTGGTAGAGGCAGAAACCTTCATCACATTTAAAAAGTATTTGGATATGCACTTGAAGTGCCGCAACTTACTGGGCTATGGACCAAGAGCTGGAAGGTGGGATGAGGCTGGATAACTCTTTTATGGCCAAAATGAACACAATGGGCTGAATGGCCTCCTTCTGTGTTGTAACTCTTTCTATGTTTTTAGCCCCTGCAGTGATCTCCTGTGTGGTAGTTTTTGGACTCTGACAAGCACAACCATGTTCCTTTGTGCCAGGTCTGACTCCAGCCATTATAAGGTGTTCCCTTTGATCCCTGTTGACTTCAGTTTTGCTAGAGCTCCTTGGCACCATATTCAGTTGAATTTTGCCTTGATGTTGAAGGTAGTTGTTCCTTCTCCCTTTTGACATACAGCTCTTGTATCTATGTCCGAACCAAATCTGTGATGAGATTTGGAGATAAGTGGATCCGGCAGAACCCAAAATGAGCAGGTCGTTGGTGAGTAGGTGCCACTTAATTACACCATCGTTGAGAACTTCCATTACACCACTGATTGTGTAGTCAGTAGTATGATGCAACTATGGGGTGTCGGGTGGTGGAGTTCAAGTGAGCAGCAAGTAGATATCATGAAGAAAATGAGCTTGGGGAGGGTATGAGGGGAGAAAGTGGAACTGGATTAGCATTCCACTTTAAATCCTATCATGGTATATTGTGAAATTGAACTAAGAAATATTCTGGTTAATGGTGGACTAGCACAAGAAAGTGCTGTTTTATAAAGACCCAACTGCTTCACCAATGTCCTTCAGGGATGGGATCTGCCACTCCTAACTGGTCTGGGCTATACATGATTCCTATCCCACATTACGTGGTTGACTTCTAAAGCTCTCAGGGCAACTAGGGCTGTCAATATCATTTATGCGTTAGAAATTGCTTCAGTGTCATCTAGAGAATGCAAGCAAGTTCAATGTCCTCTACATAGTGGAGAGATGTTCATTGCCATTGGAATAAAAGAGCTGAACTCTATATGATCTAGACAGACAGGATTATCATTCTGTAACAGCAGACAAGCTCACTGTTCTAACAAAAAAGTTGCCTGGATAAAGCAGACAGAATCAATGTTACCTGAATGAAGCAGACAGGTTTAGTGTTGTCTTGATAAAGCAGCCAGGTTTAGTGTTTGGAAGTGGCACCTCTGAAAGCTGTTCTATGAAGTTCCATCTGCTATTTTGTATGATGTCTGTGTTTATTAACTGCTTCTTTAACCAAGGTTAAGCAAATCAAATTAAGATGAAAAAGGGGCATTTTAATAACCAGCATCCACTCTATTATTTACAGATTATTTGAATTACTGTCAAACATGAATTTTAAACAGTTTTGCTTTTGTCAGACTGTGTAGGGTAGACTACAGAGGTGTGACGATCTGCAAATTTTATTCAAATATATTTGACTGTTAATTACTGAAGCAGCCCAGTGAGCAACCAAGTTCTGTGCAAAAAAACTGGCATTCTTAATTAAATAAGAACATGAAAGAAATGACAGATTTAGTAATAAGTAATCTCTTCAGAGTTTAAAAGTGAAAACTCAAATATTTAGCGAATTTTAACCAGGATATTTCTAATTTATTTCTGAAATGAGTAAGTGCTAAAGATATGGGCGAGGAACTGGGGTCAGTCATCCCCGTTTTTTGCACACTACAAATGCGGTTAGGGCTCCAAAATGGTATCTATGGCACACTTGCATACTTCTGAAGCAAAGTGCACCAGGCAGCATTTTGGTGAAGGCATTCGCACTGTGGTGAGTAACTCACCTCCTGACTCCCCAAAGCCTGTCCACCATCTACAAGGCATAAGTCAGGAGTGTGATGGAATACCCTCCACTTGCCTGGATGCATGCAGCTCCAACAACACTCAAGCTCAACACCATCCAGGACAAAGCAGCCCACTTGATTGGCACCCCATCTACAAACATTAACTCCCTCCACCACTGACGCACAGTGGCAGCAGTGTGTACCATCTACCAAGATGCACTGCAGCAACGCACCAAGACTCCTTAGACAGCACCTTCCAAACCCACGACCTCTACCAACTAGAAGGATAAGGGCAGTAAATGCATGGGAACACCACCACCTGCAAGTTCCCCTCCAAGTCACACACCATCCTGACTTGGAACTATATCGCCGTTCCTTCACTGTTGCTGGCTCAAAATCCTGGAACTCCCTTCCTAACAGCACTGTGGTTGTACCTACCCCACATGAACTGCAGCAGTTCAAGAAGGCAGCTCACCACCACCTTCTCAAGGACAATTGGGGATGGGCAATAAATGCTGGCCTGGCCAGTGACTCCCACATCCCATGAATGAATTTAAAAAAAAAAAAAAAAAAATCTTGTGCAGTTAATGACTGCCAGAAGTAGGAGTTGACTTCAAAGCTTCTGCGCAAACTACTTGCTCCCAGACATGGGTGCGCTTGTAGACCTTCCCCTTGGAATACAGCCTGACTGGGGAGTGAGCAGGGGCTATGCAGAGGAGGACAAGTTGCTAGCAGAGGGAGGAGGAGGAGAGGGAGAAGGGCTCTCAGCAGGAGGCCACATCTGCCCAGAGTGTTCAAGGAGCAATTATCCTACTTTAATCTCAAAGAGGAACAATGTGTGAGACATCTGCACTTCAGTAAGGAGGTCCTTACTGAAATCTGCCACCGGCTACAGCCGGAACTCCAACCTTAGAGCAGAGCAAGGACCGTGTTAGCACTAGATCTGAAAGTGACCATGGCGATGAACTTTTATGTGTCTGGATCCTTCCCGGCTGGAGCTGGAGATAATTGCAATATCTCACATTTTACTGCACTGTTGCACAAGGGAGGTCACTGAGGATTGCTATTCAAAAAGAGTTAGCTTCATTTCATTCTCCCTTGCCCGAGACAAGTAGGCAGAATGAGCACAAGGGTTTGCTAAGATTGCAAGCTTCTCTGTTGTGCAGAGTGCCATTTGACTGCACATATGTTGCCTTGCCGGTGCCACATGTCACCTTTGCCATGTACCGGAACTAAAAGTGATTCCACTCCTGGTGTGTGACCATTGGCACCGCATAATGTAGGTCAATGCCTGGTATCCTGGCAGCATTCATGATGCCTTCTTTCTGTGGCAGTCTGCTGTGCCAGCTGCATTTCAACCACCATGGCAAACCCAAGGGTGGCTACTTGGTGACAAAGATTCTTCCCTGATTATATGGCAACCTATGCAGTAAGAGCCATGCTCAGACACAGTCCTGAGGAACTCCTGCACTGACATTCTGGGGCTGAGATGTTTGGCTACCAATAACCTTTTTCCTTCTTGTTAATTATGATGCCAACCAATGGAGATTTTTTTTTTCTGATTCCTATTGACTTCAATTTTGCTAGGGCTCCGTGATTTGGACAAATGCTGCCTTGATGTCAAGGGTTGTCACTCATCTTACCTTTGGAATTCAGCTTTTTTTCTCCAGATTTGGTCCTGGGCTGTGATGAGGTCTGGAGCCGGGTTCTGCCAGGACCACTTGGCTCCAGAAGTCATTTCAGCCTTGGTCCAAGAATGGAAAAAAAGAGCTGAATTCCAAAGGTGAAGTGAGAGTGACTGCCCTTGATATCAAGGTAGCATTTGTCCATATCAAGGATCCCTAGCAAAATTGATCAATGAGAATCAGAGGCAAAACACTCTACTGGTTGGAGTCATACCTCGCACAAAGATGCTAGTGTTTATTGGAGGCCAATCATCTTATCGCCAGGACATTGCTGCAGGAATTTCTCAGGCTAGTGTCATCGGCCCCATCATCTTCAGCTGCTTCATCAATGCCCTTCCTTCCATCATAAGGTCAGAAGTGCAGATGTTCGCTGATGACTGCAGAGCATTCAGTATCACTTGCAGCTCCTCAGATAATAAAGCAGGCCGTGCCCACATGCAGCAAGACCTGGACAACATTCAGGCTTGGGCTGCTAAGTGGCAAGTAAAACTCTCATCACAGAAGTGCCAGGCAATGACCATCTCCAACAAGAGGGAATCTAACCATATCCCTTTGACATTCAATTGCATTATCCTCGCTGATTGTCCCAGCATCAACATTCTGGGGGTTACCATTGATCAGAAACTTAACTAGACCAGCCATATAAATATGATGGCTACAAGAGCAGATCAGAGGCTAGGAATTCTGTGGCGAGTAACTCACCTCCTGACTCTCAAAGCCTGTCCAGTGCACAAGTCAGGAATGTGATGGAATACTCTCCGCTTGCCTGGATGAGTGCAGCTCCAACAACATTCAAGAAGCTCGATACCATCCAGGACAAAGCAGCCTATATGATTAGCACTTCACCACATAGAAATTTACAGCACCGAAGGAGGCAATTTGGCACATGTCTGTGCTGACTGATACGTCGCCATCCAGCCTAGTCACACTTTCCAGCTCTTGTAGGTCAGGGTACTTCAAGTGCACATCTTAGTACTTTTTAAATGATATGAGTTGCTGCCTCTACCATCCATTTAGGCGGTGAGTTCCACCATCTTAAACATTTTCTTCTTCCACCACCTGACGCACAGTGGCAGCAGTGTGTACCATATACAAGATGCACTGCAGCAACTCACCAAGCCTCCTTCAACAGCATCTTCCAAACTCACGTTCTTTACCATCTAGAAGGACAAGGGCAGCGGATGCATGAGAACACCACCATCTGCAAGTTCCCCTCCAAGCCAGACACCATCCTGATTAGGAACTATATCGCCATTCCTTCACTGTCGCTAAGTCAAAAACCTGGAACTCCCTTCCTAACAGCAGCCTGGGTGTACCTATACCAGATGGATTGCAGCAGTTCAAAAAGGTGGTTCACCACCACCTTCTCGAGGGCAATTACGAATGGGCAATAAATGCTGGCCTTGCCAGTGATGCTCATGAATGAATAAAAAAAACTCAGCTGATTCTTGATAGCACGTGGAAGGAATTTAATTGACTGAGACTGAAGTGATGGCAGTCAAAATGCAATTATAGCAACCATTAGTAAAATGAGGGGTGATGCTGGGTCCTCAGGAGAAGGCCAAGATGGATTATTCATTCGTCACCTCTGGGTGAAGATGTTTGCAAATGCTTCAGCCTTCTCTTTTGCATTCGCATGCTGGGCACCCCCAGTTGAGTATGTTATGCAGCCTCTTCCTCTGGTTAGTTATTTAATTGTCTGCCGCCATTCATGACTGGATGTGGCAGGACTGTAGAGCTTTGATCCAATCCGTTGGTTGTGGGATCTTTTAGCTCTGTCCACTGCATGCTGCTTCCACTGTTTAGCATGTATGTAGTCCTGTGTTGTAGCTTCACCAGGTTGGCACTCCATTTTTAGGCCTGCTTGGTGCTGCTCCTGGTATGCTTTTCCACACTCCTCAATGGACCCATGTTGGTCCCCCGGCTTGAGGTAATGGTAGTGAGGGCTATGCCAGGCCATGAGGTTACAAATTGTGATGGAATATAATCCTGCTGCTGCTGATGGCTCACAGTGCATCATGGATGCTTAGATGTGAGCTGTTCTGAATCTATCCCATTTAGCGCAGTTGTAGCGCCTCAGACCATGTTGGAGCATGCCCTCAGTGTGGAGATGGGATTTTGTTTGCACAAGGACTGTGTGGTGGTCACTCCTACAAATACTGTCACGGACAGATGCACCTGTGACACGTAGATTGAGAATGAGTTAAAAAAGACATGAATGATGGTATCAGTAGCGGAGGAGCTGAGGTGGGGACAAAGTTGGGCGATGTTATGGCGGCATAAATAGGCAGTCTTAGTGGCGGGGACACGTGGTCGGTAGCTCATCTTAGGATCAGATATGACACCAAGGTTACAAACTGTCTGGTTTAGTCTCAGACAGTTGCCAGGGAGAGGGATTGAGTCGGTAGATAAGGAATGGAGTTTGTAGCGGGACCAAAGACAAGAGCTTCAGTCTTCCCAATATTTAATTGGAGTAAATTTTTACTTATCCAAAACTGGATTTTAGATAAGCAGTCTGATAGTGGAGGAGTCGAGAGAGGTGGTGGGGAGATAGAGCTTAGTGTTGTCAGCATACGTGTGAAAATTAGCGCTGTGCTTTCAGTGTCATATTTGACCGAGATGAACTTTCAATCTGCACAGTCACAAAGGCCTCCTATTTCTACCTCTATAACAATGCCCGACTCCACTCAGCCTCAGTTCTTCTGCTGCTGAAACCCTCATCCAGGCCTTTGTTACCTCCAGACTTGACTGTTCTAATGCACTCCTGGCTGGCCTCCCACATTCGACCCTCCAGAAACCTAAGGTCATACAAAACTCTGCTGCCTTTGTCCTAATTCACATCAAATCCATTCACCCATCACTTCTGCGCTTGCATCACCTCTATTTTAAAATTCCCAACCTTGTTTTCAAATCCCTCCATGGCCTGGTCCATCACTATCTCTGTAACCTTCTCCAGCTCCACAACCCTCTGAGATATCTGTGCTCCTCTAATTCTGACCTCTTGAGCATCCTCGATTTTGATCACTTCACCATTGGTGGTCATGCCTTCAGCTGCCTAGGCCCTAAGCTCTGGAATACACTCCCTGAACCTCTCTGCCTCTCTACCTTGCTTTAAGATGCTCCTTAAAACCTACCTCTTTGACAATACTTCTGGTCATTTGTCCTAATATCTCATGTGGCTTGGTGTCTTTCTTTTAAGTGCCTCTGTGAAGCACCTTGGGATGTTTTATTATCTTAAAAGTGCTATATAAATACAGGTGGTTGTTGTGGCTTTAGGATTATACTGCCGAGGGGCAGCATGCAGATGGGAAATAGGATGGGGTTAAGGATAGATCCTTGGAGGACACCAGAAGTAATGGTGCAGGAGCTGTAAGAGAAGCCATTACGAGTGATATTCTGGCTATGGTTTGATGGATAAATATGGAACCAGGTGAATGCAGTATCACCCAGCTGGATGACAGTGGAGCGGCGTTGGTTAAGATAGTTTTCCCACCCTTATGTATCAGCCTTGGCTCAGTTGGTAACACTCACCTTTTGAGTCAACGGGTTGCAGGTTTAAGCCCCACCCCAGAATGTGAGTGCATGATCTAGGCTGACACGTCAATGCAATTACTGACAAAGGTGATGTCATTCAGATGAGATGTTAAACTGAGGCCCTGCTTGTCTATTCAGGTAGATGGAATCAATCCCATAGCATGATTCAAAGATGAATGGGGGAGAGGTCTTGGCCAAGATTTAGCCCAAATCAAGTCAGATTAACTGACCAGTTATCTCTCTGTTAATGGTGGGATCTTGCTGTGTGCATACTGGGTGCCCTATTTGCCTACATAATAACAAAGACTGCAGTTTGCAAATATCTCATTGGTTGTGAAGCACTTTGGGATGTTGTAAGGATGTGAAAGACACATTATGCAGGCAAGTTTTTTCTTCCAGGGGAGAGCTAGTTGGAACACTGGACAGTGCGAGACGGAGTTTCTGGTATGTATGGCTAGCCTGCAAGACTCCCTGTCAGTAGTCTGGGCTCGTTGATTGGGCCGTGTTATATGCTCACTAATAATTCTTCAAGAATACATCAATCTTGAAAATGAGTTCAAATGGAACTGTTCCCAATGCTTAATTTGTTTGTTTCTGTTTCTATGATACCTTGTGTGCAAAAGGTGGGTGCTTCTGTGGCCATCTGAGAGGGGTTACCAAACCCAAGGAAACTTGATTAACACAGGCAGGGAACACTCATTAATCTTGTCACTTCAATGAAGTTACATTGTGTTCTGAGGCACAGCAACCCCTCGGAAATTGTTTCTCTGAATGTGTCACGAATGCTAATTGTTTCTGTCCAAATACTCTGTCACTGAGTAGATACACCACCCGCTGTGGTACTGAGCTGCAAGATCAGCAAGGTTGCGAGTTCAAGTCATGTTGAGTTAGCTTCTTTTGGCAATGAGGGGTCACTATCATTAGCCTCAGTGTGCTTGTGCTGGAGAGCATCGGCTGAGAATCCTGCTCCTAATTCTTATCCAGTGACCCCTGCTTTAATATACTTTGCGTGTGAATGTTGGAAGGGCGGGGGGTGGGGGGGGGGGGGATGTTGGAGGGAAGGAGGGGCAAACATAAGTCCAAGACAGACACAAGGATGAATGGCAATAAATTTAAAAGGTGGATGTATTGGTAGTCATTGTCAGATTGTCTACTGCTACCTATTTATAATGTCCAGCTCTTGCTACACATTAATTAAATAGAAACATAAATACATGCAAGCAAACTTTTTTAAAAAGATTGTGCATCTGAGGCTGTGCGTACTTTACATTTCAAAATACTTTAACAATTAAGAAAGAACTGACGTTTATAAGTGCCTTTCACAACTTCAAGATGTCCCAAAGCTCTTTGCAAACAATGAAGTACTTTTGAAGTGTAGTCCCTGCTATAATTTAGGGAAACATGGCAGCCAATCTGCACACAGAAAGATCCCACAAACAGCAATGAGATAATGACCAGGCAATCTGTTTTAGTGATGTTGGTTGAGGAATAAATGTTGGCCAGGAAACTGGGAGAGCTCACCTGTTCTTCTTCGAATACTATCTTGGGATCTTTTATGTCCACTTGAGAAGGTAGATAGGGTCTCAGTTTAACATCTCATCCGAGAAATGGCATCTTTGATAGTTCAGCACTCCCTCAGTACTGTACTGAAGTACAAGCTTAAGTTATGTGCTCAAATCTGTTGGCCGAATGGCCTGTTTCTGTGCTGTAAATTCAGTGCAATTCTATACTCCTCACCCCCTCAAAAAAGGTTTGAGCTCTACACGAGCTTTCTCCCACTCTACTTATTTAATTTCACCCTATCAACATATCTTTTTATTCCTTTGTCCCTCGTGTACTTATCTAACATCCCCTTTAAAGCATTTAAGGGTAAGTTTTGTAGTTATTAGTTAGGAACACAGAATAAAATTTGTGTGACTTTACTGTCATATATGGTCCTATTTTCGTCTGGTAATTTTATTAAAATGACAAATGTTAGCAGGAGGCATTGGTGGTTTATTTTCCCATGTTTAGTGACAGCCTAAGGATTCATAACATTCTAAAATTGGATTAAAGAACAGTAGCGAGGCCTGCAACAAAGATAGTCCTGTTTAGGCCTCACTAAAGATTATTGATGATTTAATCTTCAATAGTGCAGCACTCCCTCGGTACTGTATTGGAGGGTCAGCCTAGATTTTGTGCTCCAGCCTCTGGAATGGGACTTGAAACCGCAACCTTCTCTCAGATGTGACAGTACTACCAGCTGAGCAACGGCTAACACTTCAAGTGTATTGCAGTTCACCAGGAAAAGGAGAGTGTGCTCTATAAAGGGTGAAAAGAAAAAGGAACAGATGCCAAACCATTTTGGGAGAGTTTAGAGCGGTGGCCAAAAAGATGGATCTTAAGGATACTTGAAAAGGAAAATTTTCTAGGATATGGGGAAAGAGGATGGAAGTAGGACTAATTGGATAGCTCTTCCAAAAGTCTAACACCGCTATGCTGGGCCGAATGACCCCCTGCTGTGCTGTATGATTCCACAACATTCTTTCTTTTTGTTGTGATGCTGTTGTAGAATACTTTATTAATATTCTAAACCACCCACTTTTTCCCCCTTGTTATGTTATAACTAAGAATAATGGCCTGGAATATCTCATTGTAATGACAGGGAAACTGTCATTATTCACCATTATTATTGTGAAAAACTGACTGCAACCTCTGCCGTCCACACATCTACAGTTAAACGTGGAAATCCAGAGGTTGCAGTCAGTGATACCCTGCTTCTCTACAAGGTGCACTGTTACAGTCTTCGCAGATGCAATTAACACTGAATGACCGATTGATTTGACATGAATTTAAACCTTTTACACACTATTCTCACTGTAAACAATACTGAAAATGTTAATCCCAGTTGAATGAGGTGGAACTGAGTTTTTAATGGCATACTAAATCATAGTTACTGGCGAACAACCTTGCTGTCCCTGAAGAAGTAATTTTACAAGTGTGGAGTTTCATTCCTTCAAGTAACATGTAAAATTCCATAATTTTTACAATAAAATGTATTTTTTTTAAATTTATAATCCATCTTCTATCTTATCCCATATGTATGTTCCAATATTTATTGTACTGTGAAATGATTAAGCAGTGAATTATAATCTCTGCTTTTTACTTCCTGGTTCGCTGTCTGTGAGAATTCTTCAATCTGATTGTCTGATCAGCCTGCCTGATGGTTGCTGGATGCCACAGATCCCCCTATGGATGGCTCCAGATTCAAAGTCGCATCCAAATAGGGGAAATCAGTGTTCTAGAGGCTGCTAAATCTTTGTGAGCAGCTTTTTTACAAGGTCATTGGTGTGTGCTTTACTGCTGATCGCAAAATCCAGGCCATTATATTCTCAGTCCTCTCCAAACCTGAGCCACATCACTATTATGGGTACGAAATCGTACTTCTCCGTTGCTATAAATAAGTCTAATTTGTTCAAACCTAAAGGGATTGCTGTTATTTTGTTGCTGGACAATGGGTAAAACTGTCAAATGCACATAAATTTGATTAAAGGCTATCAAGGAAATTTATTTGGAAATCAGCCGTTTCTGTGTTAGGGATTTGACTGCTAATGGTACAGCCTACCCTTCACTTGGATTTTAGCAATGCCATTTAAATTGAAGTTGAAGCTGTAATCAGTAGTTGCACCGTATCTCAAGCCCCAGTATTCCTTTCCAGTCCTCTTCCTGCCAATTTCAGATCAGTTTAACAAATTTAAAATCAACCACCCAGAGAGCTCTGATGTGGTCTGGTGCAGGAGTGGAACCGTCACTAAATACAGCACTGCAGTCAATTGTCGAAGAAAATGAGTGGCATACATAAAATTGGAAAAGAAAGTTCGAAACTTTAACACATGCCTTCCACTTTGTGACTATAGATCTGTCTATTCTGCAATCTACATTGAGCTGGTCAGTTTGATTCTCATCTTCATTGGTTAAATGTCCAAGTCTTAGGAATAGGTTTTAATACTCCCAAGCCCAGCCAGTTTGTGCATTGTGTGAATGCAAACTGCACTTGCAGGCTCAAGGTCGAGGCCCTGAGTATTTTAAAGTCCACATGCTGGTGGTCAGTTGCCTGCCTAAAATGGGTGGAAAGTAGCAGCTGGGTGGTGAGCAGGTGTGGAAGTTCTGCGGCCGGAGGTACCAAAGGAAGGTTCGCTGGCTTATGCTTTGTGGAGCAGGTCGGGTGGTGGGGGTTGGTGTGGTTTTGAAAGATCTGGTGGGAGAGCAGGGTGGATGTCCTGGGTCGGGAAGGCCGTGATGTTCTTTGTACCACCTGCCCCCACAAAAGAAAGTTGGGCGGCCTCTTCGCTTGCTGACATGGAAACCGCAACGGCTTCCCTGCTAAATGCCATCGGGTTCCCATTGACATCATGGGAACACGATCTGCAATGATCAATGAGGCAATTGTCTGAGTCTGAGGTGGGGAATTGGGATTCAACCGTCTCCAAACCAGTGGCATCGCAATCTGAATTCAGCGGGAAATGGCGCTGCTCCAATTTAACAACTCGCCCACTCCCTTCCCACCGAGCGGGGGGGTGGGGGGTGGGGGTGGGGTGAGAAAGAATGACAACTCCTTTCCTTTTCTATGTTTTCCTCCTTTTCTAGTTGGTTATTTTCCACTTTTTTGTAATACTTTTGGTATTCACCAACCTTATTCCACAAAACCATTGCCCTAACAAATTCACAACCCTTTCGCAAGCAGCATGATGCATCCTGACAAGCCTCTGAGCTGTGGGATTATTCAACTCCACAATGGTTCCATAAAATGAAAATACACCAAAATGCAGAAAAGCTTTGTGAAGTCTACATGTGAATGTACTTTCTTGAGGTTAAAAAAGGAACACCGTTGCAAATTTAATACAGTAAAAGCACAAATTGCTGTTTAAAATAGGGAATACTAAAGGAAAATTCCAGTTTGAATTGAACGTGCAGAACACTCCTCCCAATATCTAGTTCTCAGCATTAATTCATTTCAGATACTTAGGAAAGAAAGTTTCAAAGTGAATGCTTTATCCTTAGTGAGAGCAGCAATTGACCTTGTGCAGGGATCATGCCACTAGAACATTATGCCTCATTTGTTTTTTCAGGTTGAAATTAAATCCAGGTACAGGTTCTGAAGAGGAAATCACTCTGAGGGAGGGGAATTACTTTCAATGGGCTAGATTGTACCAAGCCCTCGATGCTGGGCTCTAGGGTGGGTGGGGGAGGGGGGGAGGCTGAAAGATGGGGCCAACAGTGGTCTGCCACGGAGGCCATCAGGAGGGCCTGGCCCGATCCTCCTGGTGGCGGTGAGGCTCTGCGGCGCCCCCTCCCACCGCTGGGCGACGGAACCTGGATTTCAATATTTAATATTTTATTCAAAATAATGACATACATAAATGTAAATGAACTTGCCTTCAATCTTCTGGGCCCACCTTCAATTCCCTGCCTGGGGAAAGCTGGCATGACACTGCTGGGGAGCGGGGAGGAGTTAAGATGCCAGAGGATGGAGACCGGGTCAAATAAACATAATTGGTGTAGGGGATGGTGGGAGGTCTGGTTCCGACTGGTCCCGTTCGACATGTGTCGGGTTCGGGCCCATCTTCCAGGTATGGCTTTTGGGTTCTGGTCATGTCGGGTCGAGTCGGGTCGGGCCAGACACACACAGTAAATGCTCTGCTGGTAAGTATTGGAATTAAAAAAACTTACCTGAGCTGGGAGTCTGGGACGAAACTGAGTCTGCGCAGTGAACGGGTGACGTCCCTATGATGTCATCGTGTATGGGCTGCAGCTCCTTACATGCTTTATGTCGGGAAGGTAAGTAAAGGGATGGTCGGGTCGGGGCAAAATCGAAGGGACTCTGGCTGGGTCGGGCTCGGGGCCGCTGTGGTTCGGTCGGGTTCTTTTTTCCGACCTGAGCAGGCGTTTAGTGGGAAGGGATGAACTTTAAACTTTATGCAGTGTAGGGGGAGAAGGTCAGATTTGAAAGCTAAGTGTTTTTGGGGGGAGAAGGGCAAATAGTTAATGTAACTGGTATTGGGAGGGGCATTTGAAATGTATTTAATTTCTGGGGTGTATCTTTAAAAATTCAAATCGACCAGCAGGGCTGGTTGGCTTTTTAAAAATAGCGCCAGCACCTGCGCACAGGCAGCTGACGCCATTGCAGGAGATGGACAGCCCGCTAAAGGCCTGCTCCGGTTGGGAAAAAGAACCCAACCGAACCACAGTCGGCCCGAGTCCCTCCAATTTTGCCCCAAGCCCGACTCGGCCTGAGCCGACCATTCCTTTACTTACCTCCCTGACGCTGAACTTGCAGTGCATGCGTGATGACGTCATAGTGACGTCACCCGCTCACTGTGCAGACTCCAGTTTCGTCCCGGACTCCCAGCTCGGGTAAGTATTGAAATTTTTTTTTTTTAAACTTACCAGCAGAGTGTGGGGGGGGTGCTGGTGTCGGCAGGTCACCCCGGCTATTTAAATGAGCTACCACGTGTGAGATTGGCGGCGAGCTCTTAAAATCCAGCCCGCTGTAACATATTCCTTCCAGGAACACTGTTGAAATAAAGTGAATAAAATACAGGGCCAAACTTCCATGGTGCTTCCGGAGGTAGTGAGGCGGAAGGCTAGAAAAATGATTTGGTAACTGGATACAACAAGAAGGTTCCTGTGGCCCTGAATCTCTTCACCATAAACAAGCTCATTGATGTGGAGGTGGGTGCAGGGTCCGCCTGCACTGGGAGTTTCTGCAATCCCGGCCTCTTGGGGATCTCTATGGTTGTGTTGGAAGCTGGCATGCTTAGTGAGAAGAATTGCAAAAGTCTCCTGAAGGTCAGGGATGGGCCCCACAAGAGGGTCCAGGCAGTGAGTGTAGTTTGGACCCCCGAAGATTGGAAAGTAACTTTTTAAAAATGCATTTCAATAAGGCTCCCTTACAAAGAGCTGCCTCTACGATGGGGTCTGTTGGGAGCGCTGCTAAGTGTTTCCCGGAGGTGGGGTAGGAAACCTGGCTACTCAAGCCCCCCAGAATAGCCAAGTCATGCCAGATCTTCCAGCCCTTGGTGAAAGGCAGCTCCAAGAAGCACACTGAGCAATGTGGGCTCCCGCCAACCCAGCAAAACTGAGTACCCCCCCCCTGACCCTGCATGCTCCAGCAGGATCAGCACTGAAGGTCACGATGGCAGCGTAAGTGTGGTGATGGTCGCCCATGAAACTTTGGTACTGTACTTTCTAACTAAGAGCGTCCTATTTCTGCAGTCTGCACGGTGATCAACCAGCTCCAGTCTCCCAGCCAGAAAAGACAAAATTAGGCAACATAGACCAGTCGGTCTGTTCCTCCACTATCAACTGACATTGAGGTGAGCAGGGACCGGTATTCCTTCTGCCCATTGATGCTAATTCCAATTCCAGTGCTTGAACATCGAGTCCTAGTCAATGCTGAGATTTTGACTAAAGTGTGACTTGCGCCTGAGTAGAAACTGGTCACAGACCTTGAAAATTCACTTCCTTAACAATCTTTGAATCATAGAATGATACAGGACAGAAGAGGCCATTCAGCCCATCGTGCCTATGCTGGCTCTTTGAAAGAATTATCCAATTTAATCACATTCCCCTGCTCTTTCCTCATAGAACTGAAATTTTCTCCCCTTCAAGTCTTTTCCAATTCCCTTTTGAAAGTTACTATTAAATCTGTCTTCATCACCCTTTCAGCAGTGCAATGCAGATCATAACACCTCGCTTCAAATAAAATCTCCCTTCCTCGAAGATTCTTTTGATGGAAGTAATTTTCCTCCAGATTTCTTTTCTTTAAAAGGCAGAGAAAGAGAATCGAGGAAAGGTAGACTTTGCACAAGCTGACTCAATGGCGTATTAAACAATCAAAGGTGAGTGTTGGAATAAACACACAACAAAAACTTGTGTTTATATAGCGCCTTTAATGTAGTAAAATGTCCCAAGATGCTTCACAGGAGTGTTGCCAAAAAAAACCTGACACTGAGCCACAAAAAGTGATATTAGAACAATGACTAAAAGCTTGGTCACAGAGGTAGGTTTTAAGAGTGTCTTAAAGGAGGAGAGAGAGGTAGAGAGGTGGACAGGTTTAGGGAGAGTATTCCAGAGCTTAGGGTTTAGACAGCTGAAGGAAGAGCCATCAATAGTATATGTGAAGAACCAATGTTATCCATTTCTCCAGCCATCCCAACTGGGGCATTGTAATCATTGTCTCAAACAACAAATATTCAATATCACTCATGGAAAGATGTGGTAATTGACCAAATAATTATGGAAGATTGAGACAGTGTGAGAGCAACAGAGGGAGATTTCCCTCAATTTCACAAGATCACAATATAAATAAATGGATGAGGAAGACTATTCAGCCCATCCTGACCTATCCATGGAGAATGTATTTATGATTCCCCTCCCCGTTTAGAATCCCACTGTTTTTGGAACAGTTCACGGATTCTGTCTCCATTACTCTGCTGGGAAATCTATTCCAGGTGCTTGTCACTCTTTGAGGGTGATTTTCACCTTTGCCTCTTGTGTGCAAATGAAAATTAGGAGGTTTCTATAACAGCCAGGCAATTGGCAATCTGGGTTTATCACCTAAGCAGTGAAGGTGAAAATGACACTCATTGTATGAAGAACTTCATACAATATCAGCCCTATATTTGCCTTTTGCTCATTTAATCTATGGAGTGCATTTGCACACAATGCATTTTCCTACCCACACTTGAGATCTCCTAAGTAAAACTGCCCCTCAAATGTTGATCTTGATAGCGTGTATTTTCCTCGTATATCTTCCTCGTGTATTTTAACCAGCATTAGAAAACCTGTGACGCCATCACCTGATGATAAAAGATTCCTAATTTCTGCAGTGCACCTTATGGCCTCTCTAAGTGAAAAACATTTACTGCAAATCCACTGTTTTTCTTCGCCGTGTAGATGAAATGATAAAATGAATTAGTGCAATGAACCAGATATCAGAGGAGAGATCAATGTACTAGCAGTTGTTTGGAGCCTGCAGTTTCCTTTCTGTGTGTAATTGTGTTGCTTTACCTGTTAATCTTGTCAGTGCAGGACATTGTGAGCAGCTGCTCTCCCTGTAATACTCCATCCCACGTCTGGATGGGGTTGCAGGATCGGATTGGAATGGTGCCTTCTCCGGATTCAATCTTCGTTCTTAGGTGTCCCCGGATTTTTCTGTTCAATGGTCTGCTGTGGTGCACTGGAAAACAGAAAATGCTGCCTTCAATCTGTGAAAGAATGATGAAGTCCCTATCTCGGGTGACAAGGAGCTGATGGAAACTAAAGGTCGGAAGCTCTGTTCCCCAGAGGTGCAACAATTTGCCCTGCTCTTAATTTGTCCCAAATCCTGGGGATGAAACCACACCACTTAAAGCATTCTATGGACTTTTGCCCAGGAATTTTGGATTAGTACAGTGCTGCTCTGTGTCATGAGAGAACAGAATTTTGGCTGAAGATCCTAAGAGTTTAAATTAAAGATCCACTCTGTAGCAGCTGGATTCCTCAGGGCATGCGATCACTCTGTGATGGATTGCTATTAGGAAGCCAGCATTGTGAGCCACACCTCAGAGTAGAGCACATGCAGGCATACTTGGCATGTAAACAAAGGAGGTGGAACTGGTGGGATTTTTAGCAGGTGCCACCTTCACAGCCAGCCTCACTCCTTTCTAACAGAAGCATGGAGGAATGGAGCACTGAGAAAGGACGTCCTGTCAGAATTTCTTGTACAGCAATAATAAATGCATTGAAGACTGGTGCAAATGGATGCTGCCCCAAGTTCTGCTTTCCTGCCCTGCATATGTCCCTGTATTCCTCTCCCAGCCTCCGGAATTTCAGGGCCTAATAACCACCCTTATAATTTTTTTTATCCCTTAACTTTCTGCACTCCGCTTCAAAATCTACTGGTTTCTGCTGGGATGGCTGCCTTGTGATACTTGATCAAATGTCCAGCGCTCATGTGTGAATCTAGATGGTGAGTGTCAACAGGTTACAACAGTCAAGCCCCGATCCCCTTAGTGCACCTATGTAATTTCTAGTAGATGATCAGGAACAGGGTCCCTGGCTGATACTCCTGTTCATTCCTTAACCAGCGTCCATGAGGCAAGCTTTGGAATTCCAACTGCAGCCTTGGCTGAGATCAGTCAAAACAATACAGACCATGGATCAAGCTTGGAGACTTCCTGACCTCTAAGTCTGAGGACCAAATTAAGTGTGCAACAGTGGAAGATAAACCAACAGAAACTGTTTGGGCCAAATAGTCTGGTTCCATGTTGTAATTCCCATGTAATATACCACAAAGCCACTGAAAGAAGTTATTGTGCATTTTGGGCTAGTTTAGTGTCATTTGTCATTTTGAAAAGTTTGAACCATCTAACTATAGTAATCCTCTCATCTCAACTGCAAAATCTGAAATAGAAATTCAGCCCAATTTATCAATGTTTGTTTCTATTTGCATATGTTTTCATCAAGCTCACTATTAATGTGCATGCAGCGAAGGATGTTATATTTCCACCTATTTCAATTCTTCTGTCATTAAACACTTGTAGATTACAAATTGTGAATATTGAACCACATTTACTTCCAAACTGTTTATTTTCCGAGAAAGTGGTTACATTTATATTACAGAAGCATTCATCAGTTGTTGAGATAATATTGGGGTACTTTGGCAAATAAGGGTTAAATGGCTGTTTTTAATGATTTACAGCTTCCCAAAACAACACAAGACACACAGTTCTGAAAATTATGAATTAATTGAATTAAATTTCATTAGTGGGAACAAAGGAAAAGAACCAATTGTTATGCACCTAGAATAATAATCAAGCAATTAATTAACTGGGAGAAATGGCAGCAAGTTGGTAATCTGGCTGTGAAAGGCACAATATGGGCAGAATTTAATGGGCCCCCAGGAGATGGACTAGGAGGCGGCAGGGTGGGGAGCAAAAATGCGACGGGAGACGGGGCGAAGGGCCCATCGCCTTCCTGTCACACTGCAATTTAGTCAGGGGTGGGAAAGGCCAAAGACTGCCTTCCTGCCCAGAGTTCAATTGAGGCCCTTTAAAGTGGGCAATCACTAACCACTTAAAGGCCACTTCCCGCGGCTGCTGGAATTAAACCAGCAGTGGGGAGGGGTGGGAGGTGGGGGTATCCCGCTATCTGGGAAGGTTGTCCAGTGAAACAAGGCGGCATCCCTGCGGGGTTGGGGTTGGGGGTGGGGGGGGGGGGCCTCCTCCGTGGGCATTCTGTGGCCCACGGAGGGCTCCCAGTGATGAAGGCTGAATCTCTGCTAACGCATCCCCAACCTCAAAGATCACCCTCCCTGCCGCTCCCCTGCCAGACTAGCCCCAACAAACTTGCCATACTTAATTGGAGTCTGGGACTCCAGCGATGGTCCTGGGCCCAGACCTGGCTTAGTACTGACAGTGACCACCGTTCCCGGTGGCGCTGCTGATACTACTGAGCTTCCAGCTCACTGATTGGCAGCTCTTGGAGGCGGGATCCCAGTCCTTAAAGGGACAGGGATCCTGGCAACGGGATGTTAAGGGCTCGAGCGCTCCTGTATTGCACCAGGATGGGGGTGCTCCAAATGGCCAGAGCGGGGTTACCCTCGTCTTTTCGGCCTGGTGTCAGGACCCCCAATGGCTCAACTAAATTCAGCTCTATATTTGCACAATCATTGAGTTTAGAAAGTCCAATTTTTCCAATAACCTCCAGCTTGTCACAGGGATATAAATGTTATACTTACACAGAGAAATGTTTGCTATCTTGTGTAAGACAGCACAAGTAAAAAGTCACAGGGTTATGGAAATTACATTATTCATATAACTAAAAGAGAATGTACCCTGTGGAGGATTGCATGGGCTAAAAGCACCTTCCCTCCAATGATGCGGGAGAGACTAGGTTTTATCAGAATGGAGGTGATGAAAGGCATTGGTGTGACTTATTTGGATTGCTGCAGTCACTGGGGAATCAGTGTGCAGGAGAGTTTCCTGGATTGCATTTTCAAGGAGGTCGTCCCCTCACAGGCAGTAAGAGTTCAGGATATTAGGTGGGTGGTCATCCAGAAGAGTAGGAAGAAGCAGGAGGTGCAGGAATCTTCAGGGTGTGTGTCATTCTCAAATGTGCTCAGCATTCGAGACTGCTGGGAGTGATGATACCCTGAAGGAGTGCAATCCAGACCATGATACCAATGGGCAAGGGACTGTACAGGAGGGAGCAGCAAAGTATGGAAATGCAGTTGTTATAGGAGATTCCATATTCAGGAGGACAGACGGGCATTTCTGTAACCATCATTATGAGTCCCGCATGGCGTGTTGCCTCCCTGGTGCCAGGGTAAAGGGTACAGGGTACAGAATATTCTGCAGGGGGAAGGGAATGAGCCAGAAGTTTTGGTACACATTGGTACCAACGACATTGCAAGGGCAGGTATTGAGGTTCTGTGGTCATATTTTAAAGAGCTAGGGAGGAAGTTAAAGAGTAGGGCATGGAAGGCAGTAGTCTCTGGATTACTCCCAGTGGCACGCGCTTGCGAGAGTAGAAATAGGAAGATGGGGAGGATCAATGTGCGGCTTGTAGTATGGTGCAGGAGGGAGGGCTTAAGATTCTGGGCATTGGGACCAATTCTGTGGCAGAAGGCACCTATTCAAAAGGGACGGGATGCACCTCAATAGGACTGGGATCAATGTCCTCGTGGGGAGTTTCATTAGTGTGGTTAGGGAGGGTTTGCAGGGGGATGGGCACTAGCACACAGAAGTAGAAAAGAGGAAGAAGGTGCATAATGAGAGTGTTGGACAGTCCTAGGGAAGAAAGTAGTTTTATATTAGATAGGAGCAGACTGAGAAGGGCTATGAGGAATGCAAAGACAGGATTACAATGCATGTGTGTAAACGTACAAAGTGTGAAGAATAAAGTTGGTAAGCTACAAGCACAAAAAGCAGTAGGGGAATATGATGTCATGGCAATAACAAAAGCGTGGCTTAATAATGGTGAGGCCGGGTGCTTAATATACAGGCATATAAAATGTTCAGAAAAAATAGAGAAGGAAAAAAGGAGGTGGGGTGGCAGTACTGATTAGGGAAGGTATTGTAGTGTTAGAAAGAGGGGAGCAAGGACAGAATCCATTTGGCTGGAGTTGTGAAGCAGAAAGGGTATGATTACGCTACTAGTTGTTTTCTATAGGCCACCAGATAGTGAGAGTTAGAGGAGCAAATCTGCAGGGAAATCAGAGATGTGCAGGAGCTATGGAATCGTGATACTGTGGGACTTTAATTATCCCAATATTGATTAGGGCAATGTTAGAGTAAAGGGAAAGGAGGGGGAGGAATTTCTGAAATATGTTCAGAAGAACTTCCTTGATCAGCATATTCTCATCCCAACCAGGAAGGAGACATTGCTGGATCTGTTGCTTGGAAATGAAGTGGGCCAAGTGTCTGCAGGGGAGCACATGGGTAAGAGTGATCATTGTATCATAAAGTTTAAACTCTTATTGCAGAAGAGCAAGGAATGATATCAAGTAGAATGGCGAATTGCAAGAGGGCTAATTTCAATGTGTTGAGAAGAGATCTAGTCAAGACAAAATGGAACCAAAGACTGACAGGTAAAACTGTAATTGAACAATGGGTGATCTTTAAGGAAGAGATGCTTCAGGTACCGGCTAGGTACGTTCCAAGAAGGGCGAAAGGTAGAGGAACCAAAAACAGGCTCCTTGGATGACAAGGGGGTTAGAGATTATGATGAAACAAAACAAGAGTGTATGATACATGTCAGGTGAATTCTTAAATTCAATAAGTTGAGAGAGGAGGTGAAGAGGAAAATAAGACTAGCAAACAGAAAATATGAGAATAGAATGGCCGTCAACCTAAAAGGGAACCCAAAAATCTTCGACCAGCATGTAAATAGTAAGCAGGTAGTAAGAGGTGGATTGGGGCCTATTCGGGACATAGAGGGTATATATGATTAGAGGCACAAGGCAAGGCTAGAATACTTGAGTACTTTGTATCGGTCTTTACTAAGGAAAAGGAATCTGACATAATATTGGTAGAAGCGGAGAGAGTAGAGGCAATGGATAGGGTAAAAATTGAAAGGGAGAAGGTACTGGAGAAGGTGGCTATGCTGATGGTAGATAGGTCACATGGTCCACATGCCTTGCATCCCAGGTTGTTAAAGGAGGTGGGGGTGGAGATAGTGGAAGGGCTTCCAATCTTCTCTAGATATGGGGAAGGTGCCAGAGCATTGGAGAGTGGCAAATGTGACACCCTTATTCAAGAATTAGTATAAGGATAGTCCTAGCAACTACAGGCCAGTTAGTTTAACATCAGTGGGTAAGGTTTTAGAAACAATAATCAGGGAAAAAATCAACAGGCACTTGGAGAGGTTTGAGGTAATTAAGGATAGCCAGCACAAATTTGTAAAAGGCAGATCGTGCTTGACTAATCTAATTGAATTTTTTGATGAAGTAACAGAGAAGGTTGATGAAGGGAATGCAGTAGATGTTGTCTATATGGATTTTAAGAAAGTGTTCGACAAAGTACCACATAAAAGGCTGGTTATGAAAAGTGAGGCTCATGGAATAGAAGGGTCAGTGTCCAATTGGATTTTTAAAAATCGGCTCGAGGACAGAAAATAGTGAGTCGTGGTAAATGGTTGTTTTTCAGCCTGGAGGATGGTAGACAGTGATGGTCCCCAAGGGTCAGTGCTGGGACCACAGCTTTTTTTGCTACATATAAATGACATGGATCTTGGAATACAGAGTAGATTTTCAAAATTTGCCAATGGTACCAAACTTGGAGGAATGACAAACAGTGAGAATGGTATGAATCACCTGCAACAGGATATAGACAGGCTAGCAGAATGGGCAGACAAGTGGCAGATGGAATTTAATACAGTCAAGTGGGAGGTGATGCATTTTGGCAGAAGGGATAGGGTGAAGCAATATAGACTTAATGGCACAGTTTTAAAGAGTGTGTAGGAGCAGAGGGACCTGGGAGTGCATGTGTATCAATCTTTGAAGGTGGCAGGGCACATTGAGAGAGTGGCTAGCAAAGCACTTGGGATCTTGAGCTTCATAAACAGAGGGGCATAGATTACAAAAGCAGGGAAGTTATGCTAAACCTTTATAAAGCTCTGGTTAGGCCCCAACTAGAGTATTGCGTCCAGTCCAGGTCACCACACTTCAGGACAGATGTGACGGTCTTTGAGAGAGTGCAGAGTAGATTTACCAGAATGATTCCAGGGATGGGGGATTTTAGTTACAAGGTTAGGTTGGAAAAACTAGGGTTGTCTCCCTGGAGCAAAGGAAATTGAGGGGAGATTTGATAGAGGTATACAACATTATGACAGGCTAGGATAAGTTAGACAAGGAAAAACTTCCCATTAACTGATGGCAAGGACTAGGAGACACAGATTGAAGGTTTTGGGCAAGAATTGCAGAGGGGATGTGAGGAAGAACTTTTTTTCACAGTGAGTGGTGATGACCTAGAACCTGCTGTCCACAAGGGTGGTAGAAATGAAGAAAATCAATGATTCATCTCGTCGTCCTCCTGAAGTTGTAGCATTACAGATACCAGTCTTCAGCCAATTCGATTCACTCCATGTAATATCTAGAAATGGCTGAAGGCAACGGATACAGCAAATGCTATGGGCCCTGACAACATCCCAGCTGTAGTACTGAAGACTTGTGCTCCAGTGCTAATGTGCCCCTATCCAACCTGTTCCAGTACAGCTACAACACTGGCATCTACCTGACTATGTGGAAAATTGCCCAGTATGTCAAATCTGGCCAATTACCACTCCATCAGTCTACATTCCATCAGAAAAGAGATTGAAGGTATCATTGGTGCTATCAAGCAGCATTGATTCAGCAATAACCTGCTCACCCATGTTCAGTTTGGGTTCTCTCAGAGCGACTCAGCTCCAGACATCATTACAACCTTGGGCCAAACATGGATAAAAGAGCTGGATTCCAGAGTTGAGATGTGAGTCATTTCCCTTGACATCAAGGCAGCATTTGACTGACTACGGCATCAAGGAGCCCTAGCAAAAATGATGTCAATTGGAATCGGGGAAAACTTTCCACTGCTTGGAGTCATACCTAGCACAAAGGAAGATGGTTGTGGTTGTTGGCCAATCATCTCAGCCCCAGGACATCACTACAGGAGTTCCTCAGGGTAGTGTCCTTCCCTTCATCAGAACTGGGGATGTTTGCTGATGATTGCACAGTGTTCAGTACCATTCGCGACTCCTCAGATACTGAAGCAGTCCATGCCTGCATGCAGCAAGACCAGGAGAACATTCAAGCCTGGGCTGATGAGTGGCAAGTAACATTCGCACGGCACAAGTGCCAGGCGATGATCACGTCTAACAAGAGAAAATCGAAACATCTACCCTTCACATTCAACGGCATTACCATCACTGAGTACCCACCATCAACATCCTGGGGGGTCACCATTGACCGGAAACTTAACTGGACCAGCCACATAAATACTGTGACTACAAGAGCAGATCAGAGGCTGGGAATTCCGCAGTGAGAAACTCATCTGCTGACTCTTCAAAACCATCTACAAGGCACAAGTCAGGACTGTGATGGAATATTCTCCACTTGCCTGGATGGGTGCAATTTCAACACACAAGAAGCTCGACACCATCCAGGGCAAAGCAGCCCGCTTGATTGGCATCCCATTCATCACCTTCAACATTCGCTCCCTCCATGACCTGTGCATGGTGACATCAGCGTGTACCATCTACAAGATGCATCGCAGCAACTTGTCAAGGCTCTTTTGACAGCACCTTCCAAACCCGCAACCTCCACTACCTAGAAGGACAAGGGCAGCGGGTGCATGGGAACACCACCACCTGCGAGTTCCTCTCTAAGCCACATACCATCCTGACTTGGAACTATATTGTCGTTCTTTCACTGTCGCTGGGTCAAAATCCTGGAACTGCCTTCCTAACAGCACTATAGGTGCACCTAGACCATATGGACTGCAGTGGTTCAAGAAGGCAGCTCACCACCAGCTTGCCAAGGGCAATTGGGGATGGGCAACAAATTCTGGCCTGGCCAGCGACACTCACATCCCATAATAGAATATTTTTAAAAAAGTGACAGATGCGGAGGAGTTCCTACATCTTCCTGAAATACATTGTGAGCTCCTTCTCTGCATGTGAGACGTTTCTGCATATGACCACGAATGAACTTACAAAACATTGTGTGGTAATTTTAAAAGACCATAAATTTGTGGGCATTTGGGAGTCTGCAAGTAGCACAAGTACAGGGTCGAAAAGCCTGCGGTTTGTAACCATATAATTGGAATATGTACAACTCCAGTATTTCCACTGTGCGTGTTTTGTAGAAGACTTGTATTTGCTCCTGAAATACACAATGACTATAAACATCCCGCACTGATGAACCATGTTTACACTTACATTCAGCCCTTGCTTCTCGGTGAGAGTTCAGGCGTGCGTCTCCACATGGAGGTGTGCTGATATATAGATGGAAAAGGATGCTCTCTTTCAGCTTGTAGCCCCCCTCCTTCTGATGAGCAAAAATTGATCGTTCCCAGTCATCTGGCTGTTTACTTTCAGGAACAGAAAGAGACAGTACATTAATTTAATGTATACTCTATTAGCAAACTGCATTCAGTTCTCCGCAAGAAGGGATTATTTCACTTAATCTTTGCAGAATTTGGAAATAATTCCACAATAATGCCACAATGTGTGGCTTGCAGAGCAGTTGTAACTGTGTTCATCTGCAGTAGGCAATTCATTATTAAAAAATCTGATTTAGTCTTTTCTCTAGGCTTTTAACCCTTTTAATTGTCACAAATCCTTTTCTCCAGAGCAAAATAAAATGCCACTTAAGTGGCATAAACCAAAATATTTCCTGCATTTGATTTTCAAATTGGATGATTGGCGCTCACAATGTCATTTTCCCCTTTCCCCTTGAAAAACAATAATTTTTTTTTCCAGATTTTAATGCATTTGCATGAAGCAATTCACACTAGTTCAACTCAATTACTTGGATAAGTTTGGTTCAGGCCAAGTTCATTGAAAAACCTAGATGACTGCTGAATTGACATTCCATTAAGATAATTTGTCATGATAAAAGATGCCATCTTTGAATTTGCTACATTGATTATACCCAGACAGGAAACGTCCAACTGGTGCCTAATTATTTTTTGTATTAGCTTGTGCAGTTGGGAGAAATTAGCAAGTTGCTAGTTTACCAGAAACGAAATCCAGTTTCTCCAATCTTTGGTTGATTTCTTTCTCTGCCTTTTTGCTGCATTTAATTGTTTGTTAACCCTTCCCTTAACAGCCACTTGTGTCCAAGAAAACACTCTTTTGCAAAAAAAAAGTTTTTACTGGTGTCAATAAATACCTGTTTTTCAAAAGCTGAGTAATTTTTCTCATTTTTCTCTCCTCCTCCACTGAAGGTTCTTACTCAAAGATGGTGCACAATTTATCAGGTACTGACTGCCCTCTACATTACAACTGTGACTGCACTTAAAGCACCATATTGTCTGGGAAGTGCTCTGGGATGTCCTGAGGTTGTGAGAAGTGCCAAAATGTACACACATCTTTCTCTTTTTTTTTACTTTTGGAAGACGAACAGATGAGTTATCCCTCAATCAACATCACAAAAACAGATTATCTGGTCATTAACTCATTGTTATTTGTGGGAGCTTGCTGTGGACAAATTGGCTGCCATGTCTCCTACTTTACAACAGCGACTACAATTCAGAAGTACTTCATTGGCTATAAAGTGCTTTGGGACATCCTAAGGTTGTGAAAGGTGCTATATAAAATGCAAGTGTTTCCTTTCTTGTAACATTTTCTGGGGCAGTATTCCCCTCTCAGGCTCCCCAGATGAAAGAAAACCTTCAATTTGAGCAAGTGACATGTCTGTGCACCTGAGATATAGACAGACAGGATTCCAGTGGAAGCCAATAATAAAAGTAAATCAGTCCTACATTTGGAGCAGGTATACGCCACACTTATCATTATCGTGAAGCAGTTATTGGTTTCACAAATGGAAAACGTGGCGTATAACTGGAGCCAAACTGGCAGACGCAAGGGATGCACTTTTGGGTGTGAGACCACCACAGACACTTTCATACTGGCCTTAGGGTAACTTGGACCACTATAAAGTGACGCTTTTGAACTTTCAAACTAAATTGGAATTAGTTTTCCCTGGTAGTCTGACGGACCATCTTTATCGTTTAATATTAATTCATGGATCAGCAAAAATCTTTTTTGCAGCTTTCAAATAGGACCTGCAACAAAACTGCAGCATAAGATGGCTCCATATGGTATGACATTTCTCAGTGCAAGACGAGAGTCAGACAGAGATTATCTTTTATAGATTCTACTGAAAGGGACGCTGGTTAAAAGGGGACAATACCACACTGATGAGATGCACTGACTACCAGTGCAGAAAATTCAAACCTTTTCAGCATTTCTTAAGAGTGCAGTGCTGGATCACACTTCTATCTGCTTTCTTTGGCGAGATTAATGAAATATAGCACCTTCTCTGACACTGTCACACACTAAACACATCTAATTTCATCAAAATGCTTTAAAAATATCAGGCTTGTCACTCATTTTCCTTTCCAGATATCTAACCAATGTTGCTGTTGTTCCAAACATGTTGTTGCTCTTTTGTTTGTTTAAAGCCTTAGAATGAGCTGTACCTGTTATATTGGGCCCAGTTTTTAAAAAAAAGTGTGTATATTCTCTCTGGTGAGGTTGCTGAACCATTCTGCAGGGCAATGGGGAAAAGGCAGGGGATTGGGACTATTTAGATAATTCTTTTAAAGAACTGGCATAAGTACCCAATGGAATGAATGGCCTCCTGTGCTATGATTCTATGAAACGTCTATTCAGATATTCCAAAATGTGACCCTTAGATATGGCAAAATGACACAGGTGCCCACCACAGAGGTTGAAAATCTGGCCTGACTACATTGTCATTACAGCTTTTTCTTAATTTAAAAGATCCAGTGGAGGCTTTCGTTTCCATTGCAGCTGTGAAGAAACCATTAAAGATCTGATTTCTCAGCTACTCCGACATCCTGTTGATCTGAATAGCAAAATCAGTTCATGGTTAATTTCTTCCTAGCTGAACTCTGCAGTAGGTAAAACCCATGGAGTAAGGAGAGCAATGAATCTCCATGCATTCCAAATTACTCAGTCAAAAAATGCCACTTGCATGTTAACCCATGAAGTACCTTCTATTTGTGCATCACCCTTTCTGGCATGGAGCGGCTTCCATTTTGGCAGTTACCATTTTGTATGCTTAGAAAAGTACCAAATCAATTTGAGGTCAAGCCTAACTCTCCTTGTCTGATATTGGTTTGGTGGAGGGCTTTAGTCGGCTTTTACAGCTGTACATTCAATTTGATTCCTTGCAGACAAGTTAACTTGCAAACTCTGAGCTATTTCTTTCTGACGTTGGAGTACTTAAAGAACAAACATGCTGGATTCAGACTTTTTTTATTCCTGTAGTGCCTGATTGCTTATTTCCATTGGAATTCAAGCCACTTCTTAAAGAAAAGAAATCTGAACAACATTCCGTTGCAAGCTTTATTTTTTACTGGGTGCAAAGTAAAGCTGCTTTTACTCTGTCCGATCTTTAGAAGAGTACTTCCCACTTATGCAACATTATTTCCAATTCTTTCCAGCTTCAGCAAGCAAGGCCACACATTGGGATATAAATTTGAGTTGGGCTGCAATGCAATATAGCCAATAGCATATTGGCAGTCTGTTTTGCACTCTGCTCAATCTTATTTTCCATTGACTTTATTTGAAGGTAAAATCGGGCACAGCGTAAAACAATTTCTGACGAAAGGCCTGAAACATTGGGCTGGATTTTCTCTGCCACGTGGAGACATGGTTGGAGGTGTGGGTTTGGGGTGGGGGCCTATAAAATAGTATCGCGCTGTGGTGGGATGCATCCTGACGCATTTCCGCTGCTGAGGAAGTTTCCCAGACGTGGGAAGAGGAGCAGCTGGCTGCACCATGGAGGTGGGCTGCCAATTAAGATGGAGACCTCAATTGGAGTTGATTTTGCAGCCTCCCTGGCATTTTGCCACAGGTGGAATGGTGCCCTGCCACTTGCGGAGGCCTCCAGCTTAATGGAGGCAGCTTTCCTCCAGCAGGCCATTGGAGCCAGAGGCTCCATAGATGGGGCCTCAGGCATGCAATCACGGCCTAGCTCGATCCAGCGGAGGGGTTTCCATTCCATATTGATGGACCTGCTGGCCTCAATCTTGTTAATTTCGGCAAGCCAACAAAAGCACCTTCATTTTGAGGCACCTCTCGATCCCAGACCTGCCACAGCAGTGTCCACCTCTCTCGGTGGGGCTGCTGAGGCTCCAGAGATGGCAGCCTTCTGATTGGGCCTGCAGCATCAAGCCCACCCGCCATCCTTAATTGGTTGGTGAGCTTGGAGGCGGCTAATTAGCAGACTGCCTCCTGGAAGACTGCTGAGCCGGTCTCGCTGCCGGCATGTGCGGGCTGGGATCCCCATTTGGTCCTGATGTCGGGGTTCCGAATCCCGCAGGAAAATCCAGCCCATTAACTCTTGTTTCTTTCTCCACAGATGTTGCCAGACCTGCTGAGTATTTGCAGCATTTTCTGTTTTTATTTCTGTCATTTCTCTATCGCCTAAGATGAATTTATACACCTTTGAGTGATCAATCAATGGCAGTATTGTGCTGGCTTGAGACTCAGTTCATACAAATCATCTCTAGCTATCAGGCAGGTGAAGCTTTCATCAGTCTGGATTGGTTTGGAATCAAGCTCCTGGAAATGAAAGACTATCAGCTAACCTGCTGTGCAAGTCAGGATTTAGCTCTTTCTCAATTGACCAAATTGCTTGTCCAAGAGCAGCATTGAAACAATGGGAAGTCAGCGGTTTAAGTGTGACAATCAATTCAGTGACTATAAACAGACAGGTGAGCCATGTTTGTCTGTCAGCACTGCAAATAATTACACCAAAGGCAAATTTAGTGAGATGGGTCTTTTGGTGTGGAGCCTTGTTCTCTGGGAGTATGGATCCACTCGAACTCATTTGCAGAACTCAATATCTGCCATGGATCAGCACAATTGGGCTGTGTTTTAAAACATAATTTTAAAAAAAATTCCTTGATTATATTTAAGGGTTGTAACTTGGTAAAGTTTGATTTAATACAGCTGAAAATGGGTTTATCACAGAAATACACATTTTAAATCAGTGTCAATCCACTACCTGTGACTAACCTGATTTAAAATTAATGAAAATGACTTTTTTTAAAAAGAAACTATTTTCTAGTTAGATTTGGGTAAACATTGCGTTCCTTCGTACATTAAGAAAAAAACATTGAAAACATGTCTTTTAGTGTCCTTGTGACCATATGTTCCAGGCCTCAAAGGCCTGCAAACGAGCATAATAAGCGGAGAGTCACAATGTCCATTAATTCACCCGGGGGGAGTAGCCTGTTTTGTGGGTAGGGCCTGTTTCTGGCACAATATTTTTTAAGCTAGTGCAAAATATCGCAGAAACTCAACTTGTGCTGAACACTTTGTGCTTAAGATTCCATGATCTTTTGCGCTGGATATGCTGATAGTTTGGGAATTGCACTGAAAAAAACAGCTTAATTAAACGTAAACCCAAGGCTCTGTTCTGTTGATGTTGGTTTTGCCCAGAACACTGGGGGCAACTCACTGCTTTTATACAAATTGTGCTGTCGCATCTTTTACATCCACTTGATCAGGCAGATGGGACATTGGTTTAATGTTTCATCCAAAAGACAAGGCATTAAATATATACCAGTTTACCTGGAAATATTATGTTTGATGAAATGTTTAAATGTACTACTCCTGATTGCTTTCTGGAAGGAATTCGCTGTATGGAAATAGAAAGCTGATCATCATACAGATGCTATCGTCAAACTGGGGCAGCCTCAGTTTAGACCAATCACTTGAAGGCATTCCTCTATCAAGACAAAACCTGCTTGATTAATTCCTCAAACAATATGTACGTTGGTCTTTGAGAAGTTACTGAGTGAATGGAAAGGTAGGTGTGTGAAATGTACAAACATTCTTGACCCGTGAAGTATAGAAACAGGCATCCCATCCATCACAATCAGGAACAATGGAACACCTAACAGATATGCCCTTGCACATGGAAACATAGGAATTGCTGGATCAAAGAAGACCAATGTCTATGTAGATGGCCTTCGACCATCCAGTGGTTGTATGTTGATTAGCCAGAGCAATATTTTAATCAATTAGTCCACAGCAGATCCAGACATGAGGAAAACCCCAGTGTGGAGAGCTTTGGAAAATCCGTGGCCTTGGTATTAACCACCCCCCCCACCCCACCATGATGGACGAGAGGAGCTCAGGGTATGGTGGGACAGGGTGGGGGGATTAAGCTGTAAACAAACTGGGAATCTGTTGCCAACCTGCCATGTAAGGACTCCGTCTGATAGGTCACTGATCTGAAACATTAACTTTGTTGCTCTCTCCACAGATGCTGCCAGACCTGCTGAGTATTTCCAGCACTTTTTGGTTTTGTTAAGGACTCATTGCCATTCTTACAAAAGGCATGCAAGTTCCTTTTTTGGAGAGGCAGGAAACTTCATTAATATATTTAAATGAGGATCCCATAGCGCAATTGGGAATCTGATATAAATGTAACTGCTCCTGACCAGGTTTCCCAGGTCTCAGGAAACCTGGCAGCGAAGAGGTGGCAGAAGTTGCTGGCTTCAGAAGGTACGTGTTTTATATAGCATTGCCTGTGGCCCAGGAGGAGCAGGGCTGCTTTCCTTCCTACAACTCCCACCCGTTCCCTCTTGGTTGAGATGCTATTCCATGAAATGATCCATGTCTTACTGTTTGTAAGAACGACAAAGACCATGGCCGGAATTTTACATCCCCCAAAAGAGTGGGCTGGTGGTGGGGGATGGGCGATGGTGGCGTTAAATGGAGTGGGAGGCTGGAGGGGGCCCTTCCTGACCTGCTCCTGCCTCCACTACCAATTTACGCGGGCTGGCGGCTGCAAGAAATGACCCGCCCGCCCCAGGCTAATCAAGGCCCTTCAGTGGACCATTAACGGCCACTTAAGGGCCTCCGCCTGCTGCCACGGGTATTTTACATTTGGCTGGCAGGTGGCTGAGACCTCAGAAAAGCTGCCTGATTAAAACTAGGTGGCCTTCTGGCAGACTGGGTGGGGGGGCCCTCCTGATCGGGCACCCTGTGCCCCACAGAGGGCCGCCCCTGAAGCCCCAAACGTCCAACACAACCCCCTTTTCCCCCCCCCAAGCCCCCTTGCCTCACCAGAATCTGACCAGTTGTCCCTGGCGAGGCCCTAGAAATTTACCTCTTTTTCCGGGGCCTTCCATCGCCTGCAGCTGGGCATAGTCCCAGCAATGGCCACCGCTCCCGATGGCGCTGCTGAGACTAAGAGCTGTCAGCCCGCTAATTGGCCGGCAGCTCCATTAGGTGGGACTTCTTGCCTGAATGAGGTGGAAGTCCCGCCCAAGACCAATTAAGGGCCTGGGGACCGTAAAATCCAATCTGGATCCCCAGGCCCAACGGAGGTGCAATCGTCACCGACTTTTCGGTGTTGGACGGGTCCCCCCGCCAACCGTAAAATCCAGTCCAATGAGTCTCATGAGCCTGAGATCTGCAAACACATGAGGCCGATTAACAGGATAAGTGGAGCCATGGTGACTATTTATCGCCTTCCCTCTGCCAATCACGCATCTCTCTCCAGCCTATCATATTTGGTGACCACCTCTTCCTCCAATCCCCAATTTACAGCTCACCACATGATACAATTGCTGGGAAATATTCCCAAGAATCCATGGCTGCAGCCTCCTGCTGCTGGATTTTCCTCTTGGCAAAAAAGTCAGTTTTCTTGGTTGACAGGCAAGAAACAGAAGAAAAAAGATTATAAGATTATCATGACATTCCCCCACTACTCCAGCCCATTAAATTTGACAGGACTCCACTTCTTACTACCCACTTACTATTTACATGCCGGTGGAAGATTTTTGGGTTCCCTTTTTTGTGTTGATTAACATTTGTATTCTCCTATTCTCTATTTGTCAGTCTTATTTTCTTCTTCACCTCCCCTCTCAACTTATTGTATTTTGCCTGGTTGTGACTTGAAGAATTCACCTGACATGTATCATACACCCTCTATTTTAGTATCATCATAATCTCTATCTCCCTCATCATTCAAGAAGCCCTGTTTTTGGTTCCCCTACCTTTCGCCCTTGTTGGAATGTACCTTGCCTGTACCTGAAGCATCTCTTACTTAAAGATAACTCATTGTTCAGTTACAGTTTTTCCTTTCAGTCTTTTGTTCCATTTTATCCTGGCTAGATCCCTTCTCATCACATTAAAATTAGCCCTCTTCCAACCTAGCCATTCTAGCTTGTATCATTCCTTGCTTTTCTGCATTACGAGTCTGAACCTTATGATATGATGGTCCATTTTACCCAAGTGTTCCCCCACAGACACTCGTTCCACTTGGCCCACCTCATTTCCCAGCCCAGGATCCAGTAATTACTCCTTTCTAGTTGAGCTGAGAACATACTGATCAAGGAAGTTCTGAACACATTTCAGAAATTCCTCGCCCTCCTTTCCCTTTACCTAAAATTATCCCAATCGATATTTTGGGTAATTAAGGTTCCCCAATATTACCACTCTATGGGCCGGATTTTGTGCCCATTCTATGGTGGGTTTCATGGCAGGGTGGGGTGAGGTGGGGGTGGGGGAGGGTCAAAGAATCTGGGCAGAATCACCCACCATGGAACCTGTTGCTGGGAATCCCGGTTATGATTCTCCCAGGGATAGGATAGGCCGATGACCGCCTTCCCGCCTACAGAGCTCTTCGCAGCAGCGGGTGGGGTGGGGGGGGGGGGGGGAAAAGAGAGGTGTGGGGTGGAAGGATGCCTGTGTCGTGTATTGTAACACAAGGCGCCCTCCTTGCAGGCTTGGCAGGGTGGGGGGAGTCCCTCCTTCATAGGCAATTTGTAGCCTACGGAGGTTCCCAACTGGGAATAAATTTACCCCCTGGGACCCCCAGTGCTTGGTCTGGGTCCGAGGGCTCTGCAGTACTGGCAGTGGCCATCACTCCTGGTGGCGCTGCTGATGCTGCTGAACTGTCAGCCCTGTGATTGGCTGGCAGCTTTTGGTAGGGCGGGATCCCTGTCCCTATTGAGTGTTTAAAGGAATGGGGATCCCGCCTCCTTAAACTTTGACCGCAAAAGACCAGAGGATCGCTCCAGAGGTCAGAACAAATGCAGAGTCGGTGTTGCCCTTGATGTTTCGGCCCAGCGCCCAGAGCCCTGCCTCCTGCATAAAATTAGGCCCTATAATTCTTCCACATTTCTGTGATTTCCCTGCAGATTTGTTCCTCCATCTCTCTATTTGCAGGCCTGTAGAATATCCCCTGTAGCGTGATCATACACTTTTTGCTTTTCAACTCTAACCAAATGGAATCTGTCCTTGCCCCCTCAAGGACACCCCTCTTTCCAACACTATAATGTCTTCCCCAATCAGTACTGCCACCCCACCACACTTTTTTCCTTCTCTGTCTTTTCTGAACACTTTATATACTTGTATATTAAGTGCCCAATCCTCACCATTTTTAAGCACTGCGAGAACAGTGGAAGGTCCGAGAGCACAGCAGGAATAAAGCAGCAGCAGCAGTGAGAGAGACAGCACTGTGAGAGGAAACCAAAAAAAAGTCAAAGTGTGAAGTGTTATGAGGGTTTCCATTTTTTTGTTAAAACTTGAGAATCTATATTTTAAAACTGAAAAGGGATTCCATGAATGCTGGAATCTTGAAGCTGAACTTTGGGTGTTTTTCTTAAGAAGTTACCAGAAGGTTTAGATTGAATGTAAATAAGTTTTATTGGAAGGTACCTGTTTTGCAAAGAACCCAGCAGGAGGTTGTGTTTTGACCTGAAGGGATATTTGCCAAGAAGTGACAAGCCAGGATTTATAGATGTTACACGACTTGCCTCTGGAAAAGTTTTAGTTTCATTTTGAAACTGTTAAAAGCCAGTTGGTGTTTGATCTGGAAAAACAGTTGGAGTTTGCTTATTGACCTGCCAGGAGAACAGAAGAAGATCCAGACCATCTTTCTCTTGAAAAGCAAATCCTGTGTCAAGTGTGTTTCCTGCTGTCTCCTATATTTGAAGAAATCCGGAATGTTTGCAGAAACCTTGCTTCTTTGAAGGAACGTTGCATCGAATTGTGAGAATTGAAACCTTTGTTGCTACACACCTCATGTAAGTCCTATGCGAAGGCTTCTGCAGCTGCATCCTTTTGAAAGCCTTCCCAAACTGATCTTCTATATCACCTGGAGGAACTGTTGTGGGGAGATCCTAGTGATGGCCACCTACTCGCCTATGGGACATCTTCCGTACCTACTTTTCAGTCTAAGTTTTTTTTTTCAGTCCTTCTGTTTCTTTGTAAAAACTGTAAACAAAAATCCCTTTTATTTTTTCCTGGTTAACCAGTGTTTTTGTGTGTGAGGGGGCTAGGCTAAACAATATATAGATTTCAATTTGTACATGTGTTTACTTCATTATTGGTTAAAACTTGGTTTATAATAAATGGATAATTCTGTTTATTAAAGAAACCTGGTTGGCGTGCTTTATTCTGGGGAAAGTTAGAGTATCTGATTGACTGACTGTTTCGGTAAGTGGGAAAATTTAAATATATGTTATGACCTGTGGAGAAGTGGGACTAATTAACAGTGCACTCCTCCCGCCTCTGTCATAACAGACATCACCAGGAAAGTGGGTAAGTGAATGCTTGATGAATATTTCTGTTTTTCTCTCTCTAAACTAGGCCATTCTTTCAAATTAGGACCTGGGAAATTAATAACCTCAATCAGGGTGAGTATAACAGTGAGTGAATTAATAAGAGTGATAGCACAGAGGTCCAGAGACATGAATTAAAATTAATATTTAACCAAAGTACTAAGTAGATTCTAAAAAAGGGAATAGACTTTATTTTTAGATCATGGATGGGCAGCTGAGACCTGTTGCTTGCAATTCCTGTGCCATGTGGGAACTCCAGGCCACATGTGACTTGGGTGACCATGTGTGTAGGAAGTGACTCCACCTGCTTCAGCTTGAGCTCAAGATTTCTGAGATTGAGTCAGCTGGAGTCACTGTGGAACATCAGAGAGCAGGAGAGTTTCCTGGCTTTTACTTGCCAGAAGGTGGTCACCACACAGGCAGTAAGATTTCAGGATATGAGGTGGGTGGCCATCCAGAAGTCTAGAAAGAGGCAGGAGTTCTTTGGGGTGTGTGCCACTCTCAAACAGAGACTTGTCATTCCCAGCAGTCTCCAATACCAATACTCTGAAGGAATGTAGTCCGGACCGTGGCACCAGTGAGCAAGGGAGAGAACAGCAAAGTCTAGAAATGTAGATGATATAGATATTCAGCTGCAAGATGGGATCAACAGTAATGTTACTTAAAGGGCCAGGCATCTAACTTGCAGGTAAGGTGATTTTGAAGGACGTCTGCAATTGCGCAGTGTCTGGAAGTACTGTAAAGTGTTGGGACTGTTGTTGCTGTATTTGGCAGGGAGTGTTACTGCATCCTCACAGGGAAAGCAGAGGATTAGGTGGCCTGTCCACACAAAGGTAGCAACAGGTATGGGGCTGCAACACACTAGGAAGATGGAGAAGTGGCTGCGTTTAGGGCAAAACTCTTATGCAAAGCCCTCTATCATGTTGGAGCCAGAGGCTTCCATCCTCTTTTACAGAGACAGGATGCTATCTGACAGCCCAGCCAATACATCCAGTATCTGGGTGTGCATGCCCATCAATGTCCTCCTGTCATTGGGGTTTTCATCTGAGTCCCCTATAGCTGTGACCTTGCCCTCCAGTGAGCTGTCAAACGAACCATCCTTTACTCCTGGCTGGAGCCCACTTGTGCCCAGTGACTCATCACATGCTGATCTCAACTCCTATACTTGCCTCCGAGGTACACGCAGCACCAATATTTGAGTTGGGGCGGCTGTGAGTGCCAGATCAGATGATGTGGCCTCTTCATCAATGGCACGGTGTTGCTGTCTCTCTTTCCTCCTACTGGGGCACTGTGGCTGTGCAGTTTCTGGGTGTCTAATATCTGGATGCTAATATCATCACCCTCTATTAAAAACAAAGGTGACTGCGGTGACTGCAACAACTACCGTGTAATCTCCCTGCTCAGCCTAGTGGGGACAGTCTTTGCTCGAGTCGCTCTGAACAGGCTCCAGAAGCTGGCCGAGCGCGTCTACCCTGAGGCACAGTGTGGCTTTCGTGCAGAGAGCTCGACCGTTGACATGCTGTTCTCCCTTCGTCAGATACAGGAGAAATGCCGTGAACAACAGATGCCCCTCTACATTGCTTTCATTGATCTCACCAAAGCCTTTGACCTCGTCAGCAGATGTGGTCTCTTCAGACTACTAGAAAAGATTGGATGCCCACCAAAGCTACTAAGTATCATCACCTCATTCCATGACAATATGAAAGGCACAATTCAACATGATGGCTCCTCATCAGAGCCCTTTCCTATCCTGAGTGGCGTGAAACAGGGCTGTGTTCTCGCACCCACACTTTTTGGGATTTTCTTCTCCCTGCTGCTTTCACATGCGTTCAAGTCCTCTGAAGAAGGAATCTTCCTCCACACAAGATCAGGGGGCAGGTTGTTCAACCTTGCCCATCTAAGAGCGAAGTCCAAAATACGGAAAGTCCTCATCAGGGAACTCCTCTTTGCTGACGATGCTGCTTTAACATCTCACACTGAAGAGTGCCTGCAGAGACTCATTGACAGGTTTGCGGCTGCCTGCAATGAATTTGGCCTAACCATCAGCCTCAAGAAAATGAACATCATGGGGCAGGACGTCAGAAATGCTCCATCCATCAATATTGGCGACCACGCTCTGGAAGTGGTTCAAGAGTTCACCTACCTCGGCTCAACTATCACCAGTAACCTGTCTCTAGATGCAGAAATCAACAAGCGCATGGGAAAGGCTTCCACTGCTATGTCCAGACTGGCCAAGAGAGTGTGGGAAAATGGCGCACTGACACGGAACACAAAAGTCCGAGTGTATCAGGCCTGAGTCCTCAGTACCTTGCTCTATGGCAGCGAGGTCTGGACAACTTATGTCGGCCAAGAGCGACGTCTCAATTCATTCCATCTTCGCTGCCCCTGGAGAATACTTGGCATCAGGTGGCAGGACCGTATCTCCAACACAGAAGTCCTCGAGGCGGCCAACATCCCCAGCTTGTACACACTACTGAGTCAGCGGCGCTTGAGATGGCTTAGCCATGTGAGCCGCATGGAAGATGGCAGGATCCCCAAAGACACATTGTACAGCGAGCTTGCCACTGGTATCCGACCCACCGTCCATCCATGTCTCTGCTTTAAAGATGTCTGCAAACGCGACATGAAATCCTGTGACATTGATCACAAGTCGTGGGAGTCAGTTGCCAGCGTTCGCCAGAGCTGGCGGGCAGCCATAAAGACGGGGCTAAAATGTGGCGAGTCGAAGAGACTTAGTAGTTGGCAGGAAAAAAGACAGAGGCGCAAGGGGAGAGCCAACTGTGTAACAGCCCCGACAAACAAATTTCTCTGCAGCACCTGTGTAAGAGCCTGTAACTCTAGAATTAGCCTTTATAGCCACTCCAGGCGCTGCTTCACAAACCACTGACCACCTCCAGGTGCGTATCCATTGTCTCTCGAGATAAGGAGGCCAAAGAAGAAGAAGCAAAAAAATCAGAAGCGGAAGTTTGGGATGAGGGAAGGGGGTTGGGTGGGAAGCAAGAGGTCCATAGTCACATCATCAGCATCTTGCACATTATGCCAGACAGCAGGATGAGGGTGAACTGAGAGTTAAGAAGTGGCATAAGGAAGGAACATACTGTCATTCTCAATGTTCCCAGCAATGCCAGATGCTGTGGGCCCCGTCATAGTCGGCCCCATGACGTGGAGAACAATCTCCTCCATAGGGCTCAGGAGATGCAGGCATCCTTGTCCACCACATGCTCTTTCTGCTCCTTTCTGTTGTGTGCTACCTTGTTCTGCAAGAGAGAAGGAAGAATGCCTGTGATTGTGTTTGAGTGATGAGCCTCCCATACATGAACAGCTGGAGGTATGTGGAGGCAGTGGGAGGTGGGCGTGAGACTGGCAGCATTGGAAGGTGTGAGCACAGGTATAGTATCTGGATGTTAGGCATGAGTCCTGACTGTCAGAGACTGCTGAAGCGTGAGTGATGGGGATGTGGTGCATTCAGCAGTGTTAGAGACTGGTGGTGTGGTGGCTAGGAGATGTCATGTGAAGATGCATTCCCTGACCTTGACCATCCATATGAGGTCGTTGGGCTTCTTGTGGCACTGCTGCCAGGTCCTCAGGCCAGAATTGAACTCCATGGCTACCTGCTCCTACTCCCTTGTGTGGGTGGTCCTTGAGGGACTCCTGGCCCTCCACAAAACCGTGGCTTTTCTGCTGTCCACCTCCACCACATGATTTGTGTATTTGTACTCCCAGATTCCTTTACTCCTCTACCCCAGTGAGATTATTATTTTCCAAGCAATATGTGACCTCCTCCTTACATTTTGGTAAGAAAAGTAATATCTCACACATTCAAATTCATTTGCCAATGATATGCCCATTCGTCAAGTTTATTAATGTTTTTGTTTTTATCAAAACAATTCTGGTGCCCTCCTTGGCAGTGACCATAGTCTGCTGCGGTCTGATACACAATGTGGCATTAAATCATCCACCCAGCCTCAGCTTAATTCTCTGACCATGAACCCTAGCTTTTGCTTTGGGAGACTGAAGTCTAGGCAACCCTGTTGATGATTATGCTTTTGGCCACAATTGTGAGGTATGTCCAGATAAGGAAAGCAGGCAGTATTTAAGTCACTTTTTTAAAAAAAAAACTCTTCCCATATAAAGAGTGAGTGATGTTATTCTGAAATAAGGTGGTCTGTTATCCAGGGTGCTATCAAAATGCAATCCATGGCAGTTGGTGGATATTTAAAAGCACCAATCACTGTGCTCATGGCCAATAATGTTTTGGCTGGCCAGCACCATGGTTACTGGTTCCAGAACTGCCTTCGGCCTATCACATAACTTCCCTTCTTTGTCACTGGGAGAGTGAGGCGTGCCCCGTTGCTGGTAGCTAACCATCCAGTTGAGATAGTTGCCGAGACTGTAGCTGTTTCTATGCACTAGCAACTATTTGAAACATCAAGGGAGAGTTGGGCAATCTCCAAGGACTGAGATCAATGAGTCATTGTGCTGAGGTGCTGCATTTGGAAAAGTATAACGCAAACACTATTATTTGTGCTGTTATGTAGAAGGGGTGGTTCATTCAGAAATAACTTAATCCGACTGGTTTCATTTCTTGAGAATTGTTGCACCAACTCCGAGCTTGAATACCAGGATTGATGCAACACTGCTCCCTGCTCCTGCTGGAATTCACTGTCCCCCATTGCCACACTGAAATTACTCACTAATGGATCTCATCTCTGCTGCCTTACTTGAGCTGTAATGCATTATGCAAATGAAGGCTGTCAGACAATAATACTTCCTGATCTGGAACAGTTCCTTAACCATGAGGCACCCAAGGAAATGTTGACAACAGCTGCAAGTGCACATGCAGCAACTTAATAGTGCTGTTACTTTGAGCTATGTGATGGAATGAGTGCAACCCAATTACGCCCCTCCAGTTGGGTAGTGGATTTTCCAGACTGCACGTTGCACATTAATACTGCAGAGTTCCTGCAGGGAAAATATGTGACTTGGCAGCAAGGCAATGACTTTATTGGAACAAGATTGCAGTAGACAATTATACGACAGACTAATGCAAACGCAGAAAACTGGACACTGGAAATCTGAAATAAAACCAGAAAATGCTGGAAATACTCAGCAAGTCAGGCAGCAGCTGTGGAGAGAGAAACAGAGTTAACGTTTTGGGTCAGTGACCCTTCGTCAGGTCAACCACCTGAAAAGTTAACTCTGTTTCTTTCTCCACAGATGCTGCCTGACCTGCTGCGTACTTCCAGCATTTTCAGTTTTTATTATACAAGAGACTGGGGAAAGTCAAAAGCCACAACCTAATGGATCAGTTTGCCCAACACTATAAACTAAGCTACGGTACTACCTTGCGTTTGCGGAACCCAAGTTGATCTGCAGGAATGCTCTCAACATGAGGCAGAGGTGTGAGGTAAGGTTCAGCATAAATGTCATTACCATTTGACTGTCTCTCAGCTGGATGTCTACCCAATTCTCTAAAACTGTCAGGCTTCTGTTAATCACTGTGCTTGGAAGGTAGAATTGGAAACATATCCGAAGAAAACTCTTGATCTGATGAAAAGGCTTTTAATACAAATTGCACTCCTGCTGTCTCTGGGTAAAGCAAGGACCAATTTACATTTATATAGTGCCTGATACAACCTCAGGATATCCCAAAGTACTTTACAGCCACTCAAGTACTTTTGAAGTGTTGTATCACAGGAAATGCAGCAGCCAATTTGCAGAGAGCCAAGTCCCACAAACAGCTATCGCCTGTTGTGAGCTGTCACCCAAGATGGCCTTGTACCTGTTTGAGTGATCAATCAATGCCAGTGTTGTGCTGTCAAAAGCTTGGTCAAAGAGGTAGGTTTTAAGGAGCATCTTCAAGAAGGAGTCAAAGGTGGAGAGGTTTAGGGAGGGAATTCCAGAGCTTAGGGCCAAGGCAGCTGAAGGCATGACCGCCAATGGCCTAGTGTTATGCTTAGATTTTTCCAGTCATCTGGACAGTTCCTGGTGCAGCAACAGCACTAAATTGACAGCTGCCATCAAAGAGTTCAATGTCCATCTACCTCAGAATCTTTTAGGAGATGCCAAATTTAGTCTCAATATCCTGGCCTGAACTTTCACCACTTCACTAACATTAATATTCTAGTTTTTCAGGTTCTGTAAAGTTTGTCTGCTGGCTACCCTCACGAGAAGATATAACTACAACAACAACAACTTGTGTTAATGTAGCACCTGTAAACTAGGAAAACATCATAAGGTGTTTCACAGGATGAGAATTAGACAAAATTTGACATTGAGCCACATATGGTGGTGATGTTAGGACAGATGGTCAAAAACCTGGTCAAAGAAGTAGGATTTAAAGAGTGTCTTAAAGGAGGAGAGATAGAGAGAGATGGGTTTGGGGAGGGAATTTCAGTCCTTAAGAACCAAGACGACTGAAGGCACAGCCAACAATGTGGGGCTAAGGAAACGGGAAATATAGAGTGTGAGGAATGTCGAGTTTTCAAAGGGTTGCAGAAGGCAACGCTGCCATTTTGCATTAACTGCTACACTACTGGGTCAACCCAAATTTAAGGGTTTTCTTTAATACAAACGCACAAAGCAATACAATTTTTTTCTCCCAGTTCCTTCTAAAGAAGCGCTTAGTCATTTTTTTCAGCCTTGCAATCACAAATTCCTCTTGCAAACCATCCTTTCCTCTCCTCAGTAGTTTCACAAAGCATATCGATAAATATAAATTAAATGGAGCATTCTTTGGACTTTATATGTTGCTAACTGTGGTGCTTAAACTCATTGAAAAAATGATGCTGCATTCGAAACTCCCTTATATCGAGCACAAGCATGACTACTCTGGCAGTTAGGCTGCTCTAGGTGGCTTGGCATTGCACCCTTAAACAGGGGGTGTCCAAGCTGTTCATCTTCCTGGGCTGCATAAGAATGTACCAAGAATCCTCAGCAGCCACCTATTGAATTTAAATCCATGTTACCACTAACTCGTTTTTATCATGGGTTGTAGACACTAAGATTTTGGTATTGATTTCAAGATTTGTCCACTGATGAGACTAATAGTAATCCCCTGCTAAGCCCACAGATTTCAAACAGTGCAAATCAGCAAATAAGAAAATTAGAAGTAGAAATCATTTTGGTCACGTTTCCTGACTGGGAATTAGCACTGCGCAGGTAATGTGTGCCCCAACCGGGAGGCTCGAGGCCAGCCTGAAATTAGGCCTCAGGCCTCGAGTGAATAATTTAGGCAGGTTGCCGCCACCTGTCACAGCTCCATTAGCCGCTCACCCATTGCAGCACATGAATTTTGGGCCTCTTGCCTTACTGGCAGCCACCAGTTCAGTGATATGGTGCCAGATGAGCACTTCTGCTCTTCCTGTCTCCACATTAATTTAAATAAAATTAAAGTTACTATTTCATTTGGAAACCGGAATGCCTGAGCAGAGTAGGCCTGATCCCTGCTTGGTTCAGGACAGCCCAATTTCTTAAGGAAATAAGAGCAAAATACTGTGGATGCTGGAACTCTAAAATGAGAACAGAAAGTGCAGGAAATACTCAGCAGGTCTGGCAGCATCTGTGTAGAGAGAAATAGAGTTAACATTTCAGGTCTCTGACCCTTCATCAGAAATTCATCAATTTCTTAAGGGTTGTTAAAAGAGGTGTCCGGCTCCTTCATTAGCTTATTCAAGGGGCCTAATGCTGGGTTTAAGTGGCCACTCCAATGCCTGAACATCATCCAAGGCAAGCATGGCATCAAATGTTTTTCAGTTGTCCCTGGGAGACATTACATAGCCCTGTGAAATTGATCACTTTTGCCCATGGCTTCCATCTGGAAAACGAGTGCAAACATTGTCAGCTTCTACCCCATTAGATCAAACAGGACTGAGTTGCCTAGGCTTCAAGGGCTGGATTACCAGGGCTTGGGGACTGCATGTAGCTCATGGAATGTAGTTTGGACAACCCTTCTCTAGAACCCTTGACTGCCACCTGCAAAACTGAAGTTTGAGTCCCAGCCGTGCCTGATATTTAGACTGGAGCTGTCTCCTAGCAAACAAGTTTGGCCATTTTGCAAGGCCACCTGTGGGACGAAGGGAAAAGCTGCACAAATGAAAGGATCAGTGCCCAAACCACCCATGACAACTTTTGGGTTGATTGAGGAATAGCTTTGACATTGGTAAGTACATTTTTCCCAGTTTGTCATTTTTAGTAATGTACAAATTGGCCCTGAGGTAGAAGTGTCTCTGAATTGAACCATTTTGCCTTTCCAACTAGAGAATGATGTGAACATGGATGGTGTCTTTGGGTTGTGAGGAGAAAAGACTTGTATTTTATTTTTAGTTTTAGATATTCAAAGTTTGTGTTGTAAACAGGTTTCTTCCTTCTCTTCCCAAAGGGAATTTAATGCCTCTACAAACCCAGGTTTTAACCTCCTCGGTCTATTCAATTATTGGCAGCATAAAAACTTTCAAATCTTCTTGCTATCATTAGTAGTTTGACTGTGAGATGTCCCTTAATTGATTGGATGCAAGAAAAAGTAAAATAGTTTGCAAATTATTTATTCTCTCAATATTTGTTTACAGTAATAAAATGTTTTCATTCTTCTGTTGTAGATCATCCGATTAAGGAGCAATCTATTTGAAAAGAGCATTTGCTATTGACAGACCAGTTTAAGGAGTGAATGCTGTATTTACAGACTGTTCAATACTACGATTTCATACATTAATCTCAGTTCACCAAAAAAAAAGTGTCTCATTTTGGTTAAAGTTCCTATTCTCTCCAAACTGAAGTAAGCAGAACATTCAAAACGTTTGCCATAAATATTTGTCTGAATAGGTGTTTATGTGCAAATAAATATGTTCCTGATTCTTCAATTAAATTTACATTTCTGAGAAAGAGGAAGCTGAAAAAATTGCTATTGTGAGCCTTGGAAAGGTTACCATGGCAACCTGCTTATCCAAAGAGCATTTCCAGTTGTTCACTCAAGTACCAAAAAAAGTCATTCAGTGCTGTTTTGAGATTTCCAGCCCCTTCCCCTCCCAAAGCTGGTCACCTGAACTTGTACACCATTTTCCATCCAACAGGAACCGGCGGGAAACCTGATCCCAGGCTGTTGAGCTGTTCACTAGCATGTGCTCGGGGCCTCCCTGCAAGGGTGGGCACACTTCATTTTGCTGGAACAAAATGAAGAATTGGAGCAAAATGGTTTTACTTTCATGTTTTTTAAATACTTTGCGCATGATTCCTCTGCTGTTTGAACAAATCTTTCTCACTTTCACTGTGTGACTCAATTATTTTTCTCTTAGAGTCTCTCTCTCTTCCATTTTGGTATGGATTTTAACCTGGAGGTGAATTCTGTTGTGGTTCTGGAGGTGGAGTGCAGATTGCAGAGGGCGTTTGTATGTAAGGGGATGCAGATCACGGGGGGTGTCCAATGGTGGTCATGGGTGGGGGTCGGATGGTAGTTCAGGATGTCCAGTTGATGGTAGGGAAGCATTTGGTGCTCTGGTGTTCCAATAGTGGTTGGAGGGGGAGGGGAACAGCGAGATAGAGGTGTGCGGCGGGGGCAGGTTGTTTTTACTTGGGTATCTTGTCAGGTCTGGAGGAAACACTCCTGCTACTCCTGGCCCACGAGCAGTGCTGTAAAGCTACTTACCTCATGGATTCAGCCCTGATTGTCGTCTTTAAGCTATCGATGTTCCTGAGGCCTGGGAAGTCTGGGTTTAAAAATAGAATGACTATTAAAGTAAAGGCCCACAACCTCATTATAATATTTAAATGACAAACCTGCATCCTGTGAGCAGATTGGTCGCTGCCCCTCATTCTGCCTTCGTTAAAACTAGAAGTGGGGGATGGTGGTGGTTCGAGTTGGGTTGGGTTCCTGTTGCAAATTTCTTGCATTTTAACCTCCGATATGACCCTAACCCATTTGTTTTTCGAGTTAAAATTCAGCCCTTTTCTGTTTGACCTCCTTACCGTCGGTGTCTGAACATCTGTCGCTCTTTTTCATAATTATGAGGAAAGAGGAGATGCTGGGACTATTTCCATTGGAGCAGAGAAGGCTAAAAGATTAGAGGTTTTCTTTAAAAGATGATGAACATTAACAGAGTTAAAAGTGAGTCAATAGTGGGCAATCTTCAGTTTAAAAATGTCACGGGGAGAGAGAGAGAGAGGAGAGAGGCTAGCATACATTTCTTTACATAGTGAGTTATTACATCACAGAATAATTTGCCAAAAGGAATAGTTGAGGCAGTGACCATTACATATTTTGAGAGAAAAAGGGAAATTAGCAAGGCAGTAGGATTAGTTTTGGATTGTTCCAGCAGGGTCAGAATGGGGAGGGGGACAGTTGAGCGGGTTGTGGAGGCAAGTGATGGCTGGCAGTCGCGCACAGATTGAATGTGGACCTGAGAGCAACAGATTTGGTCCTCCATGCTCTGTAATAAGGCAAGTAAAAAGATATTGTAAGCACTTGAGAAGTAGGAAGCTGGTTTTACCACTGAGAAATAACAGCCCACAAGCCTCGGAGTGACAGGGGGCACAGGCAGGTAGTGCTGGGGCAGGAAGGGTGGTGGGGGGAGGATGAACCTGTGGAGGCATACTGCAGTGGGGAGGATGGAGCAGGGTGGATGAGGAGTGAAATGGGGCAACGCGTTTCTTTAAGGGGACAGGCCATCTGAATCTAAATCATTTAAATTATGTCACAATTCTGAATTTGCTCCTCTATTTACCATTATGAAAATATTAAACCCCACCCCCCTCCCCCCCCCAACTGAATGGGATATAACTGAGGTTCATCCTGTCACGCACATGCTAAGAGAAATAATGAACTATAAAATGAACTGATGAATTGGGCTCAAAATAGACACTTTTTGCTGCAAACAAGATGGAGTAAAGGGACCTCTTCTGTACTGTGAATACACATAATAACTGCTGGAACTCTCAACCAATCGTCATGTCTGGCTAAGCTTTGAAGAAAGCATTAGAAACATAAATGGCCCATTCAATGTTAATGACTACCCCTCTTCAACAAGTTAGGCTACCAATGACTTTGCAGACATAGAGACTCCAGAGTCAAATTCAAGATAAAGGGTGTGAAAAACACCACTTTATCAAGCTGGCATAGAGATGAGCAACACCCAAACCCATTGTCTAACAATGGCCATACCATCAAACACCATTTATAAAAACACAATGGGAGAGAAGCTTTGGTTACCCGACAGAAATCAAGGGCTGAATTTTAATTGCGTGCTGCATTCCTCGGCAGCGCACTTTTAACTCGACTGCCTTCCGACACGGAAGGGCCACCGATATTTTGTGTGGGGGCTCATTTAAATAATGGGGGCGGAGCAGCCGCCCTTGATGACATGTAGGGGTGGCCTCCGTGTCTCCGGCAACGGTGGCCGGCACCACCGCGCAGTGCCATTTATAAAAGGCTTTAAACCCTTAGAATTACTTTTAACTTTTAAAAGTGCAGAAATATTAAATGTTTATTAAAAAATAAGAAAGATGCAGATGGCCTTTCCCCAACACCCCACAATGGTCATTTCAATGCCCGAAATGACCACCCCATGCCTTTTTCCCTACCCGAACTTTACCCTCTAAACTTCTAACATTTGGCCTATATCTTCCCACCATCCCCACATCCAATAAAAATTGATTTCCCCGCTCCTCCACCCCTCCCGCCCTGAAATTTTTATTACTCCCCCACCCCGTCCACCAGGTTCTCGCCTTGAAACTCCGCACAGAGTTCTGAAGGTGCATGGAGCACGAATGGAGGTTGTAAAATCAGCGTGGGATGGCCTCCACCTGCAGGTAAATACATTTACATCCTATTAACGTTCACTTTGCATATGGAGATGTAGGGTCTGCCACCAGGTGGTGGGAGGGGAGGGGGGGGGGGGGGGAGCCACGCTGAAGTCCCCCCGCCACCGGTAATATGCGGTGACCCCTTCTCATTATCGTGGGTCGAGGCGGGCCTCTTCCCGCAGAATTTTACTGGCCCCTGTGTCGCGACCCACAACCCAGTAAAATTCAGCCCCAAGTCTCCGAAAAGGAGTTTTATTAAGAGACATTTTCTGTGAAAAGCCAGAAGGAAGAGAAACCCATCCCAGCAAGAAGAAGGACACTTCCAGAGTCCCATCATTAAACTACCTAGAGGCGGAGACAAAAGGTGATGAAGAAACTCCCTTCCCGAGCAATTGTAACAGGATTTTTGCCATTGAACTGTGACCGAGATTTAACCAACGAAGTCTACAGCAAAGCTTCTGTCCACCTGAAACTTTCCAAAGTCTGACCTCTGTGAACCAGGAAAAAGGAAAAACATCCCTGCACCGTTTTTAAATCTTCCCTGGGAAACAAACAAGGTTTTGCAATGAAGTCTTTACTAACACCATCAGACCTAAATGCATGCTATCTTTTAATCTCCATCTTTTTGTGCATGTGTGTGTGAAGTTGTGAATATTTTCGGGTATTGTTCAATAAATATTTATCTTTCTTTAAACCTACGAGAAAACCTGTCATTTGTCTGTTTATTGACCATTAAAATGCTCAAGTGTTAAAACGCAACTCTAATAAAAATACACCTTCTTCGGTCAGTTGAGAGGTGAAAATGATCCCTATCATTTCCCACCTGCCCGTAACAATCCACACAATAGTCTTGTTTGTGTAGCAGGCAACAACAACTTGTATTTATATAGCGCCTTTAACATAATGAAACATATCATGCCTCTTCACAGGAGCATTATAAAGCAAAATTTGACACAGAGCCACATAAGGCAATATTAGGGCAGATGGCCAAAAGCTCGATCAAGGAGGTAGGCTTTAAGAGTATCTTAAAGGAGGAAAGCGAGGTAGTGAGGCGGAGAGGTATAGGGAGGGTATTCCAGAGCTTAGGGCCTTGGCCACCAATGGGGGAGCGATTAAAATTGGGAACGTTGAAGATGCCAGCAGAGAGCAGATAGCTGAGAGCAGATATCTGGGAGGGTTGTGAGGCTGGAGAAAATTACAGAGATGGGGGTGGGGGGGTGAGGCCATGGAGGGATTTGAAAACAAGGATGAAAATTTTAAAACTGAGGCAGAGGCAATCTGGAGAAGACTATAATGCTGGGTCTTTAAGATGATGGTCTACTCATCTGGACTTCATGGTCGAGCAAAGAGTTGAGATAAGAAACGAGGCGAACGTTTTTTCTTTGTTTACCTTAAATGTAGTTCCAGCTGAGAGTAAAGGAAACGAACTAAAGATCTCCGTGCAACAATTTCAGCATGGCAATCGTTAAGCGTTAGACCCTGGTTACTAATGTATTCTCCATTTATACATTTTGTTCCTGTTGAAAGTGCAACAACCTGGGCCTCCTTCATGTTTAAACCTGTAAGAGGAAACAGCAAAAAAGAAAAGTGCATTTTTTAAAACCCATATAACTGGACAGGATTGTTCTTAATCTCGTGAGCTGGAACCAAAAGTTAGCAGTAGATAAAATTGCTTCTTTTTGTTTCAGAGTTAACCACAGTGTCTGTGGAAGTTCCTTTTGGTCATTATATGAAGCAACTTGATAAATGCATTGGTGAAGGTTTCTCTCTGTTTGCTATTCCCAGCAAAATCTGAATGTTCTTCTTGAATGCATTTAAGATATCACCCCACGTTGCAGCTGGAGACTTTTCCTCTGTGTACTCTACTTTCTAATCACAAGACAATTACAGATAAGGGAGGCCATTCTAAGTTCATCCATCTAGAAATACCTAAAGTCTCTCATTGCAGTATCCTAGTTATTAAATGATTACAAGCTTTTTCCCTCCACTGCTCTATCCAAAGGCCTATTCCACGTATCGACTACTCATTGTATGAAGAATTTCCAGATATCAGTTGTAAATTTCCCCTTTATTAGTATAAACACGTTTTCCCTCACTCAAGTTACTTCAAAGGGAAATGTTTTTTTTTCACCGTCAACTGTTTTATATGCTTCCATAAGATCATTTCTTGAAGACCTCCTTTCCAGACTAAAAAGCCCAAGTTTTTCAAATCTTTCTTCATAACTCGGACCGCTAACACTGGGGATCAGCCTTGTGGCTCTTCTCTGCTCATAGAATTTAGAAAGTGAATACCTGCTTCATCAATAATTTGTGCAAAAAAGTCGCTTTGTGCTCATGCTGACGTCTTCACGAAAATTCTCAGCAAGAGGAACTTCGCAAAAGGGGTTATAGGCTTGCAGTTTCTGTCTGTATCTTGACAGCACATTGCACCTGAAGTGATGGCCGCTTCTTACGGATAATTTCTAAATCCTTCAAAATAGCACAGATTTCTGGTCTCAGACATTACCAGAGAGACAATCTGAACATCTGTTCCGAAATACACAAACTATCTGCAACATTCTCTTCTGGGATTGTGAAGCTTTTAGGATTTTCCCTCCTAAGCTTCTGATTCCAATTCCTTGCTTTGCCCTGCTCCTAATTTGCACCATCACAGTCACGAATCAGAACATGTTCAAATCTCTAGCATTAGAGCCACGAGCACAATCCCATCCATGGAGTATGCTGCTACTGGAAGTCAATTTATCCTACAAAAGACTCTGTGCTCGATCACTGAAATTCTTTCAAAATAGGGTCAAACAGTTTGATTTGATAGTTTAACATTTCAGTTATTCTATGGGGTGTAATCAAACATTTAAATGTTGCTGAGTACCTGTAATTACATTTCAGTAATGCAAAGAGCATTTCATTCTAATGATCTGGGTAGATTTTTAGCACACTAACATTGGCAATATTCATCAGCAAGCAAATGAGATTCTAATAAAGTTAGGTTCTATATCTCCATGGACCGTTAATTCCAACATAAGAGCTGGGACATTCCTTCTGGGAGCCTCCACCATTGACCCCATCAGAGCATCTGGGATCAAGAGGGTGGTTCCCAAATTCGACCATCAGTGGCAGAACTCTGCAGCACGATGGGGCGTAGTGATTGGTGTGGATAATGAGACATTTGTAGCCACTTACACCCACTAATATTTGTTTTTTTCAGTGGGGTTCAAGTATATGACCCAGATCTGGATCCCCAGATGGATCTCACTTCCACTGGCTAGTAGGATGGTATGCCTCCTTTCACCTAGTGTCAAGTCACACTCAGATCCCAGGTTGCTCTCCTCCTCAGACCAATTTCCACTCGAAACCAGGCCCCAGATCAAGTAGTAGAACAGGCCAGGACCCAGTATATCTGGATTCCAGTCTAATTTGTAGATCTGCTGTTACACTCCCATCTGACTTAGGAGAGAATGGGACAGAAGGTCCATGGATTTCTGGAGCCTATCATCATTCACTTAAACCTGTACTTTAAACAGGATTGTAGGCTGTCACTGTCTAGCAGTAATATCGAAGAGGCTGATGGCCATGCTGCCTGGACCTGGGCGCCACTGTCTAGCAGTAATATCGAAGAGGCTGATGGCCATGCTGCCTGGACCTGGGCGCCACTGTCTAGCAGTAATATCGAAGAGGCTGATGATCATGCTGCCTGGACCTGGGCGTCGCTGTCTAGCAGTAATATCGAAGAGGCTGATGATCATGCTGCCTGGACCTGGGCGTCGCTGTCTAGCAGTAATATCGAAGAGGCTGATGGCCATGCTGCCTGGACCTGGGCGTCGCTGTCTAGCAGTAATATTGAAGAGGCTGATGGCCATGCTGCCTGGACCTGGGCGTCGCTGTCTAGCAGTAATATTGAAGAGGCTGATGGCCATGCTGCCTGGACCTGGGCGTTGCTGTCTAGCAGTAATATTGAAGAGGCTGATGGCCATGCTGCCTGGACCTGGGCGTCGCTGTCTAGCAGTAATATCGAAGAGGCTGATGGCCATGCTGCCTGGACCTGGGCGTTGCTGTCTAGCAGTAATATTGAAGAGGCTGATGGCCATGCTGCCTGGACCTGGGCGTCACTGTCTAGCAGTAATGTCGAAGAGGCTGATGGCCATGCTGCCTGGACCTGGGCGTCACTGTCTAGCAGTAATATCGAAGAGGCTGATGGCCATGCTGCCTGGACCTGGGCGTCACTGTCTAGCAGTAATATCGAAGAGGCTGATGATCATGCTGCCTGGACCTGGGCGTCACTGTCCAGCAGTAATATCGAAGAGGCTGATGGCCATGCTGCCTGGACCTGGGCGTCGCTGTCTAGCAGTAATATCGAAGAGGCTGATGGCCATGCTGCCTGGACCTGGGCGTCGCTGTCTAGCAGTAATATTGAAGAGGCTGATGGCCATGCTGCCTGGACCTGGGCGTCGCTGTCTAGCAGTAATATTGAAGAGGCTGATGGCCATGCTGCCTGGACCTGGGCGTCGCTGTCTAGCAGTAATATTGAAGAGGCTGATGGCCATGCTGCCTGGACCTGGGCGTCACTGTCTAGCAGTAATATCGAAGAGGCTGATGATCATGCTGCCTGGACATGGGCGTCGCTGTCTAGCAGTAATATCGAAGAGGCTGATAACCATGCTGCCTAGACCTAGGTGTCAGTGTCCAGTGGTAATAATCCCTCTTTCAGCAGGGAGCCTAAGGCGATCTGTTCAGGGCATAAAAGGGCTTGTGTCACCAATTTCTTCCTCTCGTCTTGTTTCCACTGTTTAGAGTTGTCTATTATCCTGAATTGCCTGACTGACAAAATTGCCTTTGCCAGCTCTTTGAAAGCGCTATCCAGTTAGTCCTGCTCACCAGTCTGTCTGGACTGAATTTTATATTGGCAATGGGGGTTCCGGCAACAGGCAAAAAGGTGGGGAGCGACCCAGCCTTGGCCCTTTATCAGACTCCCAGCCAAATTCAATGGTGGGCAGGTAATTAACTGCCCACCATCAGCGTTGCCTTTTAAGGGACAAGGTCCAGCCTCCAAGAGCTGCTGACCAATCAGAGGGCCAGCAGATCAGCAGTACCAGCAGCGTTACTGGAAACACTGGGCACTGCTCATACACAGAGGCCTGGGACTAGGAGAAGCCATGGAGTCCCAGGCTGCAGGTGAGTGGGTGGGCACACCGGGGCCAGTCAGGCAGGTCCTGGCGAGGGGTTGGGGGTGTGTTGTTGAGGACCGGGGTCAGGTGTTGATGTAGGTACGGCCTTTGCTGCCAGAGGCCCTCCTCGGGCCACAGATTGTCCAAGCAGGAGGAAACCCCTGCCACCTCCCCCCTCGCACCCCACTCAGCAGCCCGCAGGAAGGCCACCAGCTTTTATTGGGTGGCCCCCTCCCACATGGCAGAGGCCCTCACCACCGCTGAGTGCCAAGCCTGCTATACTCTCAGCACTACATGAACTGCTTTGCCTGTGCTGGGACGAGGGAGCAGTACCTCAGGACATGCGCGATGCCAATATCATCACCCTCTATAAAAACAAAGGTGACCGCGGTGACTGCAACAACTACCGTGTAATCTCCCTGCTCAGCATAGTGGGGAAAGTCTTTGCTCGAGTCGCTTTAAACAGGCTCCAGAAGCTGGCCGAGCGCGTCTACCCTGAGGCACAGTGTGGCTTTCGAGCAGAGAGATCGACCATTGACATGCTGTTCTCCCTTCGTCAGATACAGGAGAAATGCCGCGAACAACAAATGCCCCTCTACGTTGCTTTCATTGAGCTCACCAAAGCCTTTGACCTCGTCAGCAGACGTGGTCTCTTCAGACTACGAGAAAAGATTGGATGTCCACCAAAGCTACCAAGTATCATCACCTCATTCCATGACAATATGAAAGGCACAATTCAACATAGCAGCACCTCATCAGACCCCTTTCCTATCCTGAGTGGCGTGAAACAGGGCTGTGTTCTCGCACCCACACTTTTTGGGATTTTTCTCTCCCTGCTGCTCTCACATGCGTTCAAGTCCTCTGAAGAAGAAATTTTCCTCCACACAAGATCGGGGGCAGGTTGTTCAACCTTACCTGTCTAAGAGCGAAGTCCAAAATACGGAAAGTCCTCATCAGGGAACTCCTCTTTGCTGACGATGCTACTTTAACATCTCACACTGAAGAGTGTCTGCAGAGTCTCATCGACAGGTTTGGGGCTGCCTGCAATGAATTTGGCCTAACCATCAGCCTCAAGAAAACGAACATCATGGGACAGGACGTCAGAAATGCTCCATCCATCAATATTGGCGACCACTCTCTGGAAGTGGTTCAAGAGTTCGCCTACCTAGGCTCAACTATCACCAGTAACCTGTCTCTAGATGCAGAAACCAACAAGCGCATGGGAAAGGCTTCCACTGCTATATCCAGACTGGCCAAGAGAGTGTGGGAAAATGGCGCACTGACATGGAACACAAAAGTCCGAGTGTTTCAAGTCTGTGTCCTCGATACCTTGCTTTACGGCAGCGAGGCCTGGACAACTTATGTCAGCCAAGAGCGACATCTCAATTCATTCCATCTTCGCTGCCTCCGGAGAATACTTGGCATCAGGTGGCAGGACCGTATCTCCAACACAGAAGTCCTCGAGGCGGCCAACATCCCCAGCTTATACACACTACTGAGTCAGCGGCGCTTGAGATGGCTTGGCCATGTGAGCCGCATGGAAGATGGCAGGATCCCCAAAGACACATTGTACAGCGAGCTCGCCACTGGTATCAGACCCACCGGCCATCCATGTCTCCGCTTTAAAGACGTCTGCAAACGCGACATGAAGTCTTGTGACATTGATCACAAGTCGTGGGAGTCAGTTGCCAGCGTTCGCCAGAGCTGGCGGGCAGCCATAAAGGCGGGACTAAAGTGTGGCGAGTCAAAGAGACTTAGCAGTTGGCAGGAAAAAAGACAGAAGCGCAGGGAGAGAGCCAACTGTGTAACAGCCCTGACAAACACATTTTTCTGCAGCACCTTTGGAAGAGCCTGTCACTCTAGAATTGGCCTTTATAGCCACTCCAGGCGCTGCTCCACACACCACTGACCACCTCCAGGAGCTTACCCATTGTCTCTCGAGATAAGGAGGTCAAAAGAAGGTGGGAAGAGGCCATTAATTGGCCACTTTGGGCCTCAATTGGCCCTTGAGTGGGAAGAACATCTTCGACCTTCTCCGCCCTGACTAAATTGAATGGGTTGAGAAAGTGACGGGACTCCACCCTCCACCTTCCCTTGCTATTTTATGGGCCCACATGCCACCCTGCCCATCCCTAGAGGGCTGATAATTCAGCCCTCTATGTCCTCCTGAAGTCTGTTACTATCCTTCTCAGTGTTTGCTACATTTTGAAGTTTTATGTCCCTTAATGCCCAAGTCCAGGTCATTCATGTATATCAAAAATAGCACTGGCCCTAATACTGACCCCTGGGGGACACCACTGTAATTTTTTTATTCATTCGCATTTATTGCCCATCCCTAATTGCCCTTGGGAAGGTGGCGGTGAGCTGCCTTCTAACTGAGTGGCTTGCTAGGCCTTCTCAGAGTCAATCACATTGCTGTGGGTCTGGAATCGCATGTAGGTCAGACCAGGTAAGGGCAGCCGATTTCTTTCCCAAAGGGCATTAGTGAACCAGATGGGTTTTTACAACAATCGACAAATGGTTTCATAGTCACAATTAGAAGAAAACTTTTTAATTCCAGATTTATTAATTGAATTCAAATTTCACCATCTACCATGGTGGGATTTGAACCCATGTCCCCTGGGCCTTTGGATTACTAGTCCAGTGACATTACTACTATGTCACCATCTCCCCTCTGTATACATCTCTCCAGTCTGAGGAACAGCCATTCACCACTACTCTCTGCTTTCTGTCTGTTAGTTAATTTTGTCTCCACATTGCCTTTGTCTCACAAGAACACAAGAAATAGGAACAGTGTTAGACCATATGACCCATTGAACCTGCTCCCCCCCGTCATTCAAAATGATCATGGCTGATCTTAGGATTCAACTCCAGCTTCCTACCCACTCGCCTCATATCCCTTGATTCCCTAAGAGACAAAAGAATCGGTCTATCCCAGCCTTAAATATATTCAAAGATGGAGTATCCACAACCCTCTGGGGTAGAGAATTCCAGAGATTCACAACCCTTTGAGTGAAATAATTTCTCCTCATCTCAGTCCTAAATGATTGGCCCCTTATCCTGACACTGTGCCCCTGTGTTTTAGATTCCCTGACTAGCGGAAATAATCTCTGTGTTTACCCTATCCCTCCCCTTTAGAATCTTATATGTCTCAATGAGATCACCTCTCATTCTTCTAAACTTCAGACAGTACAGGCCCAATTTACTTAGTGTCTCATCATAGGACAAACCCCTCATCCCAGGGACCAATCTAGTGAACCTTTGCTGTACTGCCCCCAATGCGGGTATATATTTCCTTAAATGTGGAAACCTAAACTGCACATTGTATTCCAGATGTGGTCTCACCAAAATGCTCCCGGTGCTGGGAGAAGAAAATCCAGCCCGCTCTCTCTGCTTCCCGCTGCCGCCACTCTTTTAAACTGCTCACTGGACCCGCTCCCTGGGCTGGAATTTCTTCTCCCGCTGCCAGGAGCGTTGGTGGGCAAAACAAATGGTGGCCCGCATTTACGGGCCGCGCCACCATGTCGCTGCGGTCTTCCTCACAGCGGCTCAGATAATGAGCCGGTCAGGCGACCCCTCCCCCCACAATCATGTGGAGGGGGCGGGCTCTCCAACGCCGGCAATGGTATCAGCTGCCTGTGTGCAGGCGCCGGCGCTATTTTTAAAGGGCAGCCAGCTCTGCCGGTTCATTTAAATTTTTAAAGGGCTACTCCGCCGCAATGTACCGCTGATAAATTTATTGCCCTTCCTCCCCAGTAACAATAAAATTCAACTCTTGACTTTCCCCCACCAAACCGATCAAAGTGCAGAGATCTCCCCATCCCATCCTCCCCTACATTAGTAATTTGCATTAGAGCCCATTTCCCCCCCTCCCTCCAGACTGTGCTAAAACTCCTAAGTTTCCCCCTTCCTCACCACAGTGGTGCCTGCTTTTCCTGGATAGGAAAGGGAAAGTGAAAGTGCGTGAGTGCTGGCTGCCACTTGGACGATCGCCGCCTGAGGGCAAAATTGCTGTTGATTTTATTTAAATGTATTGATTTTATTAATTTAAATATGTAAATCTGGGTCCTATTGTCCAGTGGCGGTGGTGGGGTGGTGGTGGCAGGGGTGTGCCACAGAGCCTTGCCACCGCCAGGAAGATCGGGCCTGGCACTCCTGATGTCGGGCTCCATGGAGGGCCGCTGCCACAACAATCTTCCGGCACCCCCCACCCAGCCATGGAGCCCAACGTCGGGAGCTCAGTAAAATCACGGCCTCTCTCTCTGCTTCCCGCTGCCGCTGCTCGCTGATCCCTTTCATCCCATGGGCTTCTTGGAATTAAATCGACATGGTCTTGTCTGCTTCACTGTCTAAATGGATCCAAATATCCATGTTGTAGATAGCAGTAAAGAAACAAAAACTAAAAATAAGAGCCATTCATGCAAGTGGTATGTAGAGCATTGTGAATTACATTGAGTGAATTTGGGATTGCTCCTGACAACAGTTATAGAGAGATACAGCATTGAATCAGGCCCTTTGGCCCACCGAGTCTATGCTGACCAACAACCACCCATTTATACTAATCCTACATTAATCCCATATTCCCTACCACATCCCCACCATTCTCCTACCACCTACCTACACTTGGGGCAATTAATAATGGCCAATTTACCTATCAACCTGTAAGTCTTTGGCTGTGGGAGGAAACCGGAGCACCCAGCAGAAACCCACACAATCACAGGGAGAACTTGCAAACTCCACACAGGCAGTACCTGGAACTGAACCTGGGCCACTGGAGCTGTGAGGCTAACTGCTGTACCACTGTGCCGCCCAGTCACAGCATATAAACGCTGAAACAGTATCTGTTTGACTTGCCTTAATTATGTGATTGAAGTTACGGTCCATAATTAAGTTAAAGCTGCATACTTGGCATTGAAAAATAAAAAGTTAGTCATATCATACTGTTCTACCTGCGAGAGTCAGTCAGGCATTAATACTTCACGCGTCTTTGCTTATTTGCAAATCGTCAAAAGTAATTCTCTCCTCTCATTTCTCTTTCCAGAGAAATGGTGAAATTGCTGTGTTGAGTTCTACAATCATAAAAAGGACAGCTCCTTTGTCCTGCCTGCTTTGCAGAATAGCAGGCCCAGTCTGCCTATTCACTTTCACAGTGTGGCTGATTGTCATTTCCAACAAAGAGATGAGAAGAAATGAAGCTGGACTGTGACAGATTCATATGGAGCTAAATGGCAACACGCGAGAGGAAGATGGACTTTCTAAAGCCTTCTTTTTTAAATGAGATTTTAAAAATAACTTGCGTGTAATTAAACCTGTCAAAATTTATCAAACAAACCCAGAAAGGGGACAAAATTAAATGGTCACATGTCTGTTTGCAGCAAAGTGCTGAAGAAGGTTAGTTATGTGTTGCAACTTTGGCTGTCTCACAGTGGAGGTCAGGGATTGAGCTTCTGAAATGGAATTTGAAAGGAAGACTGAAGTCTGCTGACGTCGTGTGAAATCGCTTATAACATATAATAATTAGACTGACTGGCTATTTAAAATTTATACCATGCATATGGTGTTAGATCTTGCGGTTTACTCGCATTTGCAAGAACCTGGGTTTTCCCTGCTACAAATCTTGTTACTGTAATCTACCATTTTGCGACCTTGAACTGACACTGATGCCCTGGGCTTATCTGGGTTCATGATCAGAGAGGAGCAGCAATCTCTCACAGGGTATAACTGTCCGTATTCATTTCAAAGTTCATGTGAGCGATGTAAAGTTTTCAAGCTTTTGTTGATGCTCATTATCGCTCGATGACAGAAAGTATGAAAGAAAGCGAGCCCATGCTATTTTTATTATTTAGGCATAAAGTGACAAAGTTTTAATGCTGACCTGCCAATATCTGCTGGCAACTTTCTCTCCAAAAGCTAATCCAGCCGCTTTGACTGTGGTGACAATGTACCTGCTGCTGATCTGAGACTGCAAGCGGTGGAGAGCGGTATGCAGCCATCAACTCCCAAGTTAAAGTGCGCAGTGTTTCCCGTTGGCCAGGAGAGACCTCACACATGCATGCTTGAACACACCTCTGCTCCCAACGATCAGCCTTTGATGCTTTGAGAGTAAGAAAGTCCACATTCTCAACACATTTGGTGGTGCATTTCTTGCTTGTGCCATAACTTCGGTTGTAATCTTGGAAATGCTGGAAAAATGGTGTAAACGCTGTTTGCATGGTTGCATACTTCTGTACAGTGTAGTAGCCGGGGCCAGATGACCAGTGGGGCGCCCAGAGCTCCACTTCAAGGATGCTTGCAAGCGTGACATGAAGGACCTAAATGTCGACTATCATACTTGGGAGCCATTAGCTGACGAAAGAGTGAAATTGTGACACATCCTGTGTGCACTACCACGACGACCAGTTGCTCGAACAGCTTGGCATCAGCACCAATGTCAAAAACAAGAACTCACAGCGTCACTTGGCAGCTTCACATGTTGCACTTGTGGAAAAACCTGCCTCTCAAGGATTGGCCTTCACAGCCATCAACAAAGGTGCACCAAGAGAAGACACACCATTTAAATGGATTGATTGCTGCGTGTCCATCATCTTTTGTAGATGGAAGGATGCCAACCATTCGGGGTTTCCAGTAGATCCTTCATTAATTCACACAGCTACCCAGAAATCAGTTCATGCTGGCCTTCAGATCCCCGCGTTGGATTGGGTGGGCCCGAGTCATGCCCGATATTGGGTCTCAGGCCTCATTCACATGAGACAGGTGAGCTGCAGGCACCTGCTGGGCATCCCCAGGCAGATCAGCGACAAAGTTCAATTTCCATTTGCTGCATTGCTGGTAGTGGCCCAGAGGTAGTTGCTGGGATTGGGAGGATGGGAAAGAAATCAAGAGGGGTGGCCAAGTGGGGGCCTGCCAACAGTTTTCAGCAATGCAGTGGAGCCAAGAGAAGTATTACTGCTCCTCCAAGCTCCACATGCAGGTAAATACTTTTTCAAAAATGGACCTTTTATGTGGCAGCCTCCAGCAATCTGTGCCCACTGCATTCAGGGCATCCAAAATTTTTTAAGAGTGCCCATAAACAGAGATTATGCCCCATTTTGCATATGTAAAGGGCTCAATGTCTATTTCAAGTTTATGCCCTGGACCACCCATTTTCTGCCTTTACCAATATGGTGGGTGTCATTCTTCCAGCGCTGATGCTTTGAGCCTGAAGAACCATAAAGATGGATTTAATATGCAAAACATAAATCATGTTGCATCCAATATTCCTGCTTGTGCTAATTTTAACAAAAAAAATTACGAATGAAAAGTGGTAGAATATTCGAGGAAGTGCAAACAGCCAATTGATCCACATTTCGCGTCAGGAAGTGACCTTTGCTTCTTTACAAAAATGGAATTAAAAGGGCTTGTGTAAAGTAAGAGTAAAATTTGACTTTTGCCAGTTAAGCCTTTAATAAAGGTCACGAATGACGAACCTTTGTAGTAAACTAAGGCTGTACGATCAAGTTAAAAAATATTTGAAACTAAGTCAGAATTTATGATAATGACTATAAAGAAGACAGGAACATAGGAAGGTGCAGAACCAGAAAAGACAGGACTTTTAGCCCCATACGGGGGGTGAGCATGGAGGTGGCGGTCTCAAACATTTACACCGCTGGCCAGTGTGCTGGTTTGCTGGCACCATCCCGCACCTGGGCCATTTTCGCAGAGGCAGGATGGGGGTCAGTAGGGCTACACACCCGCAAGTAGTGGTTAAAGTCCTATTGTCAGTGGCTGACTGGAATTTTCTAGTCAGCCTGCAGGCCCCCCAAGGAGTCAAGGACTAGGCCAGCTGCCTGGTGGCAGTCTCCTGGTGGCAGACCAGGGGGCCACACTCCAGGCAGACTTTGAGGCCCTCCATGTCTGCCTGGCCACACCTCCACAATGGTGGCTTGGCTACTGAGGGCACTTTCAAATTTTAAATGTTGGAAAGAGGGCGCCTCAAAACGGAGACATTCTCTCTCTCTCTCTCTCTCTATCTCACATGAACTGCTGGTTTCACCTCCTTCTGAGCTGAAGGGCCTTGTATTGGGCCTCCAGCTTCGATAGCCTACTTGCGATATTTAATTGGTCCCTCCCTCTGGCCACTATTTGGCCAATTCCGGGAAAGTCACTGGTGGGTGACTGTCGCCCATACAGTGCGGGGTTGTGACCCCATTTGACTCCAACATCGGGGTCCTGACACAAAAGGCAAAATCCTGTCCCACATTTCAGTTCATCTGGTCAGCCCTAGAGTTTAAACACAAAATACAAAGCTCAGTACCTATAATTCCTGAACTAATCTCTGTCCCACTCCCTCTCAAAATTATTGACGTTTTTCAGCCTTGATGGGGTTCCTGGGCATTCCATTCCAAACATTATCCACCCTCTCTGTTAGATAATTATATCTGATCTGTCTATTCCAATCTTTTCCTTGCTGTATTCTGCAGACTATCAACATGTCGTTTACCCTTTCACTGTTTTATTCTCCTTTCTTAGTTACATCACTTTACACTTGCAAACAATGAATTTAATTTCTCAGCCCAGCTTCTCACTCTATCTGGATCCCTCTTTGCCTGATTAGCATGCTCTTGATTGCTTGCAAGCCCAACCTTGGTGTCATAAGCAATTTTTGACAGTTATGTCTCCATCCCCGTATCTACATTATTGATCTCTAACATGAAAGGGAAAGGTCCAAACCGTAATTCATGGGGCACCCCACTTGTCACCCATGGCAGGTATCCGGTCCACCTGGGGAAGATTGCAAAGTGTCAACACAGCAATGACAGAAGTGAATAGCGCAAAGGAATTTTCTGTTCAAGGTCATGGTAGCGTGCCCATTGGCAGGCCTGTTCCAGTGCAGCATGAGCAAGAGAGGGTCTCTCAGAATCAGAGACCGTAGAGAGGTGCATAACTCACAGCAGGTTTACTCCCACAGAATCAACTACATGGCCAAGGTGGAGGACCAGTGCCAGAGCAGGCCTAGGTTTACCCAGGTAACTATAACTAAGTTGTCCAAACTTGGTCCAAGACGACTTACAGAGACAAGCATTAACAGCAGCATGGAAGATCACTTCTGACCTCAGCTGTTATGTCTCAGAGACCATCCAGGCACATATATGGGTCATCGCCGAACTTGGCCACATTGCTTGTTTGGCTTTTGGGGAAGGAAAGAATGGCAGTCAGCAAGTTGCAAGTGGAGTAAGGTTATTCAATGGTGTAGGGTTGCTGGTCAATGAAAATAAAAACAGAAAGTGCTGGTCACTGACCTGAAACATTAACTCTGCTTCTCTCTCCACAGATGCTGCCTGACTATTTCCAGCATTTTCTGTGTTTATTTCAGATTTCCAGCATCTGCAGTGTTTTGGTTTTATTTTAGTCATAGAGAGATACAGCACTGAAACAGGCCCTTCGGCCCACTGAGTCTGTGCCAACCAGCAACCACCCATCTATACTAATCCGACATTAATCCCATATTCCCTACCACATCCCCACAATTTTCCTACCACCGCTAGGGGCAATTTACAATGGCCAATTTACCTATCAATCTGCAAGTCTTTGGCTGTGGGAAGAAACCAGAGCACCCGGCAGGAACCCACACAGTCACAGGGAGAACTTGCAAACTCCACACAGGCAGTACCCAGAACTGAACCCAGGTCACTGGAGCTGTGAGGCTGCAGTGCTAACCACTGCACCGCCCTAGTGGTCAACATGTTTAGTGCATTTGGTTACTTGTCATGCCCCTCTCAATATTGATAGTGAGTATGCCATAATATTAAGTAGTTAATGAACAGCCACATGAAAGGGATAAAGAAGTCCCTTACCTACACCTGCAAGTAACTAACCATGATGGTATTGCTTTAGTGCTGGAGCTAGCACAGGATTAATTATTTTCGAAGGCAATACCTTTCTTTCATATGCCACTCACACTGCAATGAGTCCCTGCCAGTAGTCCTGAGTCTAATACTGCAGTTGGCGATATTTTTTTAAAAATTCATTCATGGGATGTGGGCATCACTGGCCAGGCCAGCATTTATTGCCCATCCCGAATTGCCCTTGAGAAGGTGGTGTGCGCTGCCTTCTTGAACCGCTGCAGTCCATTTGAGGTAGGTATACCCACAGTGCTGTTAAGAAGGGAGTTCCAGGATTTTGATCAAGCGACAGTGAAGGAACGGCAATATAGTTCCAAATCAGGATGGTGTGTGACTTGGAGGGGAACTTGCAGGTGGTGGTGTTCCCATGTATTTGCTGCCCTTGTCCTTCTTGTTGGTAGAGGTCGCGGGTTTGGAAGGTTCTGTCTAAGGACTAGATTAGATTAGATTAGAGACACAGCACTGAAACAGGCCCTTCGGCCCAACGAGTCTGTGCCGAACATCAACCACCCATTTATACTAATCCTACACTAATCCCATATTCCTACCAAACATCCCCACCTGTCCCTATATTTCCCTACCACCTACCTATACTAGTGACAATTTATAATGGCCAATTTACCCATCAACCTGCAAGTCTTTTGGTTTGTGGGAGGAAACCGGAGCACCCGGAGAAAACCCACGCAGACACAGGGAGAACTTGCAAACTCCACACAGGCAGTACCCAGAATCGAACCCGGGTCCCTGGAGCTGTGAGGCTGCGGTGCTAACCACTGCGCCACTGTGCCTTGGTGCATTGCTGCAGTGCATCTTGGTAGATGGTGCACACTGCTGCCACTGTGCGTCGATGGTGGAGAGAGTGAATGTTTGTAGATGGGGTGCCAATCAAGTGGGCTGCTTTGTCCTGGATGGTGTTGAGCTTCTTGAGTGTTGTTGGAGCTGCACCCATCCAGGCAAGTGGAGAGTATTCCATCACACTCCTGACTTGTGCCTTGTAGATAGTGGACAGGCTTTGGGGAGTCAGGAGGTGAGTTACTCGCCTCAGGATTCCTAACTTCTGACCTGCTCTTGTAGCCACGGTATTTATATGGCTACTCCAGTTCAGTTTCTGGTCAATGGTAGCCCCTAAGATGTTGATAGTGGAGGATTCAGCGATGGTAATGCTGTTGAATGTCAAGGGGAGATTGTTAGATTCTCTCTTGTTGGAGATGGACATTGCCTGGCACTTGTGTGGCGCGAATGTTACTTGCCACTTCTCAGCCCAAGCCTGGATGTGGTCCAGGTCTTGCTGCATTTCGATACGGACTGCTTCAGTATCTGAGGAGTCACAAATGGTGCTGAACATTGTGCAATCAGCGAACATCCCCACTTCCAACCTCATGATTGAAGGAAGGTCATTGATGAAGCAGCTGAAGATGGTTGGGCCTAGGACACTACCCTGAGGAACTCCTGCAGTGATGTCCTGGAGCTCAGATGATTGACCTCCAATAAACACAACCATCTTCCTGTGCGCTAGATATGGCTCCAGCCAGCGGAGGGTTTTCCCCCCGATTCCCATTGACCTCAGTTTTGCTAGGGCTCCTTGATGCCATACTCGGTCAAATGCTGCCTTAATGTCAAGGGCAGTCACTCTCATCTCACCTCTTGAGTTCAGCTCTTTTGTCCATGTTTGAACCAAGGCTGTAATGAGGTCAGGAGCTGAGTTGCCCTGGCGGAACTCAAACTGAGCGTCACTGAGCAGGTTATTGCTAAGCAAGTCCCACTTGATGGCACTGTTGATGACACCTTCCATCACTTTGCTGATGATTGAGAGTAGGCTGATGGGGTGGTAATTGGCCGGGTTGGACTTGTCCTGCTTATTGTGTACAGGACATACCTGGGCAATTTTCCACATTGCGGGGTAGATGCCAGTGTTGTAGCTGTACTGGAACAGCCTGGCTAGGGGCGCGACAAGTTCTGGAGCACAGGTCTTCAATACTATTGCCGGAATATTGTCAGGGCCCATAGCTTTTGCAGTATCCAATGCCTTCAGTCGTTTCTTGATATCACGCGTAGTGAATTGAATTGGCTTGGCTGAAGTCTGGCATCTGTGATGCTGGGGACTTCAAGAGGGGGCTGAGAAGGATCATCAACTCGGAACTTCTGGCTGAAGATTGTTGCAAATGCTTCAGCCTTATCTTTCGCACTGATGTGCTGGGCTCCCCCATCATTGAGGATGGGGATATTTGTGGAGCCACCTCCTCCAGTTAGTTGTTTAATTGTCCACCACCATTCACGGCTGGATGTGACAGGACTGCAGAGCTTAGATCTGATCCGTTGGTTATGGGACCGCTTAGCTCTGTCTATCGCATGCTGCTTACGCAGTTTGGCACGCAGATAGTCCTGTGTTGTAGCTTCACCAGGTTGACACCTCATTTTGAGGTATGCCTGGTGCTGCTCCTGGCATGCCCTCCTGAACTCTTCATTGAACCAGGGTTGGTCTCCTGGCTTGATGGTAATGGTAGTGTGGGGGATATGCTGGGACATGAGGTTACAGATTGTGGTTGAGTACAATTCTGCTGCTGCCGATGGCCCACAGCGCCTCATGGATGCCCAGTTTTGCAATGCTAGATCTGTTCGAAATCTATCCCATTTAGCACAGTGATAGTGCCACACAACACGATGGCCGGCATCCTCGATGTGAAGGCGGGACATCGTCTCCACAAGGACTGTGCGGTGGTCACTTCTACCAATACAGTCATGGACAGAAGCACCTGCGGCAGGCAGATTGGTGAGTATGAGGTCAAGTATGTTTTTCCTTCCTGTTGGTTCCCCCACCACCTGCCGCAGACCCAGTCTAGCAGCTATGTCCTTTAGGACTCGGCCAGCTCGTTCAGTAGTGGTGCTACCGAGCCACTCTTGGTGATGGACTTTGAAGTTCCCCACCCAGAATATATTTTGTGCCCTTGCCACCCTCAGTGCTTCCTCCAAGTGGTGTTCAACATGGAGGAGTACTGATTCATCAGCTGAGGGAGGGCAGTAGGTGGTAATTAGTAGGAGGTTACCTTGCCCATGTTTGACCTGATGCCATGAGACTTCATGGGGTCCGGAGTCGATGTTGAGGACTCCCAGGGCAACTCTCTCCCTACTGTATACCACTGTCCCGCCACCTCTGGTGGGTCTGTCCTGTGGTGGGACAAGACATACCCGGGGATGGTGATGGCAGTGTCTGGGACATTGTCTGTAAGGTATGATTCCGTGAGTATGACTATGTCAGGCTGCTGCTTGACTAGCCTGTGGGACAGCTCTCCCAACTTTGGCACAAGCCCCCAGATGTTAGTAAGGAGGACTTTGCAGGGTCGACAGGGCTGGATTTGCTGTTGTCGTTTCCGGTGCCTAGGTCGAAGCCGGGTGGTCCATCCGGTTTCATTCCTTTTTATTGACCTCTTAGCGGTTAGATACCACTGAGTGGCTTGCTAGCCATTTCAGAGGGCATGTAAGAGTTAACCACATTGCTGTGGGTCTGGAGTCACATGTAGGCCAGACCAGGTAAGGACAGCAGATTTCTTTCCCCAAAGGATATTAGTGAACCAGATGGGTTTTTACAACAATGGTTTCGTGGCCATTAGACTAGCTTTCAATTCCAGACTTATTAATTAAATTCAAATTCCCCCTTCTGCTGTGGTGGGATTCGAACCCATGTCCCCAGAGAAATACCCTGGGTCTCTGGGTTACTAGTCCAGTGATAATACCACTACACCACCGCCGATATAGAAATTACCACACAGAAACAGGCCATTCAATTCAACAAATCCATGTTGGGGATTATCTTTCACACAAGCAAATAGTTCTAATCACATATATCCACTCTGTTTCCTTCATCCTCCTGTCCAATCAACTCTTGAACGTAGACTTAGTTTCTGTCTCAGTCAGTAACCCTGGAAATGAATTCCACAGCCTTACAATTCTCTGTGTGAAATGGATTCCCCTGCTCTCTGTTCTAGATTTTTTTATATTTAATCTTGCATCTATGACTTCTCAACTACTGGAAACAGTCTGCTCCTTGACGATCCATAGAGGCTGGTGTTTTTTTAAATTCATTCTTGAAATGTGGGCGCTTGAGAAGGTGGTGTGGAACTGCATTCTTGAACTGCTGCAGTTTGTTCCAACTGTGTGGTTTACGAGGCCATTTCAAAGGGCAGTTAAAAGTCAACTGTAAGGATCTGGAGTCATATATCGGCCAGATGGCAGATTTCCTTCCATAAAGGACATTAGTGAACCAGGTGGGTTTTTACGTCAATCTGGTCGTTTCATGCTCACCATTACTGATACTCGCTTTTTATTCCAGATTCATTTACTTAACTGTATTAAATTCCATAGGTGCCACAATGGGATTGGAATTCATGTTCTTCTGACTGTTAGTCCAGGTCTCTGGACTACTAGTCCAGTAACATACCACTATATGATTGCACCCTGAACAGGGCTGTGGACATAAGTCTTAACATTTTAAATACAAATTTAACAGCTTAGAAGACAAAATCAAAGTCCACTGAACAGTTGGCCCTAATAGGAGAGATTAAATGCTGTGTCACGTTGATCCGTGCTCCATCTTTCCCATATCTGGTACTATTTTAAGTGTTTTGGCTGCTTTTACATAGGAACCCATTGTAAACAAACTTTCAGAGTTAACTGGACTAATTAAACATAGATTTATTATTAATTTAAGATACAATGCAGTTTCACCAATTTTCATTGTTTAATTGTTAACCTGATCAGTGCCGAATTGCATATTATCCGTTACCATGACAATTGGTAATGAGATAGTTGAGATAGTAGATGGCCCGAGGGTACTGATAATATTAATAATGCAGTTAGTATCAAAATGAGTATGCATAATATTAAGTTAAGGGATTTGTTAAACATTCAGGGGATGTTTTCCACTTTTAGAAACCAGGATATTAATGTCACTATACTTTGTTAATTTTAATGGCACAGAATAGAACTGCTAATGACTTTAGTTTCCAGTGGGTGATTATATTCTATAGGATTTCAGTAACCTAACTGACAGAAGCTTGGACATTCAGGATCTGCATGCAAGAATGCTCATTTTGTGCTTCTCCAGTGGCTTGACAACCACTAAGCTAGTCAAGTGATGACCAGCTCCAGAAAGCGGAAACTGAGATTGTTTTAATTTCATCAGGAAGGAGATGTACAGCTAACATTGCATTACCTTTCAACAGTTTACTGCTTATATGCTGATAAGTACCTGTGGGTGCATCTCCTCAGCTGGTGACTGCAGAACAGTACAGTAAACAGTTGTTGGTGAGTTGGATGCTTATTCTCCAGTGGAGTCTGCACTCTTTGACAGTCCTCCCTCACTAACAGCAGCACTGAACCAGTTAGTGTAACAATGACAGTAAAATCTATTTTGAACAAAAACTTCAGCTGGTCCATCATCAAATGAATATCCAGCTGAGAGGATCAACTACTTTCTACCTGACCATATTTTTCTCTGCAAGCTGTTACAAATTTTGGCTTTGCACAAGATATTCACTTGGGTTCAGCATCACAACACAACCTCCCACACAACATGACCCTGCATCCCCTTTGATCAGGAGTTTTCCCAATATCTAACCATTAGCATGACCTTGTGCTGTAACAATTAAATCCCTCGTTGAGTAACCTGCATACAGTAATCTCACATGCATTGTCAAGTTTGTTTCTCCTATCTACTGAAAGGTGGACTTGTGAACATTCTGGTGAGACAAAGCCTATTGTAAACTAACAATCAGATAATATTTTATGTATACAATATAAGTGAACATGAGACAGCTACTCTCACCTCTCCTCTGGTAGATGTGATGAATTAAGCCATTCCAGCATATTACTCTCAATTTCCTGTCTAGAATGTGTTAATGAACATCATTGTCTCAAACTGATGTGGTATGCTAGAAATATGAACCTGTAATACATGTTCCCACCACATGGCAGTTCTGTGGATTGCAAGCTGAATTTAACGTAATAGCAATATCTTAATTTAAAATATCCAAAATTCTTCCTGGGTTAAATCCAATTAAAGACCTTTAAAATTGCAGCAGGGCCTGATGAACCCATTCATACCCTGGTCTGAATCCTTAAAGAAGGAAACCACTGTCTTCAGGCGGGTGTTCTTGCTGCCTGCTCAGAAGAGCTGGTTAAGAATAAAATTGTCCTGACCTATAGGTAAGTCACTTGGCTGCTTCCCACTGTCTAGCCCTCTGGTTTTTGCCTCTCTTTTGTTGTGACTGAATTAAAGGGATTACTAGATGAAAATAAAACTTGTTTTTCCAGGGACTTTGATAACTTGTTTGTGTTTTTCTCCATAAGAACTTTTAACAGGAGCTTGATGAATGGATGAGAATATGCACTCATGATGTGACTCATTGATTATTTTAATGTATTGGAATTAGTTTTTAACGTATATATTTTACTTAAGTTAGACTTTTTGCAATAGGGTAATTTTTTGGTAATTATTCATATGTAATATACTA